>NC_053023.1:615215715-615589106 GCF_003073215.2 Triticum urartu
CTTTTGGCCTAAGTTGGTCTATTGCCAGGGATAGCCTGGCGGGTACCCGTAGGTGTAGCTGGGGTCGTATTGTGACGAAGAATAGTTGGGATCATACTGTTGTGCAGCGTTTATCGCCTGCTAAGCTGCAGCACGGAGTCGAGCTGCCTCCGCTCTCCTCTCGTACTCATCTGCCTCCTCTCTGGTGATAGTGTATCTTCGTTTTGCCTAAGCATCAAAGAAGGCGGGAGCAGGGAGAGTAATACGGACAACGTGCCGTTTGTTAAAAATTAAATGATATAAGAGAGGTGATTCAGGCCTCTCGACAAACTGGTGTGAAGCCATAGAGTTATAGTCTAAAAAGGCAGGAGGCAACTCCGTATCACCCTCACGAATGTCTATCTCAAGAAATTAGCTAAGCGGGTTGCATAAATTCCTCCAAAGAAATCTCCATTTATGTCTATTATGACACAACCTACGAGCTACAATGGCTCCAATATGATAAGATTGGTCTCTTGACACAGCACTCCTAAGAATGCTCAGGTCAGGCACACACATGTGACATGCTTCATCCTTAGTATTTATGCATCTACCGATGAAGAGAGCAAAATAATGTATATCAGGAAAGTGAATGCTCCTTATGGTAGGCTGCGTTATATCTCTAGATTCCCCTACAGTTATACTAGCAAGAAAGTTTCTAAATTCAGATTTAGGGGGATCCCTAATACTGCCCCATGATGGAAGTTTGCATGCAAGAGTGAAATCCTCTAGGTCCATGGTATAAGATTTGTCATAAAGATCAAACATGACTGAAGGAGAATTACGCGAAGATGAATACTCAAACCTCCTCACAAATGAACTTGTGAGATCATGATACTGGGGGCATTTGTTAGCCTCAAAATCCTCAAGACCGGCATTGTGCAGATATGCTTTGAATTCTTCTTTAATTCCCGCACGGTCCATAAAATTTTCCGACGGCCATTCGCAAGGCCGTACCGGAGCGTCTCTTGGTGGATCCTCGTCAGCATCGCGCATAGCAATCCTGGGTCCTTGCTTCTTAGAGGAACCACCTTGGAACATCTTCCTAAGCATAATGTTTTTCTCTGAAAAATTCTGAAATTTTTAGTAACTTCAAACAAAAGTGAACCAACTTCAATAAAACTGATAGCAACTACTCCTACAAGTGCCTAGAGCCTATATCAAGCATTAGAACTACTTGGAACCATATAAATTTGACATGCAAGCTCAAGAACATGGTCACCTATGCAGCATAAATTTGCAAAGAATAAAGCACTAGAACAAAAACTAATTGGACCAATGGAGGAGTCACATACCAAGGAACAATCTCCCCAAGCAGTTTTGCGAGAGTTGCTTTGAGCAAGGAGATCGAAAATCACAGCAAAAGTGGTTGGAACTCGTGCTTGAGTTGATTTTCGGGTTTGTGTGAGACAGAGGAAGAAGATGGGTGCTGGGATAAGTGAAGGAGGGCCACCTTGGGCCCATGAGGCAGGGGGGCGCGCCCACCACCCTCGTGGCCAGGTGGCAGCTCCTCCCGCAGTAATTTTTGCACAGTAAATCCTCAAATATTCCCGAAAAAATCATATTAAATTGGCATGTCATTCTGAGGACTTTTATTTTCGGGATATTTTTATATTGCACAGATAAGTCAGGAAACAGACAGAAAAATACTATTTTTACTTTATTTCTACTAATTAATAGAAAATATAGAGAGGGTACAGAAGGTTGTGCTTCTAGTTTCATCCATCTCATGCTCATCAAAAAGAATCCACTAACAAGGTTGATCAAGTCTTGTTAACAAACTCATTCCGATAATCATGAAACCGGAGAAATTTCGAATAACACTAAGTTACCTCAACGGGGATATGCACATCCCCTATAATAAGTATATCATATTTCTTTTTGACAGTAGGAAGAGGAAATTCAAAACCTCCAATTATAATCGATGGAATTTTTCCAATGGAGTTGATACTATGAACTTGAGGTTGTTTCCTCGGAAAGTGTACCATATGCTCATTACCATTAACATGAAAAGTGACATTGCCTTTGTTGCAATCAATAACCGCCCCTGCTGTATTAAGAAAAGGTCTTCCAAGAATAATTGACATACTATCATCCTCAGGAATATCAAGAATAACAAAGTCCGTTAAAATAGTAACGTTTGCAACCACAATAGGCACATCCTCACAAATACCGACAGGTATAGCAGTTGATTTATCAGCCATTTGCAAAGATATTTCGGTAGGTGTCAGTTTATTCAAGTCAAGTCTACGATATAAAGAGAGAGACATAACACTAACACCGGCTCCAAGATCACATAAAGCAGTTTTAATATAATTTCTTTTAATGGAGCAAGGTATAGTAGGTACTCCGGGATCTCCAAGTTTCTTTGGTATTCCACCCTTAAAAGTATAATTAGCAAGCATGGTGGAAATTTCAGCTTCCGGTATCTTTCTTTTATTAGTAATAATATCCTTCATATATTTAGCATAAGGATTTGTTTCGAGCACATCAGTTAATCGCATACGCAAAAAGATAGGCCTAATCATTTCAGCAAAGCGCTCAAAATCCTCATCATCCTTTTTCTTGGATGGTTTTGGAGGAAAAGGCATGGGTTTCTGAACCCAAGGTTCCCTTTCTTTACCATGTTTCCTAGCAACATTGTCTCTTTTATCATAACGTTGATTCTTTTATTGTGGGTTATCAAGATCAACAACAGGTTCAATTTCTACATCATTATCATTACTAGGTTGAGCATGATCATGAACATCATCATTAATGTTTTCATTAGGTTCATGTTCATTACCAGATTGTGCTTCAGCATCAGACATAGATATATCATTTGGATTATCAGGTGGTTCAGCAATAGGTTCACTAGAAGTTTGCACAGTTCTATCATTTTTCTTTTTCTTATTTTTAGAAGAACTAGGAACATCAATATTATTTCTCTGAGAATCTTGCTCGATTCTCTTAGGGTGTCCTTCAGGATACAAAGGTTCATGAGTCATTCTACCAGTTCTAGTAGCCACTCTAACAGCATAATCATTTTTCTTACTATTCATTTCATCAAGCACTTCTTTTTGAGCCTTAAGTACTTGTTCTACTTGAGTGGTAACCATAGAAGCATGTTTGCTAACAAGTTTAAGTTCACCTTTAATATTAGCCATATAATCACCCAAGCGTCTAATCATATAAGCATTTTCTTTTAATTGTCTACCAAAATAAGCATTGAAGTCGTCTTGCTTAAACATAAAGTTATCAAACTCATCCAAGCACTGACTAGCAATTTTAGTAGGAGGAACTTCAGCTTTATCATATCTATAGAGAGAATTTACCTTTACTACCTGTGTCGGGATATCGGGGTCAGGAGGTTCTTCAATAAATAAAGAATTGAGATCATAAGTTTCTTCAACAGGTGGTGAATTAAGACCATGTATTTCTTCAATAGGAGGTAAATTCTTAACGTCTTCAGCTTTAATACCTTTTTCTTTCATAGATTTCTTTGCCTCTTGCATATCTTCGGGACTGAGGAATAGAACACCTCTCTTCTTCGGAGTTGGTTTAGGAATAGACTCAGTAATTGGAGCAGGAGCTGGCTCAGGAGGTGCCCAATTATTTTCATTTGTCAACATATTATTCAATAGAATTTCAGCTTCATCCGGTGTTCTTTCCCTGAAAAGAGAACCAGCACAACTATCCAGGTAATCTCTGGAAGCTTCGGTTAGTCCATTATAAAAGATATCAAGTATTTCAGGTTTCTTAAGAGGATGATCAGGCAAAGCATTAAGTAACTTGAGAAGCCTCCCCCAAGCTTGTGGGAGACTCTCTTCTTTAATTTGCACAAAGTTGTATATTTCCCTCAAAGCAGCTTGTTTCTTATGAGCAGGGAAATATTAGCAGAGAAGTAATAAATCATATCCTGGGGACTACGCACACAACCAGGATCAAGAGAATTAAACCATATCTTAGCATCACCCTTTAATGAGAACGGAAATATTTTGAGTATATAAAAGTAACGCGATCTCTCATCATTAGTAAATAGGGCGGCTGTATCATTTAACTTAGTAAGATGTGCCACAACAGTTTCAGATTCATAGCCATAAAACGGATCAGATTCAACCAAAGTAATTATATTAGGATCAACAGAGAATTCATAATCCTTATCAGGAACACATATAGGTGAAGTAGCAAAAGCAGGGTCGGGTTTCATTTTATCTCTAAGTGATTCTTTGTTCCATTTAACTAATAACCTCTTAAGCTCATATCTATCCCTGCAAGCTAAAATAGCGGCAGAAGATTCCATATCAAAAAGATAGCCCTCAGGAATAACAGGCATATTTTCATCATCACTTTCATCATCGTATTCAGATTCAATAGTTTCTTTTTCTCTAGCCCTAGCAATTTGTTCATCAAGAAATTCACTAAGGGGCACAGTAGTATCAGGCATAGAAGCAGTTTCATCATAAGTATCATGCATAGCAGAAGTGGCATCATCAATAACATGCGACATATCGGAACGAATAGCAGAAGCAGGTTTAGGTGTCGCTAGCCTACTCATAACAGAAGGTGAATCAAGTGCAGTGCTAGATGGCAGTTCCTTACCTCCCCTTGTAGTTGAGGGATAAATTGTTGTCTTAGCGTCTTTCAAGTTCTTCATAGTGTCCAGCAGATATAAATCCCAAGTAACTCAAAGAATAGAGCTATGCTCCCCGGCAACGGCGCCAGAAATTAGTCTTGATAACCCACAAGTATAGGGGATCGCAACAGTTCGAGGGTAGAGTATTCAACCCAAATTTATTGATTCGACACAAGGGGAGCCAAAGAATATTCTCAAGTATTAGCAGATGAGTTGTCAATTCAACCACACCTGGAAACTTAGTATCTGCAGCAAAGTGTTTAGTAGCAAAGTAATATGATAGTGGTGGTAGCGGCAACAAAAGTAAAGACAACAAAAGTAATGTTTTTGGTATTTTGTAGTGATTGTAACAGTAGCAGCGCAGGAAAGTAAATAAGCGTAAACCAGTATATGGAAAACTCGTAGGCACCGGATCAGTGATGGATAATTATGCCGGATGCGGTTCATCATGTAACAGTCATAACATAGGGTGACACAGAACTAGCTCCAATTCATCAATGTAATGTAGGCATGTATTATGTATATAGTCATACGTGCTTATGGAAAAGAACTTGCATGACATCCTTTGTCCTACCCTCCCGAGGCAGCGGGGTCCTATTGGAAACTAAGGGATATTTAGGCCTCCTTTTAATAGAGAATCGGAACAAAGCATTAGCACATAGTGAATACATGAACTCCTCAAACTATGGTCATCACCGGGAGTGGTCCCGATTATTGTTAGTTTGGGGTTGCCAGATCATAACACATAGTAGGTGACTATAGACTTGCAAGATAGGATCAAGAACTCACATATATTCATGAAAACATAATAGGTTCAGATCTGAAATCATGGCACTCGGCCCCTAGTGACAAGCATTAAGCATAGCAAAGTCATAGCAACATCAATCTCAGAACATAATGGATACTAGGGATCAAACCCTAACAAAACTAACTCGATTACATGATAAATCTCATCCAACCCATCACCGTCCAGCAAGCCTATGATGGAATTACTCACGCACGGCGGTGAGCATCATGAAATTGGTGATGGAGGATGGTTGATGATGACAACGACGACGAATCCCCCTCTCCGGAGCCCCGAACGGAGTCCAGATCAGCCCTCCCGAGAGGTTTTAGGGCTTGGCGGCGGCTCCGTGTCGTAAAACACGATGATATCTTCTCTTTGATTTTTTTCTCTCCGAAAGCAAATATATAGAGTTGGAGTTGGCGTCGGAGGGCACCTAGGGGGCCCACGAGGTAGGGGGCGCGCCCTAGAGGGGGGGCGCCCCCCCCCACCCTCGTGGACAGGGTGTGGGCCCCCTGATCTTCATCTTTGGTGAGGATTTTTTATTATTTTTTCTAAGATGTTCCGTGGAGTTTCAGGTCATTCCGAGAATATTTGTTTTCTGCACATAAAACAACACCATGGCAATTCTGCTGAAAACAGCGTCAGTCCGGGTTAGTTCCATTCAAATCATATAAGTTAGAGTCCAAAATAAGGGCAAAAGTGTTTGGAAAAGTAGATACGACGGAGACGTATCAGGACGCTTGACCCTAGAAAGGGTAATGATGTTCGATGAAGTGGAATATGAACTTCATAAGTATAAGTTTTTATCTCGGTATGAGGGATATCCCACGAGGATGAAGAGATATATTACTATTGGATATAAAGGATGTATGATGTCAGAAATATGGATCAATGGAAACTCCATGATGAGTCTAAGAAATCATGTCCTAGTTTGGTGACAATAGAAGGAAGGAAGGCGGTACAATTGGATGGATTTAAGAATACTAGGAAGTTGGAAGTTGGAATAATGATCAGTTACCCGATGATAAGTTCAAGGACTACAAGTGATGAGATGGGCTGTAGCGACCCGACCCGAATGGATCAACTCTCTGTGCTTAAGTGCCATCCCTGGATCGGTATGCTGACACACACAGTACTCGAGGATTTATAACAGAGGTAAATCACATGTAAAAGTAACGTAAATACTATTACCTCAATCCAAAAAGCGGAAGTAACAACAAGGTTGTGGATTCCCATCAACACCAACGACAAAGTTGAGTGTAGAAATCGTAACCCTAACGCATCACTTACTCGTCATAAGATTCCTGCAACATGAGACGTTGCAGCCACAAGGGTCAGTACATTGAATGTACTGGCAAATTCACACCATAGAGAATGATGAATAAAGGCTATCACTACATGCATATTTGGCTGGTGGAAAGGCTCTACGGTTTAGTTTTGCGAAAAGCCAATTTTTCCCTACTGCAAAGGAATAAATTTTATTTAACTATCATGGTGGTTGTTAAACATTGAGAATGGTTGACAGCATTCTCAATCCCAATTAAAAGTAATCATTAACAAAATCCAACAAAATTAAATTTTAGAGTAACATGTTGAGATTCACATGATAATTCAGGTACTAGATACTCAAAACGTCCATAACCGGGGACACGGCTAACCATGATTAGTTTATACACTCTGCAGAGGTTTGCGCACTTTTCCCCACAAGACTCGATCGCCTCTGTTGGATTTCTCGCACTACATGGTGTTTGAGAAACGGATGACCGAGACATAGTCTTTCAGAAGCGCTAGCACCTTGCGATGGATAGACCATTACACCTACTTTCCCCTACATCTGCTAGTCTACCCTGTAAGAGACCGCGCGACTTAATCAACTATGCTAGAGCCCATAATAGCTTGTGGCTGCACACGGAAGTTTCTAGTATGAAAAATCTCATGATCCCTTTGAGCCTGGGTGGCGGTCCATAAAAAAACAGGCAATCCTGGTCTACCCAGGTGCCTAGACAGGCAATCCTGGAATGCCCAGGTACCTCAATCCACCCAGATGTGTGTTTAAGTTGCCACCTTAAGTAAACCATTAATTAACAATCTCACATCTGTCATGAATACTCTCAAAACCCAATCCACGTCTACGAGCATAGAATGGCACTATAAGCATAACGTAATAGTAACTCCCAAGGTTTGAATGCAGGGCAATAGGTTCCTACCTCACATCAACTACTTCCCAATACCCACATGTTATCATCCTACTCATGCAATGTTTGAGGGTGGAAACTAATGCATAAACCACTGGGTATGAAAGGGATATGATCAAAGTGTGAACTGCTTGCATGTTGATGAAGATGATTCGCACTAATAACTCTTGAATAGGTCTACTCATTCACACTCCGGTTCATCTATCGTAAGCAAGCATAGTAACCACACATAAGCAATCACTCAAAAGATCAGAAAGATCGAAAGAAGACGATTCGGAAAACATCAAACCAAGAAAATAACTCTTGCAACATAAAACAAATTTCTAACAGTACCAAAATTATAATGAATTTGGCCTTATCAGAAAGTTTAGGTCAAGAGCTTCGATTTGCAAAAAGAATCAACTCAAACGGAGCTACGAAACTCAAGTTGTGATCAAATGAAGTTTGAATTCAAATCTGATCTAATTCAAATTTTAAACTTTTCAAAAACCTGTTTGAGTTGGATTACTGGATAGAGGGGATCATAACGAAGACGTGAGCGTTGGTTTCGTTGGATTTGGACTAACGAGTAAAAAGTAATGATCGTTTGAAGAACAGGGGCTAAACTGTAATTAAAATCATCACATATAGGTCCCTGGTGAAAAATAAACAGAAAAAGGAAAAACTAAATAACGAACGTTCGCTAACTAGTTCTAAACAGTGGACGTTCGCTGTTTAATAAACCTAAAAAAACAGTTCTAGTCTAGGGTTTTAAAAAAACGAACCTAAAAAAAAGACCGTGGTCGGTTTATACGGGTTCGCGGAGCGGATCGGACCAGCGAGCTCCGGCGAGTCAGCGCGGGGCTCCGGCGGGTGGCTCCGATTGTCAGAGGAGACGGCGAGGCGCACGGGGAGAGGCGGCGCGGGGCGACGGGTGCGCTGGGGGCGCCGGCGACGGTCGGAGGCGGCGGCAGGGTGCGGTGCAGGGGCGGCGGCAGAGCGGCAACGGCGGTGGCGAGATGCAGCGGCGGTGGCACTGGCGCGAGGGCGGCGGCGTGGCTCAAGAGGAGAGAGAGAGGCCCGGCCTCGCCTTATATAGGCGGGGAGGCGTGGGGAGGAGGCAAGGGAGGCGGACGCGGTGTCCGGCCGGACTCCGGCGGCAGCGCTCCCGTGCGGGAGCCGGATTCCTGCCCGGGGTCGGTGGCGAGCGCGGCTGGGCTGGGCCGCGGCCTGTTGGGCCGGCCCAGTTCGGCGGCAGAGAGAGCTTTTTTTTTATAAAGCATATTTTTTTATAACAGAGAGAAAAGAAAGAAAAAGAAAATAAAGTAAAATATTATATAGGCATATAATATATCAAAATTTTCAGAAAAAGATTTTCTACGACTTGAACATTTTCCTAGCATTAAATAAAATTCACACAAATTCCAATAAAGCAAAGAGTGCTACTGCCCTACTAAAATCCAGTAAAATTCATTTTAAAAATACCAAAATGATTTCAAATTTATTTCTCTCCAATTTTCTATTGTAGGGAATCATGCTACCCTATTTTCCATATATGTTTATTTTGGAGAAAAATAATTTGAATAAAACTCAAATAACTCCAAATTGGAAATAAATTCAAAGAACTTTGAATTTAATTCTTTTGAAACTCCCAACTCACATTTCATATGTTTTGAAGAAGTCATTTTATCTTCGCTCTTGGAAATCATTGAGTTGCATAAAGTTTCTGGATTGGAAATATTTTCCAAATGAAATTCAAATATTTTCAACACCCCTTGTCATTTAAATAAATGGAAGAAGTCATGTCATCTTCTCTCCAGGGTTTTGTGGTGAAAAGAATTTGAATTCACGGAGATCACGAATGAAAAATGAAAGTTTGGGAAAGTCCTTTTATTCCCTCTCGTTTAACTTTCAAAAAGTTTTGAATTTGACTCAATTACATACAATCAATCAAACAATCAAACAAATCTATCCATTTATTATAACATTCTAAAATTTAGAATTTTGGGATGTTACAAACCTACCACCCTTAAAATGAATCTCGTCCTCGAGATTCGGAGAGGCTAGCAAGAATTAGGTTAGGTTTGGGGTCTTCTCAAAATCCATCGATCATCACAGGGGTCTGGGGTGCTACCCCCCTTAGAAGCATGGTTATTGTTCCATCAAAACTCATATACTCCATCCTTATTCTTGACAGTGTCGGTCTTCTCAGATCCTCAAGAAAATTCCTTCTCTGAGCTCTTCCGGTAGTGGCATAACCTTTTCCTCAATTCTTCTGTCTTTCATCTAGGTAAGGTTCTTCCGAGACTGGGTCTTCTTAGCTGACGGGTCTGGCGCCAATACTAAACAACTATCGATATCTCATGGTGGTCAACCATTTATGGTTTCTCCTGCAGGAAATGGGTCTGGGTTGATCCTCACCATATAACCTATGGTTGGCAAAAGCTGCCTTGTACAAGGGAAAATACTTATACCATTCTAAGGTTTAAACAAGGCTTAATATCGTTGTCGCTCTACTATAGGTAAGTCACTCAGATTTACCATCCCATATAGCGAGGCGAATAATAAGAGTAAGTCGGTATGGTGATCAATCCATCCCGCACCCAAATCATTACCTTGTACATGGTTTAGTGAATCTCGCATTCTAACACTCGGTCATCCTAACAAGCATTGCAGAATTTCTCTTGTCGACGAACCAAGTTTGGATGAATCCATTGATTCTGCAAGCCAAACAAACCTCTATCGTTCCTTCACAACTCTCAGGTTTTTGCGTTACTCCTATAAATTGTCTGCCGATAAATGTCGTATCTTCCTCCAGGGTTTTTCCTTCAGCAAGAATGTGCTTGCTTCTTGGCAGGTCCTGGGGCCTGTGGGTTATGGCCCATCTCATCACTTGTAGTCCTTGAACTTATCATCGGGCAACTGATCATCATCCCAACTTCCAACTTCCTAGTATTCTTAAATCCATCCAATTGTACTGTCTTACTTCCTTCTATTGGCACCAAACTAGGACATGATTACTCAGACTCATCATGGAATTTCCATTGATCCATATTTCCAACATCATACCTCCTTTATATCCAATAGTAATTCATCTCTTCATCCTCGTGGGATATCCCACATACCGAAATAAAAACTTATACTTATGAAATCCATACTCCACTTCATGGAACATCATTATTCTTTCCAGGGTCAAGCGTCCTTACAGTGGAATATTGGCCATCTCTGCATGGCACTTCTTCAACTGGGAAACGTGAAACACATCTTGAACTCCTGACAGTCCTCCGGGTGACTCCAACTTGTTGGCCACTTCTTCCATACGCTCCAAAACTCGGTATGTCCTACAAATCTCGGGGCTAATTTTCCCTTAACTACAAATCGTTTAACTCCTCGCAGAGGGGTCACACGAAGACATTCTCTATCTCCAATTTCATAGACTACCTCCTTGCGTTTTTTTATTCTGCATAACTCTTCTGCCTGGACTGAGCTACCTTCAGTCTATCTCGAATCAACTTAACATTCTCTTCTGACTCCTTGATCACATTTGGTCCAAACAACTGACAGTCTCCAACTTCATCCCACATACTCTTGGGGCATCACACATATCGAGACAAAACTCGTATTCATTTTGTCCGAAATCCACTCAGTGGAGTATCCTTATCTTTCCCATGGGTCAAGGGTTCTTACAGGGTACTACCACCCTTAAAATGCAGAAATCTTCCATAGACCATATTTCTCATATCCTCAAAAATGGTCAACATTCTTCTTCATAGGGTAACAACTCATAAAATCCATATCAGTACCAACGATGCTACTTTATTCATTCTCAAATGATTACAATCTCTCGCTTCTCCATTACATGTCTCAACTCAACACCTCAATATAAAAGAAAATGTTCTCACTTCTACTACTCCATTTCTTTTGTTGCAAACTCAACTATCTAGCACAAGTTTCCTTCCCCTTGGAGCATTCTCTGGCAAAGTGCCCTGCTCCATTACAACTAAAACATATTACTTCTAACAAGTATTGAGGTTTCCTTTTGGGGCAACTGTTGAGGTAGTGCCCTGACTCCTTGCACCTGTGGTAGGTGATATGACTCGGGTCCTTCCTGGAATCCACTCTGCTTATCTTTCTGGACTTTTCCATTCCAATTAGGGCTTCTATTTCCTGTCCGTCATACTCTACTTCCTCTGTCGGGAATTCTACTAGATCCCCATTCAAACAATTTTGGGAGATGTGTCCTTCTTCTCCACACGAATAGCAAGTCTTAGTGCAGGGTTTACTTGGGTCTTCTTTAGGTGTGTCCTCCATCTCTTCCTTCATCACGGTTTCTTCTAAAATCTCCATAAGGGCTCCTTTCTTTACTTCTTTCTTCTCCTGTGCGGTTCTTCATACCATGGGGTAAATGTGACACTGAGCAGGATAGTGGGTAGTCCCTTCACACAAGAAACAAGTAATCTGCCTAGTTGGGCATTCTTCAACTGGGTGACTTCCTTCACAATTTGGGCATTCATCCTTGTGTTCTTTATGGGTGTGTCCTATTTCTCCACAAATCTTGCATGCACAAGGTTTCTTCATATACTTTCCAGAAGGCTTCAATTTCTGCGACACGAACCGAGACTTTAGCAGCGTCAACTTAAATTCTTTCCAAGGGGTTACTCCTTGCCATCCATTGATGGTTTGGTACATCCTCCACCAAGTAGCAGCACCTCTTTCAAAGCACTGAAGAGCATGCTGGGTCATATCCTTTCCGACTATAGGGTTATTCTCCATGTGATCCTCCATGTTCTGAATCCATCGGTCTGTCTCCAACTGACTCATCGCTCCAGAAAATACAAGCTCATCTCCATTCATCCTCTATTGGGTCCATGTGGGTTTGGGGTAAGATAAGAGAGGGAGAGGGATACACACAATACAAACAAAAGTTTTGAAAAGACAGATTTTATTTGTAGCTGTCGGGAAAAACATCAAACAAATGACAGCTCACAAACGTCACATCTAACGTAGGTATATAACAGGGGTTTGGTCTTCTAAAGGTCAATAAATCTTCAACTCTCCAAACTCTTCAAGCCTTGTACATGCCTCCAATGGCTTCTTCCGATCATGCTTGTCTTTCTCAAGTTCTTTTGCCAGATCAACTCTGTTGACGCGAAGTCTCTTGTGACGTCCTTTAATATTCTGGAGTTGCATTCCAAACTTCTGGGTTTCATCAAACTCGACCTGAACCATGATCCTTCTGTCCTTCAGTTCTTCACGAATCTCCGATATCTCAAGGTTGTAGCTCCTCCAGCTTGGCTACTTTCAGCTTTTGGTTCCTGAGTTCTTCACGAAATGCTTCCTTGTCTAATACGGCTTCATGGAGCCCCACCTTAAACTTCTTGATGTACCACTCCAGATCCTGGTGATACACCAGCTAAAGTTAAAACTTCGTCTTGCTGATAGGTGTTTTATCAGCCTTGTACCATCCAATCCTTCCATGCATATGCATGCTTTAACTCAGCACGGTGACAATAGCATAAGCGGGCGATAACATCACGGATAACCGTGTTTCTGCTCTTGTCATTTCCATGCGCTATCTCTCCATAGTTGATATCTCCTGCCTTAGGGTTTTCTTGACAAAACTTTGAGTTCTCATGCTCTATGTTCCAGTCTTTCTCCGATACACCTTGATCTCGGGTATTGACAACCTTCATAATCTGTCAAGTTCCATAAGGGTAGCCTTCCTAGGTCATACAAATCTAGAAATTCTTCATAGCCTCCAAATTCTCCTATTCTTCGGAGTCTTCAACAGTTGTCGTTTCCATTATCATAATGTATGGTAAAACCCTCTTCATTTTGAATGGTCTTAGTTGTCCAATATCTTGTACTTTTGGAGTGGCCTCATCAGTCGAATCTTCGAGTGGTCAAAAAGGGAAAGGGGTATAGTCTCACTAAGAGGAAATTTTTGAATAAGCCCAGAAGAGAAGAGAGGTAAAAGATCTTTTTGAAAGGGAAAGTTGTAGAGAAAAATCTTTGCTATGGGCTTGCCAGTTTCTAGGGTCACGTCCTACAGTCAACATGTGCTCTAATACCATCTTGTAGCGACCCGACCCGAATGGATCAAGTCTCTGTGCTTAAGTGCCATCCCTGGATCGGTATGCTGACACACACAGTACTGAAGGATTTATAACAGAGGTAAATCACATGTAAAAGTAACATAAATACTATTACCTCAATCCAAATAGCGGAAGTAACAAGGTTGTGGATTCCCATCAACACCAACGGCAAAGTTGAGTGTAGAAATCGTAACCCTAACGTATCACTTACTCGTCGTAAGAAGTCCTGCAACATGAGACGTTGCAGCCACAAAGGGTCAGTACATTGAATGTACTGGCAAATTCACACCATAGAGAATGATGAATAAAGGCTATCACTACATGCATATTTGGCTGGTGGAAAGGCTCTATGGTTTAGTTTTGCGAAAAGCCAATTTTTCCCTACTGCAAAGGAATAAATTTTATTTAACTATCATGGTGGTTGTTAAACATTGAGAATGGTTGACAGCATTCTCAATCCCAATTAAAAGTAATCATTAACAAAACCCAACAAAAATAAATTTTAGAGTAACATGTTGAGATTCACATGATAATCCAGGTACTAGATACTCAAAACGTCCATAACCGGGGACACGGCTAACCATGATTAGTTTATACACTCTACAGATGTTTGCGCACTTTTCCCCACAAGACTCGATCGCCTCCGTTGGATTTCTCGCACTACATGGTGTTTGAGAAACGGATGACCGAGACATAGTCTTTCAGAAGCGCTAGCACCTTACGATGGATAATCCGTTACACCTACTTTCCCCTACATCTGCTAGTCTACCCTGTAAGAGTTCGCATGACTTAATCAAGTATGCTAGAGCCCATAATAGCTTGTGGCTGCATACGGAAGTTTCTAGTATGAAAAATCTCATGATCCCTTTGAGCCTGGGTGGCGGTCCATAAAAAAACAGGCAATCCTGGTTTACCCAGGTGCCTAGACAGGCAATCCTGGAATACCCAGGTACCTCAATCCACCCAGATGTGTGTTTAAGTTGCCAATTTAAGTAAACCATTAATTAACAATCTCACATCTGTCATGAATACTCTCAAAACCCAATCCACGTCTACGAGCATAGCATGGCACTATAAGCATAACGTAATAGTAACTCCCAAGGTTTGAATGCAGGGCAATAGGTTCCTACCTCATCAACTACTTCCCAATACCCACATGTTATCAATCCTACTCATGCAATGTTTGAGGGTGAAACTAATGCATAAACACTGGGTATGAAAGGGGATATGATCAAAGTGTGAACTTGCTTGCAATGTTGATGAAGATGATTCGCACTCATAACTCTTGATAGGTCTACTCATCACACTCCGGTCAATCTATCGTAAGCAAGCAATAGTAACCACACATAAGCAATCACTCAAAAGATCAGAAAGATCGAAGAAGACGATTCGGAAAACATCAAAACCAAGAAAATAACTCTTGCAACATAAAACAATTTCTAACAGTACCAAAATTATATGAATTTGGCCTTATCAGAAAGTTTAGGTCAAGAGCTTCGATTTGCAAAAAGAATCAACTCAAACGGAGCTACGAAACTCAAGTTATGATCAAACGAAGTTTGAATTCAAATCTGATCTAATTCAAATTTTAAAATTTTCAGAAACCTGTTTGAGTTGGATTACTGGATAGAGGAGATCATAACTAAGACGTGAGCGTTGGTTTCGTTGGATTTGGACTAACGAGTAAAAAGTAATGATCGTTTGAAGAACAGGGGCTAAACTGTAATTAAAATCATCACATATAGGTCCCTGGTGAAAAATAAACAGAAAAAGGAAAAACTAAATAACGAACGTTCGCTAACTAGTTCTAAACAGTGGACGTTCGCTGTTTAATAAAACCTAAAAAAACAGTTCTAGTCTAGGGTTTGAAAAAAACCAAACCTAAAAAAAGACCGTGGTCGGTTTATACCAGTTCGCGGAGCGGATCGGACCAGCGAGCTCCGGTGAGTCAGCGCGGGGCTCCAGCAGGCGGCTCCGGTTGTCGGAGGAGACGGCGAGGCGCACGGGGAGAGGCGGCGCAGGGCGACGGGTGCGCTGGGGGCGCCGGCAGCGGTCGGAGGCGGCGGCGGGGTGCGGTGCAGGGGCGGTGGCGCTGGCGCGAGGGCGGCGGCGCGGCTCAAGAGGAGAGAGAGAGGCCCGGCCTCACCTTATATAGGCGGGGAGGCGTGGGGAGGAGGCAAGGGAGGCGGACGCGGTGTCCGGCCGGACTCCGGCGGCGGCGCTCCCGTGCGGGAGCCAGATTCCTGCCCGGGGTCGGTGGCGAGCGCGTCTGGGCTGGGCCGCGGCCTGTTGGGCCGGCCCAGTTCGGCGGCGGAGAGAGCTTTTTTATATAAAGCATATTATTTTTTATTTTTTTATAACAGAGAGAAAAGAAAGAAAAAGAAAATAAAGTAAAATATTATATAGGCATATAATATATAAAAATTTTCAGAAAAAGATTTTCTATGACTTGAACATTTTCCTAGCATTAAATAAAATTCACACAAATTCCAATAAAGCAAAGAGTGCTACTGCCCTACTAAAATCCAGTAAAATTCATTTTAAAAATACCAAAATGATTTCAAATTTATTTCTCTCCAATTTTCTATTCTAGGGAATCATGTTACCCTATTTTCCATATATGTTTATTTTGGAGAAAAATAATTTGAATAAAACTCAAATAACTCCAAATTGGAAATATATTCAAAGAACTTTGGATTTAATTCTTTTGAAACTCCCAACTCACATTTCATATGTTTTGAAGAAGTCATTTTATCTTCACTCTTGAAAATCATTGAGTTGCATAAAGTTTCTGGATTGGAAATATTTTCCAAATGAAATTCAAATATTTTCAACACCCCTTGTCATTTAAATAAATGGAAGAAGTCATGTCATCTTCTCTCCAGGGTTTTGTGGTGAAAATAATTTGAATTCACGGAGATCACGAATGAAAAATGAAAGTTTGGGAAAGTCCGTTTATTCCCTCTCGTTTAACTTTCAAAAAGTTTTGAACTTCACTCAATTACACACAATCAATCAAACAATCAAACAAATCTATCTATTTATTATAACATTCCGAAATTTAGAATTTTGGGATATTACATGGGCCATAACCCACAGGCCCCAGGATATTCCAAGAAGCAAACACATTATTGCTGAAGGAAAACCCTGGAAGAAGTTACGATTGTATCGACAGACGATCTTATAGGAGTAATGCAAAACCTGAGAGTTGTGAAGGAACGATAGATGTTCGTTTGGCTTGCAGAATCAATGGATTTATCCGAACCTAGTTCGTCGACAAGAGTAATTCTGCAATGCTTGTGAGGATGACCGAGTGTTAGAATGCGAGATTCTCTAAACCGTATACAGGGTGATGATTTGGGTGCGGGATGGATTGATCACCATACCGACTTACTCTTATTATTCGCCTCGCTATATGGGATGGTAAATCTGAGTGACTTACCTATAGTAGAGCGACAACGATATTAAGCCTTGTTTAAACCTTAGAATGGTATAAGTATTTTCCCTTGTACAAGGCAGCTTTTGCCAACCGTAGGTTATACGGTGAGGATCACCCCAGACCCATTTCCTGCAGGAGAAACCATAAATTGATGACCACCATGAGATAGCGATAGTTTTTTAGTATTGGCGCCAGACCCATCAGCTAAAGAAGATCCAGTCATAGAAGAACCTTACCCAGATGAAAGGACAGAATAATTGTGGTAAAGGTTATGCCACTACCGGAGGAGCCCAGATAATGAATTATCCTAAAGATCTGAGAAGACCGACACTGTCAACAATATGGATGAAGTACATGAGTTTTGATGGAACCGTAACCATGTTTCTAAGGGTGGTACCACCCCAGACCCCCTGTGACGATCGATGGAATTTGAGAAGACCCCCAAACCCTAACCTCTTTCTTGCTAACTTCTCCGAATCTCAAGGACGAGATTCATTTTAAGGGTGGTAGGTTTGTAACATCCCAAAATTCTAAATTTTGGAATGTTATAATAAATTAATAGATTTGATTGACTGTTTGATTGATTGAGTGAAATTGAGTGAAATTCAAAACCTTTTTGAAAGTTAAATGAGAGGGAATAAAAGGACTTTCCCAAACTTTCATTTTGCATTCGTGATCTCTGTGAATTCAAATTCTTTTCACCACAAACCCTGGAGAGAAGATGACATGACTTCTTCCATTTATTTAAATGACAAGGGGTGTTGAAAATATTTGAATTTCATTTCCAAAATATTTCCAACCCAGGAACTTTATGCAACTCAATGATTTTCACGAGCGAAGATAAAATGGCTTCTTCAAAACATATGAACTATGAGTTGGGAGTTTCAAAGAATTAAATTCAAAATTCTTTTGAATTTATTTTCAATTTGGAGTTATTTGAGTTTTATTCAAATTATTTTTCTCCAAAAATAAAATATATGGAAAATAGGGCAACATGATTCCCTACATCAGAAAATTGGAGAGAAATAAATTTGAATTAATTTTGGTATTTTTAAAATGATTTTTATGAGGTTTTATTGCATCAGTAGCACTGTTTGCTTTGTTTGAATATTTGTAGATTTTATTTGGTGCTATAAAAATGTTCATGTTGTAGAAAATCTTTTTCTGAAAATTTTGATATATAATATGCCTATATAAAAATTTTACTTTATTTTTCTTTATTTAGGTTATCCTTCTGTTTCTATTTAAAAAACTGTACATGCGGCCCATCCCTAAATGTTGCATACGTGCGCATCATAATACCAGCAGGCGTCCTTTCTTCTTTTTCCTACATGGGCCAGGCCCAGCCAGCCTTTTTTTTCTTAGGCCGAATTTTGTTTAAAAAAAAGCTGCAACCGCAGCGTGCGCGCGGCCGGCCGAATGCTTTTAGGCCCGTGTGAGGCGTTAGCCTTTTTCTTCTCTGTTTCGTATATTTTCGTCTACATTTAGTCTCACATTGTCTAACTTTTGACCCTTAAACCTCTTTTACACCTATAAATATAGACCTAGATCCTTCAAAAATCATTCGGTTCGGGTTAAATCAATATTTTGATTTGACTAGATAAAAATATTTTTCTCCTCTTCGACGCGACTTTTGGAAATTGTCTCCTTTCTCCAAAGTCATTTTTTTCTCTGCCTTATAAAAGTATCTTTTTTTATACTTCCGTAGTTTATTATTTTAGACTAATACGATAGAATAACTAGATTATCAATTAGTCTACGTATTTATATGTTAGACCTTAACCGTAGCTATTTTTCTTTCGGAAAACAGTTTGGCCCTGATTTTTTAAATAACCATAACTTTTTACTCGTTCATCCAAATTAGATGAAACCAACGCCTATAGTTTCGTCTTGTTTTCACCTATCCAGTTAACCTGTCACGTCAACTTTTTAAAATTTTCAAAATTCGAAATTTGTTCAGATTCATATTCAAACTTCTTTTGTTCATAACTTGAGTTTCGTAACTCCGATTTAGTTGATTCTTTTTGCAAATCGAAGCTCTTGACCTAAATTTTCTGATAAGGCCAAATTCACATAATTTTGGTACTGTTAGAAATTTTTTTATGTTGCAAGAGTTGTTTTCTTGGTTTTGATGTTTTCCGAACTGTCTTCTTTGTTCTTCCCGATCTTCTTAGTGATTGCTTATGTGTGGTTACTATTGCTTGCTCACGATAGATTGAACGGAGTGTGACGAGTAGAACTATCAAGAGTTTTGAGTGCGAATCATCTTCATCAACATTACAGGCAAGTTCACACTTTGATCATATCCCTTTCATAACCAGTTTTTATGCATTAGTTTCACCCTCAAACATTGCATAAGTAGGATTGATAACATGTGGGTATTGGGAAGTAGTTGATGAGGTAGGAACCTATTGCCCTGCATTCAAACCTTGGGAGTTACTATTATGTTATGCTTATATTGCCATGCTATGCTTGTAGACGTGGATTGGGTTCGAGAGTATTCATGACAGATGTGAGATTGTTTAATTAATGGTTAAACTTAAGGTGGCAACTTAAATACACATCTGGGTGGATTGAGGCACCTGAGTATTCCAGCGATTGCCTGTTTTTCTTTATGGACTGCCACCCAGGCTCAAAGGGATCATGAGATTATTCATATTAGAAACTTCCGTGTGCAACCACAAGCTACTATGGGCTCTAGCATAGTTGATTAAGTCGTGCGAACTCTTACAGTGGTAGACTAGCAGATGTAGGGGAAAGTAGGTGTAACGGTCTACCCGATCGTAAGGTGCTAGCGCTTCTGAAAAACTATGTCTCGGTCATCCGTTTCTCCAACACCATGTAGTGCGATAATCCCAACGGAGGAGATCGAGTCTTGTGGGGAAAAGTGCACAAACCTCTGCAGAGTGTATAAACTAATCATGGTTAGCCGTGTCCCCGGTTATGGACGTCTTGAGTATCTAGTACTTGAATTATCATGTGAATCTCATCATGTGACTTCAAATAATTTTGTTGGGTTTTAATGATGATGCTTAATTGGGATTGAGAGGGTGTCTACACTCTCAATGTTTAACAACCACCTTGATAGTTAAATAAAATGTATTCCTTTGCAGTAGGGAAAAATTGGCTTTTCGCAAAAACATATAACCATAGAGCTTTTCCACCAGCCATATATGCATGTAGTGATAGCCATTGTTCATCATTCTCTATGGTGTGAATTTGCCAGTACATTCAATGTACTGACCCTTGTGGCTGCAACGTCTCATGTTGCAGGAATCTTATGACGAGTAAGTGATGCGTTAGGGTTACGATTTCTACACTCAACTTTGTCGTTGGTGTTGATGGGAATCCACAACCTTGTTGTTACTTCCGCTTTTTGGATTGAGGTAATAGTATTTACGTTACTTTTACATGTGATTTACCTCTGTTATAAATCCTCGAGTACTGTGTGTGTCAGCATACCGATCTAGGGATGACACTTAAGCACAGAGACTTGATCCATTCGGGTCGGGTTGCTACATCTGAAGAAGCACCGTGCTGCTATTGGGTATACTCTTGATGATCTTATGGGAATTAGTCCCACTCTATGTCAACATAAAATAAATTTGGAAGAAGATGCTAAACCAGTTCGTGATCATCAACGACGGCTGAATCCTAAAATGAAAGAAGTGGTGAGAAAGGAAATACTAAAGCTCCTTGAGGCAGGTATAATCTATCCCGTTGCTGATAGTCAGTGGGTAAGTCATGTCCATTGTTTCTCTAAGAAGGGAGGTATTACTGTCGTTCCTAATGATAAATATGAATTGATTCCTCAAAGAATTATTACAGGTAATAGGATGGTAATTGATTTCTGCAAATTAAATAAGGCCACTAAAAAGGATTATTACCCCTTACCTTTTATCGATCAAATGCTAGAAAGATTATCCAAACATACACAATTTTTCTTTCTAGATGGTTATTCTGGTTTCTCTCAAATACCTGTGTCAGCCAAGGATCAATCAAAGACTACTTTTACTTGCCCTTTTGGTACTTTTGCTTATAGACGCATGCCTTTTGGTTTATGTAATGCACCTGCTACCTTTCAAAGATGCATGATGGCTATATTCTCTGACTTTTGTGAAAAGATTTGTGAGGTTTTCATGGATGATTTCTCCGTCTATGGATCTTCTTTTGATGATTGCTTGAGCAACCTTGATCGAGTTTTGCAGAGATGTGAAGAAACTAATCTTGTCTTGAATTGGGAAAAGTGCCACTTTATGGTTAATGAAGGTATTGTCTTGGGGCATAAAGTTTCTGAAAGAGGTATTGAAGTTGATAAAGCCAAAGTTGATGCTATTGAAAAGATGCCATGCCCCAAGGACATCAAAGGTATAAGAAGTTTCCTTGGTCACACCGGATTTTATAGGAGGTTCATTAAGGACTTCTCAAAAATTTCTCGGCCTCTGACTAATTTATTACAAAAAGATATACCATTTGTCTTTGATGATGATTGCGTAGAAGCATTTGAAATACTTAAGAAAGCATTGATCTCTGCACCTATTGTTCAGCCACTTGATTGGAATTTACCCTTTGAAATTATGTGTGATGCTAGTGATTATGTTGTAGGTGTTGTTCTAGGGCAAAGAGTTGATAAGAAATTATGCTACTACTGAAAAAGAATTCTTAGCAGTTGTATTTGCTTGTGATAAGTTCAGACCTTATATTGTTGATTCTAAAGTAACTATTCACACTGATCATGCTGCTATTAAATATCTTATGGAAAAGAAAGATGCTAAACCTAGAATTATTAAACGGGTTCTCTTGCTACAAGAATTTGATTTACATATTGTTGATAGAAAGGGAGCTGAGAACCCCGTTGCAGACAACTTGTCTAGGTTAGAAAATGTGATTGATGACCCACTACCTATTGATGATAGCTTTCCTGATGAGCAATTAAATGTCATAAATGCTTCTCATACTTCTCCATGGTATGCCGACTATGCTAATTACATTGTTGCCAAATTCATACCACCTAGTTTCACATACCAGCAAAAGAAAAAGTTCTTCTATGATTTGAGGCATTACTTTTGGGATGACCCACATCTTTATAAAGAAGGAGTAGGTGGTGTTATTAAACGTTGTGTACCTGAGCATGAACAGGAACAGATCCAACGCAAGTGTCACTCTGAAACTTATGGAGGACACCATGCTGGAGATAGAACTGCACATAAGGTATTGCAATCTCGTTTTTATTGGCCTACTCTCTTCAAAGATGCCCGTAAGTTTGTCTTATCTAAGGATGGAAATTTTATCCATGGACATGGATATCCATGGATATCCGACCCGAATGGATAGGGTTTGGATATGCTTTTGTGTCCATGGGCGGCGCCCAAACCCGACCCGGTTGTTCGTGGATAGGGCATGGATATAATCTTGTACCCATGGATATAACCAAACCCGACCCGATAGTATGACTTCATGGGGGAAAATCTGCTATCCCTTCCCCACGGTCGTATGTCCCACAACAATTTTACACTTTTTTAATCTAAAACATTCATAAGAAATTACACAATCCCCATCGTAACTTTTTTTAGTTGACATTCAATCCCCTCTGTAACATACTCCAACACCCCTTCCCTTATTTTTACCTCCTTCTTAAATGACTCGTCATTCTCATATGTTAGAAAAATACTAAATGATCTTAGGTTGTTAGTGGATGTTGATTTACCATAAGTGAAGCCTAGCCTACCACGAGGTGAAGAATGGAAGAGTTTATGTTAATATTATGTTATGTCTTATTTATATGTCTCGAGAGGACCCAATGGATATCCAATGGGTATGGATATCCATCGGATTTGGACATGGACACAATTTTTCACCCATGGATTTTTTCATGGGCGGGCAAAGACTGTCTTCATGGACATGGATATGGATTTGAGATTGTTCAACCCGATCCAAACCCGACCCATTGCCATCCTTAGTCTTATCTTGTGATGAATGTCAAAGAATTGGTAATATTAGTAGACATCAAGAAATGCCTATGAACTATCCACTCGTTATTGAACCATTTGATGTTTGGGGCTTTGACTATATGGGACCTTTTCCTGCCTCTAATGGATATACACATATTTTAGTTGCTGTTAATTACGTTACTAAGTGGGTAGAAGCTATTCCAACTAGTAGTGCTGATCATAACACTTCTATTAAAATGCTTAAAGAAGTTATTTTTCCAAGATTTGGGGTCCCTAGATATTTAATGACTGATGGTGGTTCACATTTTATTCATGGTGCTTTCCGTAAAATGCTTGCTAAGTATGATGTTAATCATAGAATTGCATCCCCTTATCACCCTCAGTCTAGTGGTCAAGTAGAATTGAGTAATAGAGAGCTCAAATTAATTTTGCAAAAGACTGTCAATACGTCTAGAAAGAATTGGTCCAAGAAACTTGATGATTCATTATGGGCCTATAGAACTGCATATAAAAATCCTATGGGTATGTCTCCGTATAAAATGGTTTATGGAAAAGCATGTCACTTACCTCTCGAACTAGAACACAAGGCATATTGGGCTATTAAAGAGCTCAATTATGATTTTAAACTTGCCGGTGAGAAGAGGTTATTTGATATTAGCTCACTCGATGAATGGAGAACCCAAGCCTACGAGAATGCCAAGTTGTTTAAAGAAAAAGTTAAAAGATGGCATGATAAAAGGATACAAAAGCGTGAGTTTAATGTAGGTGATTATGTATTGCTATACAACTCTCGTTTAAGATTTTTTGCAGGAAAACCTCTCTCTAAATGGGAAGGTCCTTACGTTATCGAGGAGGTCTATCGTTCCGGTGCCGTAAAAATCAACAACTTCGAAGGCACAAATCCGAACGTGGTGAACGGTCAAAGAATCAAACATTATATCTCAGGTAACCCCATAAATGTTGAAACCAATGTTATTGAAACCATAACCCTGGAGGAATACATAAGGGACACTTTCCGGAACGTTTCAGACTCCGAAAAGGAATAGGTATGTGGTATGGTAAGTAAACCGACTCCAAAATAGTTTTAAGGCAATATTTCTCCGTTTTGGAATATTTAGAAAAATAGAAAAATAATAAGTAGTCCGGGAAGGACACGAGGCCTCCACGAGGGTGGAGGGAGCGCCCTACCCTACTGGGCACGCCCCCTACCTCGTGGGCACCTCGTGCGCTTTCCGGACTCCGTTTTCTTACACGACACGTATTTTGGTCGGTAAAAATTCATTATATAATCTCCCGGGGGTTTTGACTCCCGTATCACGCAATTATCCTCTATTTGTGTTTCGAGTTGTTGCTGCTGCAGATTAGAGCAAGATGTCTTCGCAAGAGTCAGTCGGGGAGAGCCAGGTGTCTCATCCGGCACCGAGATCAATGAGAAACAACAATGTTGACCACTTTGGGCCAGCAACGGAGGAAGAGATAGAGGCTGATTTGAAGAGGATAGATGCCATGGAGGAGGATCAAGAAGTCACTTCCCGCTTCTGAGCTGGATTCACAATGGGGGAACTGCAGAGCTCGGCTATTCCAAACTCGGTTATCCCTTCCAATGTTAGATTTCTTTCTTATGAGAATATGAAAAAGAGTGTCACTGGTTCTCCCGCAGCTATGCAGCACCCTTGGGTGCAGGGAGATTTGGCTGTTACAAGAACTTCGAAAGGAAATAAAGGACCTCAAGCAGCAAGTCAATAAGCTCGAGGAGGAGAACCGTATCCTGAGGGGCATCATCGCCAAAAATATCACATCACCATCCCCGAAAAGAGAGACATAATCACATGGGTATGGGCACTCCCCTTGGTAGCTGCCAAGCTTGGGGGAGTGCCCCGTTATCGTATCACCATCACTTTTATCTTTACCGTTTTTCTTAGTTTGATCCTTTTGGTAATATCTTGATCTAGTAGAATAAAGTTTATGGCATGATCCAGTTTTGAGTTTTGCTTTATGATCCCTCTATGTAATCGAGTCCGTGAGCTATATATAATAAAGATTAGTGTTGAGTCAAGGGCTTGATTATTTTGCCATGATCCTAAATGAATAAAAGAAAAGAGAAATAAATAAAAAAGGAAACAAAGAGATGATATGGATCTTATGCAGAGTAATGAGCTCACATAGAAAAAGTATGATGAATAAAAGTTGTTGAGAGTTGACAAACATAGTTTTGGTCATCGTTGCAATTAATAGGAAGTAATAAAGAAAGAGAGGTCTTCACATATAAATATACTATCTTGGACATATTTTATGATCGTGAGCACTCATTCAAATATGACATGCTAAAGAGTTGACGTTGGACAAGGAAGACAATGTAATGGGTTATGTTTTCTTACATCTGAGATAAATTATATTGTCATGGATCATCCAACATGGTTGAGCTTGCCGTTCCCCCTCATGCTAGCCAAATTCATCGCACCAAGTAGAGATACTACTTGTGCTTCCAAATACCCTTAAATCCGTTTTGCTATGAGAGTCCACCATACCTACCTATGGATTGAGTAAGATCCTCCAAGTAAGTTGTCATCGATGCAAGCAATAAAAATTTCTCTGTAAATATGTATGACTTATTAGTGTGGGAGAAAATAAGCTTTATACAATCGTGTGATATGGAAGAAATAAAAGTGACAGACTGCATAATAAAGGTCCATATCACAAGTGGCAATATAAAGTGACGTTCTTTCGCATTAACATTTTATGCATCCAACCATAAAAGTGCATGACAACCTCTGCTTCCCTCTGCGAAGGGCCTATCTTTTACTTTTATCTCCTACCTTGCATAAGAGTCATGGTGATCTTCACCCTTCCTTTTTATAGTTTATCCTTTGGCAAGCACAGTATGTTGGAAAGATCCTTGTATATATGGCTAATTGGATGTGAGTTTTCATGAACTATTATTGTTGGCATTACCCTTGAGGTAAAATGTTGGGAGGAAAAACTATAAGCCCCTATCTTTCTCCGTGTCCGATTAAAACTCCATACCCATAAGTATTGCGTGAGTGTCAGCAATTGTGAAAGACTATATGATAGTTGAGTATGTGGACTTGTTGAAAAGCTCTTATATATTGACTCTTTCCTATGTTATGATAAATTGCAATTGCTCCAATGACTGAGATTATAGTTTGTTAGTTTTCAATGAAGTTTAGGATTCATACTTGAAATTGTGATTGAATTATTACTCTAGCATAAGAAATCATATGACAAGAATTATGTAAGTTGCTGTTCTAAGAATGATCATGATGCCCTCATGTCCGTATTTTACTTTTATCGACACCTCTATCTCTAAACATGTGGACATACTTTTCGATTTCGGCTTTCGCTTGAGGACAAGCGAGGTCTAAGCTTGGGGGAGTTGATACGTCCATTTTGCATCATGCTTTTATATCGATATTTATTGCATTATGGGCTGTTATTACACATTTTGTCACAGTACTTATGCCTATTCTCTCTTATTTTACAAGGTTTACATAAAGAGGGAGAATGCCGGCAGCTGGGATTCTGGGCTGGAAAAGGAGCAAATATTAGAGACCTATTCTGCACAGCTCCAATAGTCCTAAAACTTCACGGAAGATGTTTTCAGAATATATAAAAAATACTGAGCGCAAGAAGTTCACCAGGGGGGCACACCCTGCCCACGAGGGTGGGGGCGCGCCCTACCCCCCTAGGCGCGCCCCTACCTCATGGGTCCCCTGGTGGCCCTCCGATGGCCATCTTCTGCTATATGGAATCTTTCGATGAGGAAAAAATCATAAGCCATCTCCTCGGACGAAACTCCGCTGCCACGAGGCGGACCTTGGCGGATCCAATCTAGGGCTCCGGTAGAGTTGTTCTCCCGGGGAAACTTCCCTTCGGGAGGGGGAAATCATCACCATCATCATCACCAACGCTCCTCTCATCGGGAGAGGGAAATCTCCATCAACATCTTCACCAGCACCATCTCCTCTCAAAACCCTAGTTCATCTCTTGTATCCAATTCTTGTCTCCAAGTCCGCGATTGGTACTAGTAGGTTGCTAGTAGTGTTAATTACTCCTTGTAGTTGATGCTAGTTGGTTTATTTGGTGGAAGATCATATGTTCAGATCCTATATGCATATTAATACCCCTTTGATTATGAACATGAATATGCTTTGTGAGTCGGTACGTTTGTTCCTGAGGACATGGGAGAAGTCTTGCTATTAGTAGTCATGTGAATTTGGTATTCGTTCGATATTTTGATGAGATGTATGTTGTCTCTCCTCTAGTGGTGTTATTTGAACGTCGACTACATAACACTTCACCATTATTTGGGCCTAGAGGAAGGCATTGGGAAGTAATAAGTAGATGATGGGTTGCTAGAGTGATAGAAGCTTAAACCCTAGTTTATGTGTTGCTTCCTAAGGGGCTGATTTGGATCCATATGTTTCATGCTATGGTTAGGTTTACCTTAATACTTTTATTGTAGTTGCAGATGCTTGCAATAGAGGTTAATCATAAGTGGGATGCTTGTCCAAGTAAGGACAGTACCCAAGCCCGGTCCACCCACATACCAAATTATCAAAGTACCGAACGCGAATCATATGAACGTGATGAAAACTAGCTTGACGATATTCCCATGTGTCCTCGGGAGCGCTTTTCTCTATATAAGAGTTTGTCCTGGCTTGTCCTTTGCTACAAAAAGGATTGGGCCACCTTGCTGCACTTTATTTACTTTTGTTACTTCTTGCTCATTACAAATTATCCTATCACAAAACTATCTGTTACCACTTATTTCAGTACTTGCAGAGAATACCTTGCTGGAAACCGCTTATCATTTCCTTCTGCTCCTCGTTGGGTTCGACACTCTTACTTATCGAAAGGACTACGATAGATCCCCTATACTTGTGGGTCCTCAGTCTCCGATGGTGTTTTGTTGAGTTGGCATAGATCGAGATTAGGATTTGTCACTCCGATTGTCGAAGAGGTATCTTTGGGCCCTCTCGGTAATGTACATCACTATAAGCCTTGCAAGCAATGTAACTAATGAGTTAGTTACGGGATGTAGCATTACGGAACGAGTAAAGAGACTTGCCAGAAATGAGATTAAGGGAGTCCTGGATTAGGGGGTCTCCGGATAGCCGGACTATCTCCGTTGGCCGGACTGTTAGACTATGAAGATACAAGATTGAAGACTTCGTCTCGTGTCCGGATGGGACTCTACTTGGCGTGGAAGGCAAGCTAAGCAATACGTATATGGATATCTCCTCCTTTGTACCGACCTTGTGTAACCCTAACCCTCTCCAGTGTCTATATAAACCGAAGGGTTTTAGTCCGTAGGACAACAATCACAACATACAATCATACCGTAGGCTAGATTCTAGGGTTTAGCCTCTCTGATCTCGTGGTAGATCTACTCTTGTAACACCCATATCATCAATATTAATCAAGCAGGACATAGGGTTTTACCTCCATCAAGAGGGCCCGAACCTGGGTAAAACTTCGTGTCCCCTGCCTCCTGTTATCATCCGGCCTAGACGCACAGTTCGGGACCCCCTACCCGAGATCCGCCGGTTTTGACACCGACATTGGTGCTTTCATTGAGAGTTCCGTTGTGCCGTCGCCGCCAGGAAGGATGTCTCATCCCGTCTTTAAAGACCGCACTATCGCCGAGGGAGCTCTGTCTATCGACCAAACTCTCCGGCTAGGTGGTTTTCTTATGACCGCCTGTTCGGCCGCTACGCCGATGATGACTTCTCGGGTCATCGAAAGCAATCTTCACGTCAACTCGGAACTCGCCGAGCAGTTAGATCCAATGGAGCTCTCTTCCCTGAACGAGCTCTTGGATCGCATCGCTGCCCTGGGAGTCGCTACAGACTACGATCAGATTGGGCCTAAACCCGATCTGAGAGAAATTAACTGTCCCCAGGTCACCCATCACGTTGCAGTGGTGGAAGAACAATGCGGCAACCCTTCACCTATCTTAAGGACTAGCTATGTCCGGATTCCCGATCCCTCCAAGCCGGATACCCGCGGAGGGGAGGATGTCACTCAAAGCCTGAACCTAGAATCAGGCAGCGGGCTAGATTTATCGGAAAACATCCAAGAGTCCAAACTTTCGAGTTTGGAAACTCCTTGGCCCCTGAGCCTCAGATTGGGTGAGAATTTGGATTCAATTCCACCCCCCCCCCCCCCCCAACATACGCAATCTATCCCAAATTAGGCAAGAGCCCGAAGAAACAGTACACCATTACTGGGCCAGATTCCTCCTGGTCATGAACAGGATAAAGGACTACCGCGAGGAAGCCGCAATTTCATTCTTCTGCAATAATTGCACGGACAAGGGAATCCTCAACGCCATAAGACGTCGCGAAGTTACACGCTTTGCCGACTTGGTGTCCATAGTAAGAAAGTACTATGCGATGGAAAGCGCCTAGAAAACCGAAATCAAATTTTGGGATAATCCGGCCCTGAATACAAACCCAGTCCGAAATAAAAGGGTGGATTATCACAATACACCTGGGTTAACTACCAAAAAGCAAAAGCCCTCTACGGGGCAAGGAACTGTACTGGAGGGATGGCTCAACGGACCCTGCAAAATTCATAGTACAGCGGATACAATACCAACGCATAGCCTTAGAGCATGCTGGATACTCCGGTAGGTGGCCAAAAGTGGTGAGGATCTGCTCCTCCCAAATACCACAGAGCACCATCCCGTGGACAACAATACGGTGTTAACGGTCTTTGAGACCTTCGCGTCAAATAATAGACGCAAGCGAACACTCCGCAGCATGGCCGAAATCTGCCACATAGCAGAAATAAACCCGTGGAGTGACACGGCTATTACCTTCAATGCCAGTGAGCCACATTGAGCAAAGCAGCAGAACCTTTAGAGGAATCATCCCAAGTCGGGAAGCACACTGCGCTGGAAAAATCACACTAGATGTGGTATTCGGCACGCCAGATAATTACAGGTCCGAAGAAATTACATTCCAAGTGGCCCCATTCAGCAACGGCTACCACGCTCTGCTAGGGCGGGAGGCGTTTACAATCTTCCAAGCCATACCCCATTACGGGTACATGAAGCTCAAAATGCCCGGGCCCAACGGAATCATCACTCTTGTTAGTGATCCAGACATAGCACTCCGCGCCGAAAATAAGACAGCTGCACTAGCCCTTGAGGCACTATCCGAAGCCCTCGCGGCCGAAGAACTAACTGCGCTGCGCTCCACGGTGAACAGGGATGACGTGATACTCGATAAAAGATCCAAGTCCACCTCCTTTAAACCGGCGGACGAAATAATCAAATTCCAAGTCCAACCAACGGACCCTACAAAAACAGCTTCCATTGGGGCACAATTAAACCCTGATGTCGACGCCGCACTGTGAGAGTTCCTACGCAAGAACTGGGACATTTTTTCCTGGCACCCCTCAGACATGCCAGGAATCCCACGCAGGCTGGCCGAACACAGCCTAAATATCCTAAAAGGATTCAAGCCAGTCAAGCATGCTCTTCGACGTTTCTCCGAGCCTAAAAGACAAGCCATGGGAGAGGAACTAGCCAAGTTATTGGAAGCTGGATTCATCAGAGACATAAAACATCCGGACTGGCTAGCAAACCTGGTGATGGTACCAAAGAAGGACAAATCATGGCGCTTGTGCGTCGATTTTAAGGACCTTAACAAGGCCTGCCCAAAGGATCCCTTCCCCCTCCCCCGCATCCATCAAATCATCGATGCTACCGCAGGACACGATTCACTGTGTTTCCTCGATGCATACTCCGGCTACCATCAAATCAAAATGTCAGAGCCAGACCAAGCCGCAACGGCATTCATCACACCATACGGCCCATTCTGTTTCAACACAATGCCCTTCGGGCTCAAAAACGCCGGCGCAACATATCAGCGCATGATTCAGACATGTCTGGCAAACCAGATTGGCAAAACAGTGGAGGCATATGTGGACGACGTGGTCGTTAAAACCAAGCATGTGGAAACTCTAGTAGATGACTTGAGGCTCACATTCGACAACTCTCCGAACATATGACATCAAGCTCAATCCGGAAAAATGCGCTTTCAGCGTACCAGCTGGACATCTCCTGGGATTCATCATCTCCAGTAGAGGTATTGAAGCTAATCCGGCCAAAATCTGAGCATTGTCACAGTTGGCTACCCCAACAGACCTCAAACAAATACAAAAATTGACTGGATGTGTGGCGGCTCTAAGTCGCTTTATCTCCCGCTTGGGAGAAAAGGCATTACCCCTTTATCGCCTCCTCCGGCGCACCAAACACTTCGAATGGACGGATGTCGCCTCGGCCGGACTCAACGAAATAAAATCCATATTGGCAACAAACCCAGTCCTGGCCGCGCCAAAGATTGGCGAACCAATGCTATTATACATTGCGGCAACTCATCAAGTAGTAAGCGCAGTGCTCGTCGTCGAGCGAGAAGTGGACGGACACAAATCCCCCCTTCAAAAGCCGGTTTACTATGTGTCCACTGTCCTTACTCCATGCAAATCACAGTACCCGCATTATCAAAAGATAGCGTATGCGGTATTTATGGCATCCCGGAAGCTACGACACTACTTTCAAGAGTGTTCGATAACGGTAGCCTCAGAAGTACCACTTAACGATATTATAAACAACCGCGATGCGACGGGCCGGATTGCCAAATGGGCCATTGAGCTCCTCCTGTTCGACATAACTTACAAGCCACGACGAGCTATTAAGTCGCAAGTTTTGGCTGACTTCGTCGCTGAATGGACGGAAGCCAAACTCCCTAAAGAATACGGCACATATTCAAACTGGATCATGCATTTCGACGGCTCCAAAATGTTGGCTGGTCTGGGGGCTGGCATCGTTTTGACGTCCCCAACAGGAGATACCGTTCAATACGTATTACAGATAATGTATACGGACTCCAACAATGCGGCTGAATATGAGGCCCTTCTACATGGTCTCTGGATGGCAGTATCCATGGGCATTCAATGCCTAGAGGTGCGCGGGGATTCGAACCTCGTGATATCCCAAATAAATGGAGACTTCGACGCCAAGGATCCAAAAATGGCAACTTATCCCAATGCCGTCCTAAAAATGTCAGCTTGATTTGAGGGGCTCGAATTTCACCATGTGGCTCGGGAAAACAATCAGGCGGCGGATATCCTCGCCCGCATCGGCGCAAAACGCGACACGGTACCTCCCAACATATTTCTGGAACGGCTCTTCAAGCCATCCGTGTCATGGGAAGGAGACACCGGTAACAACAGTCCGGACCTAGCCAAAATACCCGAAACCGAACCCTCTAACACAATCGGAGGCTCCGCCACCGAAATAACACAATCAGCCCACGAAATAATGGCCATTGTTGCCCCGTGGACAGAACCATTCCTGGCCTACTTAACTAGACAGGAACTTCCGAAGGACCAAAATGAGGCACGCTGCATAGTGCGGCGATCCAAGGCCTACAGGGTCCACGAGGGAGAATTGTACAAAAAAACCGCTACCGGAGTCCTTCAACAGTGCATCTCCAAAGAGGAAGGACGGAACCTTTTGGCAGAAATTCATGCCGGACTCGGCGGTCATCACGCCGCAGCCCGGGCTCTTGTAAGCAAGGCCTTCCGTACAGGATTCTATTGGCCAACGGCCCGGGCAGACGCACAGGACTTGGTCCAACGTTGCGCCGATTGCCAGCTCTTTGCAAATCAAAGCCACATGCCACCCACCGCCCTCCGAACAATCCCCATTACATGGCCCTTCGCGGTCTGGGGGCTTGACATGGTTGGACCCCTTAAAGGGGGAACCCACAAGAAAAAAATACTTATTGGTCATGGTGGGTAAATTCACCAAACGGATAGAGGCCAAACTGGTTAAAACAGCCGAATTCGGACCGGTGATAGATTTCATATCCGGGGTTTTACACCACTACGGCGTCCCCCACAGCATCATCACTGATAACGGCACGAACTTCACGGCCGGCGAGGTAAAACTCTGGTGCAGCAAAATGGGCATCAAGCTCGATTATGCTTCAGTCTATCACCCATAAACCAACGGTCAAGTCAAACGAGCAAATGGTCTTATAATGAGTGGCATTAAACCCAGATTAGTGCGCTCCTTAACGGAGTCTGACATGCACTGGGTAGAGGGGCTCGACTCCGTACTCTGGGGGCTGCAGACCACGCCGAATCGTAGTACCGGATACACACCATTTTTTATGGTGTACGGCGCGGAGGCAGTCCTTCCCTGTGACATAATTCATGACTCACCTCGAGTGCGCATGTACAAAGAAAGAGAAGCCGAGCTCGATCGGCAGGACAGTTTGGACACCTTGGAGGAAGAGCGCGGCGTAGCCAAAGCCCGTTCCGCATTTTACCAGCAACAGGCTCGCAGATACCAAAGCAGAGAAGTACGAGCCAAACCTTATAACGTTGGCAAACTAGTTCTACGGCTGCCGGATAAGAAAAAGAACAAGCTCGATCCCAAATGGGAAGGTCCCTTCATTATCGACCAAATTCTGACCGGTGGAGCGTACCGACTGCGGGATACATCGACCAGTCGACTCGAGCCAAACCCATGGAACGTAGCCAGGCTCCAAAGAATCTACGCCTAGCTTCGGACTTTATGTTAGTCCCCTCCCTTCGTCCATTTTCTGCATATGCATCATCTGTCTTGTTTCCCTTCCTTTCTTTTTATTTCCCTAGGCCTTCAAGGGTCACCTTGTGCCTCACTCATACATCACAGATGCGCTAGCCGCACTCTTCATACCTGGGGGCTTCTCTCACAGAAGCTTAAATTATTTACCTGGGCCTCACGCCCAACACATGTGTCATACTTCCGCATGTACCTTTTTTCACCATTATATGCATCAATATGACTTAAGTTTTGGCCAAGCTAGGTTGCATGGCTCTTGTATTTATGCCCTACGTTCCCGTTAATTCGGCTAGGGCATAAGGGGAGCACCTCTGCGATTGTTACCGCCGGGTCAGCCAGACGTGTACCTTAGACTGGGTGAAGCCGAAAGCTAGCGTTCTTAAGAGAATATTCGGTCGGTGCACAAAATATGACTTTTATTTATTATCCATATCTGCCCCCAGACGTTTTCACTGCGCTTCTCGTCGCAGTCCGGACATGCACTTTAGGGCATGCCTACCCAGGGAAAGGAACTCTTAACGGAACTATTCTCTCTGGAAGATGTTTCTTACTACCCATGTAATATAACATAACTAGTTGGGCACTTGTCTGATAAAGCACTGATGACCCCTACGCCTGGTCTCCACGCATGCCCCAGTTCTTATATAACCGAGAGGGTATTCGGATACACTCCGGACTGTCGGGTCCCAAGGTTGAAGCGAAAAGGTCCGCCACGACAAACGATCTACAATCCGGCTAGAAGGCATCATATATGTCACTTTCAAATTACATAGTCAATTTGACTGATTGAATTCCTCTTCAATGCCATCCAATAGGCTGTCTAGTCTACAGTCCTGTTGGGAATACTTTGCGGCCAATTCTACTTGGCCATACACTAAATTCACAGGGATCTCCTTGCCATCAGGCCCCACAGGTCCGACTTCGGCCATGTGGTTCGGGTCAGCCTTCGTGTATCGTGTCTTCACCATTGCCCAAGCTTCCCCAGCGCCCTGACGGCAGGCCGATATCTTCCACAATCGGAAGCACCGCCGTGCTCCCTTCAGCTTTTCTGCAAGCTCTCCAAGGCCTTCGGGTATGGAGACGGACAGCCACAAGGCCTGGGCAACGCCTTGCATCACCTGCCAAACTCGTTCGTGCAACTGTGCGAGCTCGGGAAGAAGATCACCTGTTGAACCTGGCATCTCCTCGGCAGGACGACCTGTTAGCATACCTACAGACATAACTCTATGAGCCAGCTTCCTCGCCGAACTCTTTTTCAAAGTTCGTTCAAGCACTTACTAAATATGCCGTGTCGAGGCCGCCGATTCTCCTTAACAGAGTCCGACAGTTGGGCACGAACATCTTTTAGTTCCACGCCCATCTTGGTGTTGGCATCTTGGAGATCATTCTTCTCCTGCCTCACCCTGGTAAGCACGCTCTCACCGGCCTTCAGCTGGTGTATGAGTTGTTGCTTCTTCAGATTCACTCCAGCGTCATCTGCAATTTTATCGTCAGATCTGCATATAAAGTCGCACTCTAATATGGTATTTATCATTTGACGGATATGTTACCAGAGGGGGTCTCTTTGGGCTCCCCTGCCACGGCCAGTGCGACCTGAAGTTGGGCTTTGCATTCTTCCAGCTCCTGGGACAGTTGAGTATTCTTTTATGTAAGAACCTACATGACAAATGATCCTTAAATCAGTTATCCTAACTGTTTCAAGTCTCAGGGGCTACTGATATATATAATCATCAAATTTTCTCACCCGTATGCCTTTTACATACTGCTCCGTGGCTCTGGCTAGACCATTTTGAGCGGCACGGAGGTGCGCGTCTCCTGAGTTGAAGGCATCCAATGCCTCTTGGGAGAAACAAGCATCACGAATAACAGTCCGGCGACGCCTGTGGTTCATGGCACTTTCCACCTCGGAATGGGTGGCGGACAGTCTATCCGTATCCTCTGTCGAAGGAGCACCCGACGCACGCCTTGTACTCGTTCTCACCTCTGAGTCCGGCCTTGGAGCCTGGCTCGTGGAGGCGCGATTGGTAGCCTCTCCGGGTATAGTCCGACGAGCGCTATTTTTCCTGAAAAGAAGGCATGGGCGTTAATATGCCTCTGTAAATAATGTCTTGCAATAAAGACGGCGCGTACCGCTGCGCCGGTGCCTCAATCCAGACTGCGGATCTTTTCGGCCTGCCTGGCCTAGCGGCCCCTTGTTGGCTAGTTGCCACAGGCTCGGCCTTCTGCCCCGAGGACCTCCCCTGCAAAACACGGCTGTTATACGGCAATTAAAAAAAGCACAAGGACGGATCCCTTTTTAAGTGCTGGGACTTCGGTCTCAGTCACCTGTGAGGCTGGAACTAGCCCAGGGTAATCGGCCGTAATGGCCACCAAGGTATTGTCATTACTCCCTTGGTAAAATACCCCGTCAGTCAGCTCCACGGATATGTCCGGATCCTCCTGGGAGGCCGGGTCAAGGGACCGTCCAGGGTCCTCGGGCTGTGGAGGAGGGTTGTTTATCTCCTTTACTGCCTGGCGCAGCTCCTGCGATGAAATCGCTAGAATGAATACTTAAACTACGGGAATACGAAATGGATGGGCGAGAAAAAGTCTCCACTTACCCAGCTTGGAGGATTGTACAAAGAGAATCCGCCCTGCGGGTTGACACGGAGGAATTCCTCCTCTTCTCCCTTGTACAAAGTGGACAAGATCTTTATTAGATCAGCAGCCGATCCCGGCCCTTTGCGGCCGTGGCGGGTGGCGTCATCCTCCCCGTTGAAATCCCACATGGGGTGGCCTCTATACTGGAGCAGCTGCACCCCCCGCATAATGCATATAGCCATGACCTCGATCATGGTCAATCCGGATCGAGCCAAAGAACTTATCTGGCTCATCAGATAAAGAATGTTCCTGTCGTCTTCCTCCAGGGAGCTCCGTGGACGCCAGCTCCGGCGCTTCTTCAAAGGGGCGTTGTCGAACTCAGGAAGGCCGATCCGAATAGGGTCCGGAAGGGGGACATCTTCTATATAAAACCATTCTGAAGGCCAGTCTTCGGACGTCTTCTTCGGGGTCCCGGACAGGTATCCGGTCCCGGCAATACGCCACACTTCGGCTCCGCCCACTTGATATATTGATCCCTTCTTAGAACAGGGCACAAGGCAGAACAACTTCTTCCACAGAGCGAAATGAGCCTCATAGCCCAAAAATACTTCGCAAAGGGCTACGAATCCCGTGATATGCAGCAGGGAGGCAGGCGTAAGGTTGTGCAGCTGGAGGCCATAGAACTCCAGAAGCCCCGGAGAAACGGATGAATTGGGAATCCGAGCCCTCTTACCAGATAAGGGACAAGGCATACCCGCTCTCCCTTGGAGGGATTGGGACGGCTCTCCGCTTGCTCTCCGCCATTGTAGGTGGCAAGCCCGGCTCGAACCGGGACCAGGTACGCTGGGGGAAGAAATCACTTGGACTGAAGCATCACCAATTTGTTGTGCGGGATGGAACATCTCTCCCAATCTCCAGGCTTGGAGCTAGGGGTTCGAGAGGAGGAGCTGCGTCGACTGGCCACGGTGGAATGGATCTCTGTCGGGTGCGCTCCGATGAAGACTCGGCAAGGGAGGATGATGTGATTTGGATCTGAATCCTCGTCTTTTTAAATAGGCGGCTCATTTACATAGCTAGGGGGTACATGTGAAAACACCCTGGCTCTTCACATCCGCTCGACACATGGAAAGTGGCCATTATTGGGCATAGAAGCCAAGGAGTACAAACTGTCACAAGGAACCGGACATTATTTCGACAGGTACACAGAATTTGGAGAGGAACCTGCCTTGCAATGCCGAAGATAATACTGCGCGCCGGACTCATCGTCATTGAAGCCTAGTTCGGGGGCTACTGAGGGAGTCCTGGATTAGGGGGTCTCCGGATAGCCGGACTATCTCCGTTGGCCGGACTGTTAGACTATGAAGATACAAGATTGAAGACTTCGTCTCGTGTCCTTATGGGACTCTACTTGGCGTGGAAGGCAAGCTAAGCAATATGTATATGGATATCTCCTCCTTTGTAACCGACCTTGTGTAACCCTAACCCTCTCCGGTGTCTATATAAACCGAAGGGTTTTAGTCCATAGGACAACAATCAAAACATACAATCATACCATAGGCTAGCTTCTAGGGTTTAGCCTCTCTGATCTCGTGGTAGATCTACTCTTGTAACACCCATATCATCAATATTAATCAAGCAGGACGTAGGGTTTTACCTCCATCAAGAGGGCCCGAACCTGGGTAAAACTTCGTGTCCCCTGCCTCCTGTTACCATCCGGCCTAGACGCACAGTTCGGGACCCCCTACCCGAGATCCGCCGGTTTTGACACCGACAGAGATTGAACTAGGTATAATGATACCGATGATCGAATCTTGGGCAAGTAACATACCGATGACAAAGGGAACAACGTATGTTGTTATGCGGTTTGACCAATAAAGATCTTCGTAGAATATGTAGGAACCAATATGTGCATCCAGGTTCCGCTATTGGTTATTGACCGGAGATGAGTCTCGGTCATGTCTACATAGTTCTCGAACCCATAGGGTCCGCACACTTAACGTTCAGTGACGATCAGTATTATGAGTTTATGTGTTTTGATGTACCAAAGGTAGTTCGGAGTCCCGGATATGATCATGGACATGACGTGGAGTCTCGAAATGGTCGAGACATAAATATCGATATATTGGATGACTATGTTTGGACATCGGAATGGTTTAGGTGAGTTCGGGCATTTACCGGAGTACCGGGAGGTTACCGGAACCCCCCGGGGAGTGTATGGGACTTATTGGGCCTTAGTGGGAAAGAGGAGGAGGCGGCCTAGGAGGGGGCGACCCCCCAAGCCCAATCCTAATTGGGAAGGGGGGCCGACCCCCCTTTCCTTCCTCCCTCTCTCCTCCTTCCTTCCTCTCCTACTCCTACTTGGAAGGGGGGAATTCTACTCTCGGTGGGAGTAGGACTCCCCTAGGGCGCGCCATAGAGGGACGGCCCTCCCCCTCCTCCACTCCTCTATATACGGGGGAAGGGGGCACCCCATAGACACACAAGTTGATCATTGTCTTAGCCATGTACGGTGCCCCCCTCCACCATAATCTACCTCGGTCATATCATAGCGGTGCTTAGGTGAAGCCATGTTCCGGTAGCTTCATCATCACCGTCATCATGCCGTCGTGGTGACGAAACTCTCCCTCGACACTCAGCTGGATCTAGAGTTTGTGGGATGTCACCGAGCTGAACGTGTGCAGATCGCGGAGGTGCCGTACCTTCGGTGCTAGGATCGGTCGGATCGTGAAGACGTTCGACTACATCAACCGCGTTGTCATAACGCTTCTGCTTACGGTCTATGAGGGTACGTGGACAACACTCTTCCCCTCTCGTTGCTATGCATCACCTAGATAGATCTTGCGTGTGTGTAAGATATTTTTTTTGAAATTACTGCGTTCCCCAACAGTGGCATCCGAGCCAGGTCTATGCGTAGATGTTATATGCACGAGTAGAACACAAAGGAGTTGTGGGCGTGGGTATATACATATTGCTTGCCATCACTAGTTGATTCTTGATTCAGCGGTATTGTTGGATGAAGCGGCTCAGACCGACATTACGCATACGCTTACGCGAGACTAGTTCTACCGACGTGCTTCGCACATAGGTGGCTAGTGTGTGTCAGTTTCTCCAACTTTAGTTGAATCAGATTCAATGAACAGGGTTCTTTCTAAAGATAAAAAAGCAATCACTATACCGTGTTGTGGTTTTTGATGCGTAGGTAAGAAAGGTTCTTGCTCAGCCCGTAGCAGCCAAGTAAAACTTGCAACAACAAAGTAGAGGGCGTCTAACTTGTTTTTGCAGGGCATGTTGTGATGTGATATGATCAAGACATGATGCTAAATTTTATTGTATGATATGATCATGTTTTGTGACAGAGTTATCGGCAACTGGCAGGATCCATATGGTTGTCGCTTTATTGTATGAAATGCAATCACCAGGTAATTGCTTTACTTTATCACTAAGCGATAGCGATAGTCGTAGAAGCAATAGTTGGCGAGACGACAATGTTACTTCGATGGAGATCAAGGTGCCAAGCCGGTGAAGATGGTGATCATGACGGTGCTTTGGAGATGGAGATCAAAGGCACAAGATGATGATGGCCATATCATATCACTTATATTGATTGCATGTGATGTTTATCCTTTATGCATCTTATTTTTCTTAGTTCGGCGGTAGCATTATAAGATGATCTCTCACTAAATTTCAAGGTACAAGTGTTCTCCCTGAGTATGCACCGTTGCTACAGTTCATCGTGCCGAGACACCACGTGATGATTGGGTGTGATAAGCTCTATGTTCACATACAACGGGTGCAAGCCAGCTTTGCACACGCAGAATACTCGGGTTAAACTTGATGAGCCTAGCATATGCAGATATGGCCTCGAAACACTGAGACCAAAAGGTCGAGCGTGAATCATATGATAGATATGATCAACATAGTGATGTTCACCATTGAAAACTACTCCATCTCACGTGATGATCGGACATGGTTTAGTTGATATGGATCACGTGATCACTTAGATGATTAGAGGGATGTCTATATAAGTGGGAGTTCTTAAGTAATATGATTAATTGAACTTAAATTTATCATGAACTTAGTCCTGATAGTATTTGCATATCTATGTTGTAGATCAATTGCTCGCGTATAGCTTCCCTGTTTTATTTATGATATGTTCCTAGAGAAAACTATGTTGAAAGATGTTAGTAGCAATGATGCGGACTAGCTCCGTGATCTGAGGATTATCCTCATTTCTACATAGAATAATTATGTCCTTGATGCACCGCTAGGTGACGGACCTATTGCAGGAGTAGAGGTACACGTTATGAACGTTTGGCAAGCTCGGTATGATGACTACTTGATAGTTTAGTGCGCCATGCTTTACGGCTTAGAACCGGGACTTCAAAAACGTTTTGAATGCCTCAGAGCATATAAGATGTTCCAAAAGTTGAAATTAGTATTTCAGACTCATGCCCGTGTCGAGAGGTATGAGACCTCTGACAGTACTTTGCCTACAAGATGGAGGAGAATAGCTCAACCAGTGAGCATGTGCTCAGATTGTCTAGGTACTACAATTGCTTGAATCAAGTGGGAGTTAATCTTCCAGATAAAATAGTGATTGGCAAAGTTCTCTAGTTACTATCACCAAGTTACTGGAACTTAGTGATGAACTATAATATGCAAGGGATGACGTAAAATGATTCCCGAGCTCTTCGCGATGTTGAAATCAGCGAAGGTAGAAATCAAGAAAAACATTAAGTGTTGATGGTTGACAAGACCACTAGTTTCAAGTAAAAGGGCAAGGAAAAGAAAGGTAACTTCAAGAAGAATGGCAAGAAAGTTGCCACTCCCATGAAGAAGCCCAAAGCTAGACCTAAGCCTGAAACTGAGTGCTTCTACTGCAAAGGAAATGGTCACTGGAAGCAAAACTGCCCCAAATACTTGGCGGATAAGAAGGATGGCAAAGTGAACAAAAGTATATATGATATACATGTTATTGATGTGTACTTTACTAGTGTTCATAGTAGCCCCTGGGTATTTGATACTGGTTCAGTTGCTATGATTAGCAACTTGAAAGAGGAGTTACAAAATGAACAAAGACTAGTTGAGGGCGAGGTGACGATGTGTGTTGGAAGTAATTCCAAGGTTGATAAGATCACCATCACACACTCCCTTTACCTTTGGGATTAGTGTTGAACCTAAAATAAATGTTATTTGGTGTTTGCGTTGAGCATAATATGATTGGATCATGTTTATTGCAATACGGTTATTCATTTAAGTCATAGAATAATTGTTATTCTGTTTACATGAATAAAACCTTCTGTGGTCATACACCCAACGTGAATTGTTTATTGAATCTCGATCGTAGTGATACACATATTCATAATATTGAAACCAAAAGATGCAAATTTAATAATGATAGTGCAACTTATATGTGGCACCGCCGTTTAGGTCATATTGGTGTAAAGCGCATAAAGAAACTCCATGCTGATGGGCTTTTGGAATCACTTGATTATGAATCACTTGATGCTTGCGAACCATGCCTCATGGGCAAGATGACTAAAACTCCGTTCTACAGAACAATGGAGCGACCAACAGACTTGTTGGAAATAATACATACTGATGTATGCAGTCCGATGAGTGTTGAGGCTCGCGGCGGGTATCGTTATTTTCTGACCTTCACAGATGATTTGAGCAGATATGGGTATATCTACTTGATGACACTTAAGTCTAAAGCATTTGAAAAGTTCAAAGAATTTCAGAGTGAAGTGGAAAATTATCGTAACAAGAAAATAAAGTTTCTATGATCTGATCACAGAAACAAATATTTGAGTTACGAGTTTGGTCTTCATTTGAAACAATGTGGAATAGTTTCGCAACTCATGCCACCTGGAACACCACAGTGTAATGGTGTGTCCGAACATCGTGACCGTACTTTATTGGATATGGTGCGATCTATGATGTCTCTTATCGATTTACCACTATCGTTTTGGGGTTATGCATTAGAGACAGCTGCATTCACGTTAAATATGGCACCATCTAAATCCGTTGAGATGACACCATATGAACTGTGGTTTAGCAAGAAACCTAAGCTGTCGTTTCTTAAAGTTTGGGGCTATGATGCTTATATGAAAAAGTTTCAACCTGATAAGCTCGAACCCAAATCAGAGAAATGCGTCTTCATAGGATACCCAAAGGACACTATTGGGAACACCTTATATCACAGATCCGAAGGAAAGATATTCATTGCTAAGAATGGATCCTTTCTAGAGAAGAAGTTTCTCTCGAAAGAAGTGAGTGGGAGGAATGTAGAACTTGATGAGGTAATTGTACCTTCTCCCGAATAGGAAAGTAATTCATCACAGAAATCAGTTCTAGTGATTACTACACCAATTAATGAGGAAGCTAATGATCATGATCATGAAACTTCAGATCAAGTTACTACCGAACCTCGTAGGTCAACCAGAGTATGGTCCACACCAGACTGGTACGGTAATCCTTTCTGGAAGTCATGTTACTAGACCATGACGAACCTACGAACTATGAGGAGGCGATGATGAGCCCAGATTCCGCGAAATGGCTTGAGGCCATGAAATCTGAGATGGGATCCATGTATGAGAACAAAGTATGGACTTTGATTGACTTGCTCGATGATTGGTGAGCCATTCAGAATAAATGGATCTTCAAGAGGAAGACGGACGCTGATAGTAGTGTTACTATCTACAAAACTCGAATTGTCGTAAAAGGTTTTCGACAAGTTCAAGGTGTCGAATACGATGAGATTTTCTCACTCATATCGATGCTTAAAAGTATGTCCAGATCATGTTAGCAGTTGCCGCATTTTATGAAATCTGGCAAATGGATATCAAAACTACATTCCTTAATGAATTTATTGAAGAAGAGTTGTATATGATGCAACCAGAAGGTTTTGTCAATCCTAAAGATACTAACAAAGTGTGCAAGCTCCAGTGATCCATCTATGGACTGGTGCAAGCATCTCGGAGTTTTAATATACACTTTGATAAGTTGATCAAAGCATATAGTTTTATACAGACTTGCGGCGAAGCATGTGTTTACAAGAAAGTGAGTGGGAGCACTACAGCCTTTCTGATAAGTATATGTGAATGACATATTGTTGATCAGAAATGATGTAGAATTTTCTGGAAAGCATGAAGGAGTGTTTGAAAGGAGTTTTTCAAAGAAAGACCTCGGTAAAGCTGCTTACATATTGAGCATCAAGATCTATAGATATAGATCAAGACGCTTGATAAGTTTTTCCGATGAGTACATACCATGACAAAATTTTGAAGGAGTTCAAAATGGATCAGTCAAAGAAAGAGTTCTTGCCTGTGTTGCAAGGTGTGAAGTTGAGAAAAGACTCAAAAACCGACCACAGAAGAAAATAGAAAGAGAATGAACAGTCATTCCCTATGCCTCAGTCATTGGTTCTATAAAGTATGCTATGCTGTGTACCCGACCTATTGTATACCTTAGCATGATTTTGGCAAGGGAGTACAATAGTGATCTAGGATTAAATCACTAGACAACGGTCAAAATTATCCTTAGAGGACTAAGTAAATATTTCTCGGTAATGGAGGTGATGAAAGAGTTCGTCGTAAAGAGTTACGTCGATGCAAGATTTTGACACCGATCTAGATGACTCTAAGTCTCGATCTAGATACATATTGAAAGTGGGAGCAATTAGCTAGAGTAGCTCCGTGCAGAGTATTGTAGACATAGAAATTTGCAAAATACATACGGATCTGAATGTTGCAGACCTGTAGACTAAACTTCTCTCACAAGCAAAAAATGATCACTCTTTGGGTGTTAAACACATAGCGATGCTTAGGCAAAGCCCTGTTCCGGTAGCTTCATCATCACTGTCATCACGCCATCGTGCTGATGAAACTCTCCCTCGACACTCAGCTGGATCTAGAGTTCGTGGGACGTCACCGAGTTGAACATGTGCAGATCACGGAGGTGTCGTACCTTCGGTGCTAGGAACGGTCGGATCGTGAAGACGTGCGACTACATCAACCGCGTTGTCATAATGCTTCCACTTACGGTCTACGAGGGTACGTGGACAACACTCTTCCCCTCTCATTGCTATGCATCACCTAGATAGATCTTGTGTGTGCGTAGGATTTTTTTGAAATTACTGCGATCCCCAACACAATGAATCAAGGGCGACATGTATAAAAATGATGAATGGTGGCTTTGCCACAAATACAATGTCAACTACATGATCATGCAAAGCAATATGACAATGATGGAACATGTCATGATAAATGGAATGGTAGAAAGTTGCATGGCAATATATCTCAGAATGGCTATGGAAATGTCATACTAGGTAGGTATGGTGGCTGTTTTGAGGAAGGATATGTGGTGGGTTTATGGTACTGGGGAAAGTTGCGCGGTACTAGAGAGGCTAGCAATGGCGCAAAGGTGAAAGTGTGCATAATCCATGGACTCAACATTAGTCATAAATAACTCACATACTTATTGCAAAAATCTATTAGTCATCGAAACAAAGTACTACGCACATGCTCCTAGGGGGATAGATTGGTAGGAAAATACCATCGCTCGTCCCCGACCGCCACTCATACGGAAGACAATCAAAAAACATCTCATGCTCCAACTTCGTTACATAAGGTTCACCATACGTGCATGCTACGGGACTCACAAACCTTAACACTAGTATTTCTCAAATTCACAACTACTTACTAGCATGACTCTAATATCACCATCTTCATATCTCAAAACAATCATAAGGAATCAAACTTCTCATAGTATTCAATGCACTTTATATGAAAGTTTTTATCATATCCCTCTTGGATGCCTATTATATTAGGACAAATTTTATAACCAAAGCAAATTACCATGTTGTTCTAAAGACTCTGAAAATAATATAAGTGAAGTACGAGAGTTTATCAATTTTTATAAAATAAAACCACCGTTGTGCTCTAAAAAGATATAAGTGTAGCACTAGAGCAAAATTGCCTAGCTCAAAAGATATAAGTGAAGCACATAGAGCATTCTAATAAATCATGACTCATGCGTGTCTCTCCCAAAAGGTGTGTACAGCAAGGATGATTTTAGCAAACTAAAAAGCAAAGACTCAAATTTTAACGCCCCAGACACACCCGCCGGTGGTTGTTACTCCTGGCGGGATCTAGACTGGCCCCACAGATCAATACTAGTCTTTTCTGTGCACTTTGTCCTCACTCGTGCGCACCCGGGAGCAACTTCCCGGTCGGTCACCCATCCTGAAACTACTCCAAGCTGAGCATGCTTAACTTTAGAGTTCTGTCCGAATGGGCTCCCGGAAAAGAAGGAATTCCTTATTGATATGAGTAGTCTATCATCCCTAATAAGCCAGGCTATCACATACACCCCCACTCAGAGGAACCGACGTCCTCGTCGGGCCACAAGAACGTTCCCTCTTGGCACATACGTCTGTGCATCCAATCCAGTACATGTGCCATGCCGTGTGCCACGACGGGTCACAAACGTCATGAACAACATGACCGCACACCTGTCCGCAAACATCCGTGTAACCATGAGGGTCGGCTCTGATACCAACTTGTAACACCCCGGACACACCCACTGGTGGTCGTTACTCCTGGCGGGATCTAGACTGGCCCCACAGATCAATACTAGTCTTTTCTGTGCACTTTGTCCTCACTCGTGTGCACCCGGGAGCAACTTCTCGGTCGATCACCCATCCTAAAACTACTCCAAGATGAGCATGCTTAACTTTAGAGTTCTGTCCGAATGGGCTCCCAGAAAAGAAGGAATTCCTTATTGATATGAGTAGTCTATCATCCCTAATAAGCCAGGCTATCACACAAATCATACAAGATGCTCCAAGCAAAACACATATCATGTGGTGAATAAAAATATAGCCTCAAGTAAAGTTACCGATAGACGAAGATGAAAGAGGGGATGCCATCCCGAGACATCCTCGAGCTTAGTCCCTTATCACTCCTTATTCCATAGTCCATCAAATCCTTGCCCAAAACTTGAAAACTTCACAACACAAAACTTCAACAGAAAATCTCGTAAGCTCCGTTAGTATAAGAAAATAAATGACCACTTTTGGTACTGTTGTGAACTCATTCTTTATTTATATTGATGTAATATCTACTTCATTCCAACTTTTCCATGGTTCATACCCCCCGATACTAACCATAGATTCATCAAAATAAGCAAACAACACGCGAAAAACAGAATCTGTCAAAAACAGAACAGTCTATAGCAATCTGGAGATTTCGAATACTTCTGTAACTTGAAAAATCCCGAGAAATTAGGAAGTCATATACAATTTGTTTATAAACCCTATGCAGAAATAATCAGTATTTTATCGCGCTTCTGCTAAAATTTAAAACTAATCTACTGGGCGCAAAAGTTTCTGTTTTTCAGCGGGATCAAATCAACTATCACCGTAAGCTATCCCAAAAGTCTTACTTGGCACAAACACTAATTAAAACATAAAACCACACCTAACCATAGGCTAGATGAAATATTTATTACAAAAAGGAAGGAAATATATTGGGTTGTCTCCCAACGAGCACTTTTCTTTAAAGCCTTTTAGCTAGGCATTGATAATTTTAATGATGCTCACATGAAAGATAGCAATTGAAACAAAAGAGGGCATCATAAAACATGTGAAAATCACACCTAAGTCTAACATACTTCCTATTCATAGGCATCTTATAGGCAAAAAAATTATCAAGGCAAGCAAAAACTAGCGTATGCAAGGAAGGAGAAAGAAACAATAGCAATCTCAACATAACGAGAGGTAATTTAGTGACATGAAAATTTCTACAACCATATTTTCCTCTCTCATAATAATTACATGTGGGATCATATTCCAATTCAACAATATAGATATCACATAAAATTTTCTTTACATGATCCACATGCATGCAAAGTTGACACTCTTCCAAAATAGTGGGAATATCATTAACTAAAGTCACGACCTCTCCGAACCCACTTTTATCAAAAACTTCATAAGATTGAACATTATCCAAATATGTGGGATCTCAAGTTGACACTCTTCCAGACCCACTTTCAACATTATTGCAAACATTATTATCAATCTCATATTCATCATGGGGCTTAAATAAATTTTCAAGATCATAAGAAGAATCACCCCAATCATGATCATTGCAACAAGTAGTAGTTATAGCAAAATTAGCATCCCCAAGCTTAGGGTTTTGCATATCATTGACATTAATAGAATTTATAATAACATCATTGCAATAATGCTTTTTATTCAAAGATCTATCGTGAATCACTTCAGAAAGTACTTCATGACAATTTTCAGATTCATGGATTTCAAGCAAAACTTCATAAAGATAATCTACTGCACTCAACTCACTAGCAATTGGTTCAACATAATTGGATCTCTTAAAAATATTAGCAAGTGGATGAGGATCCATAATCTTTGGTTCCGATTTGCAATGAACACACAATTATACCAAGCAAACGAGCAAACAAACCAAGTAAGACATAAGGGCCAACGAAAAGACGAACGAAAGAATGGCGAGGAAAAGGCAAATCTTTTTGAAAATCGTTTTAGAAGTGGGGGAGAGGAAAACGAGAGGCGAATGGCGAATAATGTAATGCGAGGGGTGAGAGTTTATGATGGGTACTTGGTGTGTCTTGGCTTGGCGTAGATCTCCCCGGCAACGGCACCAGAAATTCTTCCTGCTACCTCTTGAGCTTGAGCTGGTTTTTCCCTTGAAGAGGAAAGGGTGATGTAGCAAAGTAGAGTAAGTATTTCCCTTAGTTTGAGAACCAAGGTATCAATCCAGTAGGAGACAACGCAACAAGCCACCGAATAATTGCAAAAACAAACACCAACTTGCACCCAATGCGATAAAGGGGTTGTCAATCCCTTCACGGTTATTCGCAAAGTGAGATCTGATAGAGATGGATAAACGGCAAAGTAATGTTTTTGGTGTTTTTGGTTTATGGAACGGAAAGTAAAAGATTGCAAAGAAAGTAAATCGGAAACTAAAATTATAAATCGGAAACTTATATGATGGAAAATAGACCCGAGGGCCATAGATTTCACTAGAGGCTTCTCCCAAGATAGAAATTATTATGGTGCGTGAACAAATTATTGCCGAGCAATTGATAGAAAAGCGCAAAGTTATGACGATATCTAAGGCAATGATCATGAATATAGGCATCACGCCCATGTCAAGTAGACCGAAACGATTCTGCATCTACTACTATTACTCCACACATCGACCGACTCCTGCCTGCATCTAGAGTATTAAGTTCATAAGAACAGCGTAACACATTAAGTAAGATGACATGATGTAGCGGAATTAACTCAAGAAATATGATGAAAACCCCATCTTGTTATCCTCGATGGCAACAATACAATACGTGTCGGTTCCCCTTCTGCCACTAGGAACGAGCACCGCAAGATTGAACCCAAAGCTAAGCACTTATCCTATTGCAAGAAAAACCAATCTAGTTGGCCAAACCAAATCAATAGTTCGAAGAGACTTGCAAATATATCAAATCATGCATATAAGAATTCAGAGGAGAATAAAATAATATTCATAGATAAGTTGATCATAAATCCACAATTCATCGGATCTCGGCAAACACACCGCAAAAGAGTATTACATCGAATAGATCTCCAAGAACATCGAGGAGAACATGGTATTGAGAATCAAAGAGAGAGAATAAGCCATCTAGCTACTAGCTATGGACCCCGTAGATCTGTGGTAAACTACTCACACTTCATCGGAGAGGCAATGGTGTTGATGTAGAAGCCCTCCGTGATCGAATCCCCCTCTTTCAGGATGCCGGAAAAGGCCCCTAGATGGGATCTCACGGGTATAGAAGGTTGCGCGGTGGAAAAGTGGTTTCGTGGCTCCCCTGAAAGTTTTGGGGGTATTTGAGAATATATAGGAGGAAGATCTAGGTCAGGGGGTCACCGAGGGGCCCACAAGGTCGGGGGGTGCACCCTACCCCACTAGGAGCGCCCTCCACCCTTGTAGCCGCCTCGTGGCTCTTATGACTTGCACTCCAAGTATCCTGGGTGTCTTCTAGTCCAAGAAAAATCATTGTGAAAGTTTTATTCCGTTTGGACTCTGTTTGGTATTCCTTTTATGCGAAACTCTAAAACAAGGAAAAACTGAAACTGGCATTGGCATTGGGCTATAGGTTAATAGGTTAGTCCCAAAAATCATATAAAATAGCATACTAATGCATATAAAACATCCAAAACAGATAATATAATAGCATGGAACAATAAAAACTTATAGATACATTGGAGACGTATCACACCACCATAGTCGGCCAGAGACATCTACATCCGTATAAAGCTTCACCCCTTGAAACAGACGGCCACAACAGTCGGCCACCTTAAGAAGCAACGCTCCCCAAAAAGGAAGGCCTCAGCCGTTGGTTATCGCGTGAGAAAAGGTCGCGGCCATCGCCATCCAGCACGTCGACGAGCATCCTAGTCTACTCTATTTCCTACCAGATGTCCCTCGAATGGACTAATCTATCCCATTTTAGTAAAGATGATTGTGTGCATCAATGATGCAGATGCTAGGAATTTACCTTTGTGTGTGGGGGGGTATAATTTGACTGTAATAGACAAGCTCGTCCTCGAGCCTTGGTTGCGCATAAACAATCACAAATAGAAAACACGTCCAAACTCTAAGAGCATCTATAGCCAGACTTGGCAAATCCAGCCCCCTAAACACCCGAACGCGACCATGGACAGCGTCGGACGACCCCTCATATATCCCGCCGATAGTCACACTCCTCATATTTAAACCCTCAAATCCATGCATGCCGATCATACACATGAATATCACATGTGAATAACATTTTTTCTAAGAGAAAATTCATAGTTCAAACATAAAATACTCTGGAAAACCTCTTGTCTCTCCAATAGCCATCAACCTCTCTGTATCTTGCACATTTGGTCATCTCAAATACTCTGCTCCAAACACCTCCACCATGGGGAAAGCAAATCTCAAAGTGGTGTTTAGGCATGTGTTCTACCTCATCCGGGCCATCTCATCAATGGCATCCGCGGCGGTACCTAATGCAAGCATCCTTAGAGCAGCCTTGCATTTTTTGCTTAGGAGAGAATGAGAGTTGTCGGCAACAATCTCTGGTTAGCATGAGTTAGCGATCATGTGCCTCCACTCCCTCCACCACACGCAAGAATAAGGGTTTACGCATACGGGAGCGTCGTTGAAATCATATATTAGAGAATGTTGGTTTGGGTTTTAAGCACTCCTTGTAGAGCAGCCATGCCCCAGTGACCCTATCCCAATTTAGATCTCGTCTCCCTTTGATAGAACCCATGAAGTTCAGAATGTGCTCCACCTCCTTATCCATTTCCTCTGGACGCTCATGATCATCATCATCTCGGCATCTTCATCCGAATTTGATGAATCGGAGAACTCATTTCAAATTAATTCATCAAGCTCCATGTTACGATGCTCCGTGTTTCGATACTCCTCATCCGATGGACCCTTTGAATTCATCGTTTTTTCTACAAAAGAAAAAAAACTGCTCAGACAATTTGTCAAACACATTGGGCAAAGTGCAGCCCGAGAATAGTCGGACATAGCACATCGGCGTATGAGGCGACGAGACGGCCAGGGAGGACTTTTGTGGCGGTGGGGGTGGTGCTCAAGGGTCGGGGCGGTGATGGAGCCATGGTGACACCGAAACTAGGGGAGGGCCAGGACGGACGTGGGAGAGAGAGGAGTGGAAAGGGTTGGTCTCACAAGGTCAAGGGAATTTGATGAAAATTATGGTAAGTGTTGGAAAATCCTAACGGACACTCGTTGCGTCAAGTTGTCGCTGGTTTCCACACTTGGTTGATTGCGAGAGGCCTGGCTATCAAGATGGGCCGGCCCAATTTCCTAACGTACACACACACTGCAGTATCCGGTTTTGGGAACCTTCTAGTAGATTCTTGACCATTCTGGGAACCTTCTAGAAGGTTCCTGAACCGGTTTAATTTACTTTTAAATTTTTAGCCTTTTATGTTTTTTTCCTTTTTCCTTTCTTTCAGTTTTTCGCTTTTCATTTTTCCTTTTCTCTTTACTTATTTCATTTTTTTCAAATTTTTTCTAATTCCTTTTTCTTCTGGCCTTTTTGTTTCTACTTTTTTAGAATTTAAAAGAAAAAAAGTAAAATTCAAAAAATATTCAGAAGTTTAAAGAATTACCCTGTTATTAATATTTGTACACAAATTAAAAAATAATAACAATTTTAGAAAAATGTTTGCATTTTCAAAAAGTGTTCTCTTTTCAAAAAATGTTCACATTTCGAAAATTTGTTTTAAACTTTTGTTCACAAATTAAAAATGTTTGCAAATTTCAAATAATGCTTTTTCCTAATTTTGTTCATAGTTTTAAATTTTGTTAACAGATGCAAAAAAGTCACTTTTTGCATAAAATGTCCGTGTTTTCAAAAAAATGATCTGCTTTTTCAAAATTTGTTCACAAATTAAAAAAAATCCATTTTAAAATTTGTTTGCAGATTCAAAAATTGTTCACAGCTTCAAAACTTGTTCATGATTCTTAAATAATGTATCCGTTTTCAGAAAAATTCAAAATTAAAAAATGTTCATATTCTCAAAATTTGTTCACAAATTCAAAAATGATCATAAATTCAAAAATTGTTTTCAATTTGTCAAAACTTGTTCCGGATTGTCAAAAATTGTTCCTGTTTTTCCAAGATTTGTTGACAAATTCAAAAAATGTTCCTGTTTTTAATTTTTTGTCCACAAATAAAAAAAAATCACATTTTCTAGAAATTTGTTCGTGTTTATCAAAATTGGTAGTAATTTTAAAATATGACCCTGCTTTTTGTTAAATTCCACAACTTCAAAATTGTTCCTGTTTTTAGAATTTTGTTAGAAATTAGAAAAGTTGCTAACATTTCTTGAAAACTCGTGTGTGTTCTGTCAAAAATGTTCGCAATTTTTGAAAAATATAATCAAAATTTATAAGAAAAGTTAAAAAAAGGAAAACTAACCCGATTTGCCTGTGTGACTATGTGACTAGTTCTAAAGAATTCACATTGCCTTTTGACCATGAATGTGAGTCAGACGTAGTGGCTAGCTACCTGACAAGAGGGCGGTTGCGAGATTGAATCCTAGTCAACGCATCGCGTTTGTGCCTGCCTGGGCCGGCCCAGTCGGAAAGTAACCTGTGCGAAGCATCGACATTCTGTCACAGAATGCGGCAGATAGGAAGCCCCGCGAGTCTTGTCTATCAGATCTGACATGACGAGCGCGCCTGGACCTCCCATATCCGTCTCAAAAAATATGAGCTGGATATATGGTGTCCGTCAGTCCGGATGTATAGGATCGCTTTGAGGAGCGGTCACAGTGATCGGTCATTGATCGAACTATCCGCCCGAACGTATAGTGGGGGTTTGAGGAGCCCGATTGTAGATGCTTATATAAAGAGAAGTTTCTGGGAGAGGATCCGAGAATCCGCGTCCCGGCCTGCCTGTAAACCAGCAGCGTCGAGTTGCTGAGTATTGATTTGGTCAATTTCGTGGATTTTGTGTCTGCAAACCGCAAACGTGCACGAGAAGGTGACGTGCCTGCCTGTAAGATGCCCAGCACGGCAACAGGTCGATGGATACCGAGTAAGGAGATTGAGATCGACCCCTCGTGGCGGTCAAGTCTCCTCCCCGAAGGACGGGATCCCGCACTGATATCCTGAATCCGCGTTTGCGTTAAGACACACACTTCCTCATGTACGCGTGTACATACCGACCCAAAATGTGGCATGTACAGTATGTGTGTATAAATACGGACAGGACCGCAATCGAATGCACTGAAATTATTCATCAGTACACCACCCAAAATACAATCGTCCCAGCTCCTACATGGACCTCCCTGCTCAGGAGCAGCAGCCTGAGCCTGAACCCGCCCTGCCGCTCGTCCGCCTGAACCACGTCGCCTTCTCGTGCACGTCCGTCGAGGACTCCGTCGACTTCTACCGATGCGTGCTCGGCTTCCAGCTGATCCAACGCCCGGCGTCCCTGGACTTCGGGGGAGCATGGTGAGGACGCGCAAATTCAAATGCTTCTTGCCGCGTCGTGTAAAAAACAGCGTGTGTTCGCTGATGCGGGATGTTGCTCGTCGCAGGATGCATAGATACGGCATGGGCATACACCTGCTGCAGCGGAGCGCCGGCTGCGACGCGCCTCCGAGGTCGCCGGCGATCAACCCGAAGGGCAACCACATATCCTTTCAGGTCAGTGCAGATCAAGCACGGGGAGAGCTGCGGGCACCCTCGTCGCTGATTAATCTCTGACCCGTGGTGCGCGGTTTGGAAATGGCAGTGCTCGGACATGGCGCTGACGAAGGCGAGGCTGCGCGATATGAACCTGGAGGTGGTCACCACGAGGGTGCGGGACGGCGAGACGACGGTGGAGCAGCTCTTCTTCCACGACCCGGACGGGAACGTGATCGAGATCTGCAACTGCGAGGACCTTCCCGTGGTGCCCCTTGCTCCACCTGCTTGCCTTGCCAAGCACACGGTGTAGATGAACGTGCATCTCTAGTTCTCGTGCTAGTGCTTCGTAGGGATGATCCTGCGAGAAATGGGGGTGGAATTGTTGTTGTATACAAGCATGATTTGATTCATTTAGATTGCAAACAAAATGTACTTCATGACCTTGATTTGCACATTCATTGTTGGGCCGTAATGCTTAGGTTTTCGGTGTGCATGTCTTTTTTTTAACACAATACAATCAAAGTCGCTCGTATACACGAGCACACGGTCATGAAGTTACCACAGACGTCTTGCAATGGACGAAAACGTCTCCTCCGACTAAATAAACATAGTTGAAAGTCTGAAATATATTCAGAAATAATACGAGCACCAATGTCAAATCTAGTACTTAAATCCTGATGGGCTCCACATGTTGATACCTTGATCCCAAATAGATATTACCTTGATCCCAAATTACTCGTATTAAATTTTAGATACGGATGTATCTACAAGACCGAGGGAGAAGTTGTTGTGTATTCGCTGCTTTTGCTGCGCTCAAAAAGACACTTGATTCTCTAATTGTGCATTCACAAGTGAAGTTCACATCATTAGTTCACACGCATAATTTTTGTTTGAAGATAAAACTCACATGGAGTTTGGAAGGTACATTGCCGCGTGCATATACCTACCCCTATGAATGCATATACGCACACTATATCCCTATAAGCACCTTCGAGAGACTGAGCCGGCATATCATCATGAGATTTACGAAGTTACCGTAGGCGCCTCGTCATTGATGGGAACGTCTCCTCCCACTAAAAGCGAATCGCCGAAAACTTTAAAATAAATCCAGAAATAATGCAAGCACCAGGACTTGAACCCTGGTAGGCTGGAGATACGGCTGTCCATCTAACGATCCAACCATAGGCTGGTTCGCTTTAATCTGGAGTCTTGGTCTAGTAGTATCTGTGTGACATAAATTTTTTATGGTAATACGTGTCTCATTTATACTCCCTCCGTTCTTAAGTATTTGTCTTTTCGGAGATTTCAAATAGACTACCATATACGGATGTATATAGACATATTTTAGAGTGTAGATTCACTCATTTTGCTCTGTATGTAGTTATTTGTTGAAATCTTTAAAAAAACAAATATTTAGAAATAGAGGTAGTATATCATAAGGATAAGAATCATAGTACAAGTCACGTACAAACTGACCTGGCAAAACTAAAAAGACAACATAATACTAGGCTTTGCACAAAGGAACATCATCCAAGAAGTAAAATTATAAACAAGACTGAAGAATCATTTAAGCTTGACATCAATGTCTGTCACCTGCCTTTGGCACCACCATACCAGTCATCAAAAGAAAGAAAGAGATGACAGATCACCTCCATACTCGAGCTCGACATAGTTCCATCACTGATATGTAGCTTTGCTGACATCCAAGGTGGTTCGCCAAGCGAAACCATTACCATTGAACGAATCCGACTCGGAAAACACCCTAGACGCGCTATCAAACTCTAGATCAGGCACCCCCACATGATTAAGACGTTCGATAAGAACACGATACCTGCCATCCATGAACCACGAACCCAACATACGATCCACTATCTTTCAGATACCGGCGATGCAGACCACAGTCTGCCTCCGCTCCTAGACTACCTCACAAGCTCCGCACCGGCGCTGGAGCAAATGCCGTCGCAACAGCGGAGCCCGAGGACACATGTCCAGGATGCCGTTGCCGCCACACCATCCTTGCTTGAACAGACTGATTTCCAAATCCATCCCCAACCATAGGATCGATCGCCTCGTCAGAGTAGGATTTAAAAAAACTTTATTCAGCACCACCATCATCGCCGCCGAAGCAAAGACGATGGACAGGCTAAAAACCTAAACTACGAGAGCCTAAAAACGATCCATACACGTGGATCCGACGACCCCCTAACCACCGACGACCGAAACCATCGACGGAGGGGAGCCGCCGAAGGCCGGCGGTGAAGGCGAGATCACCTTTGGAGGAAGAAAGAAAAGTGTTTGGATAAACTAGTCCGGAACGAACTATTAGCCAAATTTCCACGTGACACGATTACGTGTGCCTAATACGCATCCTGCCAATTATACACATTCTCCACCTAAATAAATATTTCTTTGAGGATCAGTAAATAATTATATATTATACACAACCCAATATGTTTGTAAGCCCGGAAGGCCCAATGTATGTCTCGTTCTCCTCGCCCAAACACCGAAATCGCTGGTTAAGGGCTAGCCCTTGCAAAGGTCACTCCTCACTAGAGCCTACAAGAAAAGCTCAAGGCTCGTGAGCTGTTTGAGATCAACACGTCTTTTAACTCGACTCGAGATGCATTTAAATAGAAATGAGTTGAGTATGAGCACTTTACGTAGCTCAATGGAGAAACGAGCTGATCTTGAGCCAAAGACAATATTGGCTCGCTCGATTTTAGCTCGAAATAACATGATTAAATAATCCTAATATATATTCAAAGGAAATTGGACAATTTATTACATTTATGTTGTATATGATTTTTTTATGTAGTATCAAATATGGAAACTTGATTAAGCATGGAGAAAATTTAGGTCCCGGCATGGTACATGGCCAGCCGTGTGTTAAATTAAATATCTTGTTTATTTTGGCTAAAGTTTGAGCAACACATTAATTTTCTTCTCTTGATACTAGTTCATCCATGAAGTCTTGCTATTAAATACTAGTCTTCAGTGGAGAGAGAATAGGTCAAACCATCTTATTTTTTATATTATAATTATTTTGATTGGAATAATATTTATAGTGGTTTCTTATGTTTTGTTATGACTTGTTGAAAAATTGTCTTGGATGATTAAAAAAATAGAGTATTTTACATTTGTGTCCCTAATTCAAACCCATTACTCAGATTTCTCCTTAATTTCGAAGCATGCTCAAATTTGCACCTCTGCCGTTAGGTGGCCTTACAGAAATGCCCTTCCGTGTAGTTTCTGTCCGATCAAAGTGCTTTGACCGTTTTCTGAGTGCTAGCTGAACATTTTTGCCCTTGTCTCACTTACACATGGGACCCACTTTTAAAAATAAAAGAAAAAAATTATTTCTCTCACACCTTTGTTTGTATCACCTACATGTGGGGCCCGCTCTAAAAAATAAATGGAAAAATTAAGTCAAAGTTAGACCAGTCAGCACGGGGCACATGTCATTATCTCTTAATAGGTTTAATTGTTTTATTAGTAGAAGGCCCACGAGTGAGTGGCACACTTAACAGTGTATATATGTTAGGCTATAGGTCTTAACCACGGCTACTAAACACCGGCGTGTGCGTGAAGGCCGGCGGCGATGTACGGTATGGAGCTGGATTGGCTAGGGGTTGCAGAGCAGCTGTGCGAGGTTCCCGGCAGGTAGCAGAAGTGGACTAAGGTGGACGGAGGGCGTGGGGTGGTCCGGACGACCGGTAGCAGTGAGCTCGAGAGGCGGCGACAGGCGGCGCTCGGCGCGAGAGGGTCAGAGGGCACGAGGGCTCAGCAAATAGAGGCCACTAGCATCCAATCGAGCTCTCACACATTTCCCCTCAGCCAATTTGGTGCTTCTCCCTCCCCTTCCTCATCTCCGGTGATGAGCGCCGCTGGCCTTCCGAGGTTGATGTCATCGCTTCCGGCACACCCTCTCCAAATCCTGGCACTGAGAGCCCCTCCTCGAGCTCCCTCTTCCTTCGCGCTCGTCAATTTTGTGCTTAGGAGGTCCTCGGTGAGCTCCCGTGACAACCATCGCCGTCCGCCGCTTGACTCTGCCGGGAACTGGATCTGGTGGCCGCCTGTGTGCCCAACTAGCGCGAATCAAGCGCAAGGGAGCGATGGTGAGCGCAGAGCTGCCATGCCGGCGAGCCTGCTACGGGCAACCGACGCATGCTGCCGTCGATTCTGTGCACGCTGGAGGCGAGAGAGACAGAGGAGGGAGAGAGAATAGACTTTTCATTTTATTTTTTTGGTTGGCCCACATGTAAGTGATACAAACAGAGGGGTGAGAGAAATAGTCTTTTCCTTTTATTTTTTCAAGTGGGTCCGACGTGTATGTAACACATAGAGACAGGGGCATAATGTCCAGCTAACGCTCTGAAAACAGTCAACGGCCTTTGAACCGGACGAAAACAGTTCGGAAGGGCATTTTTGCAAGGCCACCTAACAACATAGTGGTAAATTTAAGCATCCTTTAAAATTAGGAGCAAATCTGAGTAGTGGGTCGAGTTAGGGACACAAATGTTAAATACCCTAAAATAATAATATTATTTAGCTCGAGATCAATTTAAGATAAGTACAAGCTGAGCACCAATCATTTTCTACCGCTCTATCTTGAGCTTCCCTCAGTTGAGCTCGCTTGGATTGTAGCATAAGTTGAGTTGAGCCCACTCCAATTCGCTCGTACTCGACATGTTTGCAGCCCCCTACTCCTCACCTTCCAGGCATTGACAAGCGGCACAATGCATGCGCGCCACTTGTTGCAACTGGATAGTTTTCTCTTTTTTTTTGTAAATTTGTTTATCAAAAATATTTTATCTCTTGAACAGTGCGTCTAAATACCGAACCATTGGATTTCTCGTGTCGAAGATCTAGATTTCATGTTAATATGTTTCGATGAACTTTTTATTTTTCATTACAAAATCAGAAACAAAAAAAATGGTTCGTGCAAAAAATGAATACCAAATAAATGATTTTTTTCTGAAAGCATGGTTGTGATTTTTCACTTTTTTAAAACCACTGGTTGTGTTTTTTCCTTTTTTTTCAGAGAAGCACATGTTGTGCTTTTCCCTTTTTGAGTGTGCTTCTCGCGAAAGCAAATCTTCTCTTTCACGAGAAACAAAAAATGTGCTTCTCAAGAAAGCAATTTTTTCTTCCGAATTCTGCTTCTCGCGGAAGCAATCCTTCTCATGAAAGCACATTTTTTTCTATGCTTCTTGTGGGACATTTTTTTTTCAACAAGCACAATTGTTCTTTCCACGGAAGCAAATCTATGCCTCCACACCAAGTATACCTGCGCTTCTCGAGCTCAGTTTTTTTCCAAGAAACACAGTTGTGCTTTGCAAAACAAAAAATCTTCAAATCCTAGGGAAAGCCAAAAAGCCAAAAAATCTTGGAAAAACCCATCTAAAACCAGAAAAATGCCTGCAGAAAAATAAAAAACATAAATTCAAAGAAAACGCCCAGCATGCGACATGTTACGGCGGCTGGACACATCACTTGACGCGCACCCAGGCCAAAAAACAACTGACCCTTACGGGAAACCCCCAAATGTGTAACCGTTTGGTTAGTTGCTCTCCCTAAGGCAGCCCTGGAAGCAATTTGCTTTTCGGCCAGCAGCGCGGGGCACTCCTATATATCACTTTCAGCGATCTGGAGCATAGCATCGCCTCAAGCTAGCGTACGATGGGCCAATCCAAGTAGTGTTAGGTTCGTTATTTCTTTTCTTATCCTTTTTTATTTCTGTTTACATTTCAATTTTTTATGAAACTATAATATATGTTTAAAGAATTAATTTATTTAAACACAAAATGTATAAAATGGTGTTTGCATAACTTTTAAAAATGTTGATAGCATTAAAAAAATGTACGTGTCATTTTTTAAATATTCACGCATTGTTGGGAACTCTTTATACAATGTAAAAAGTATGTTCGCATAGTTTAAAAATAATGTTTTGTGTCATTAAAAACTGACATTTAAAAAAAATAATGCATTCAAAAATATGTTTGTGATAGTTTGGAAAAATGTTTATACAATGTAAAAACAATATTCGTGTTGTTGAAAAAAAATCGTGTCATTAAAAAATATCTACATGTATTTGAAAAATATTTAACACATATTCAAGAAAAATGTTCCAAACATGTGCTTAAAAAATGTGCTTAAAAATGTACATTATGTATTTGAGAAATTTCAATGTGTATCAAATAAATGTTCCACACGTGTATGAAAAATGGGGCAATGTGTACTGGAAAAACTACATGTGTTGAAAAAAATAAGAAGGAAAAGAAATTTTAAAATGAACTAAAAAAACAGAGAAACTAGTGATAAACACAGAAAAAACAACGAAACAAACCAAAGAAAGAAAGTGAAACCGTACGACTGTGCTGGCCCACTAAGGAGACTCCTTGAGGCGATGCTTTGTAACAGGTCGCAGTAGGCGACGTATGGCTCTGGCAGGCAGCTAGGCTAAAAAGAGCTCTGGCGAGCAGCGAGTGGCGAAAATAACCCTTATCCACACTAGTCACACGGAGGCACAGCGACCTTCGTGTGGCTCCCGCGCACACAGCAGCGGCAAATACACAGCCAGCCATCGCGAACCAGAAGATCACTACCCAGCCAAGCAAAAAACGGAGGCCACCAGAGCATGGCGACCGCGGCGGCCTCGTCGTTCCTCTCCCCGGCGGCAAAGTTCGCGCTCCAGAGCCGGTGCCCAGGCGCCAAAACTGCGCCACGTAGCGTCCGGTTCCCCCCGGTGCGAGCCCAGCAGGAGGTGAAAGAGGAGGAGCCCGCGGCGACCGTGCCCCCGCTGCAGGAGGAGCAGGCGACGGCGGCGGCGGCGGCGAAGGGCCCCGCGCAGTCGCTCCCGCGGCAGCCGCGGGCGGAGAGCAAGAACATGGGGCGGGAGTACGGCAGCCAGTGGCTGAGCTGCACGACGCGGCACGTGCGCATCTACGCCGCGTACATCGACCCGGAGACCAACGCGTTCGACCAGACGCAGACGGACAAGCTCACGCTCATGCTCGACCCCACCGAGGAGTTCGTCTGGACCGACGAGACATGCCAGATGGTCTACAACGAGTTCCAGAACCTCGTCGACCACTACGAGGTAAACTGGCCATCCCATTCGTGCACACTGCTCGTCTGCTCCCCTGAGAAATCATACTCCCTCCATTCCTAAATGTAATGCGCATAGATAACAGCTCACATACCAATGCATGTGTTGGCGATAAGTTTTGGACGAGAAAGCCCTAATCATTCTGTTCGAGGTTTCATGCCAGTAGAATAGAAAATTAGAGAGAAACTACGGCACCCTCCAGTCATCTGGGTCTGTCCCATCTGATGTATACCAAAACAAATAAACAAGGGAGGGAGGCTCTGCGTTTGATGGGTTGGTGGAGGGCTAATTTCGTCCATAATTGGATTGAGCTCAAATTACGCACTACAATAAGAAATTTCCCTAGAAAACTAATACGCATTATATTTAGGAATGAAGGGAGTAGTGAGTACTAGCCACGTGGCAAAACCGAACGTTTTCATGTCCATCTGATTCTGCTACATTTACCAAAAATTTAGAAACCAGCTTCATACAGCAGAATTCTCTAGCATCGTAGCGAGAAGTGCTGGCTATGCATAGTCATGCCGCGTTGATGGGAGTGTCGGGCTGACCTGGGTACAATTCTGCTGCTGTTACACTGCAGGGAGCTCCACTGTCAGAGTACACGCTTCGTCTCATCGGCTCAGATCTTGAGCACTACATCCGCAAGCTGCTCTATGACGGGGAGATCAAGTACAACATGAGGTCCAGAGTGCTCAACTTCAGCATGGGCAAACCCCGCGTCAAATTCAACAGCAGCCAGATACCAGATGTAAAATAGATGTATACAACTCGGCGAGCTGACGAGTTGTACACACTCGCTCTTCCATAAGAGAGTAGCATTTACAAGACCATTCCAACACATATATACAAAACAATGCATTGCCGTACTCTCTGGTCTCTTTGTGAGCTTACTAGAGAACACCGTATAAAAATCAAGGCTTATATAAGTGTGTTCTTTCAAGAATGCTCTGTACGACAACTTCTTTGCTACATAGTCAATAGAAAGAAATTAAGGCATTCTTGTCATCCTGCCTTACAGTTCTCTTATAGTTCTGAATGTTTTGCATCTTCGCCTAGAGAGGGTTATAGGTTACTCTCTTATATTAACCGACGGCTTGTTCTTCCCAGGTCCTAATTCACAATATCTTCGATAAAATGGTTGGGTTAGTACTATGGTGTAACACATATGTCTCATACTCATCTCCTCGATGCAGTATCTATCACATTTCGTGATAGTTTCTTTATAAAGGGACCTGCCAGGTTTTTAGCTATTTAAACATATGTAACAATTATTGTTACAGAGTTGCTCAATTTTCCGACAAACCTCAAACTGAAGAAATATGCCCTAAAGGCAATAATAAAGTTGTTATTTATATTTCCTTATATCATGATAAATGTTTTTTATTCATGCTAGAATTGTATTAACCAGAAACTTAGTACATGTGTGAATACATAGACAAACTGGATGTCACTAGTATGTCTCTACTTGATTAGCTTGTTAATCAAAGATGGTTAAGTTTCCTAACCATAGACATGAGTTGTCATTTGATTAACGGGGTCACATCATTAGATAATGATGTGATTGACTTGACCCATCCGTTAGCTTAGCACTATGATCGTTTAGTTTATTGCTATTGCTTTCTTCATGACTTATACATGTTCCTATGACTATGAGATTATGCAACTCCCGAATACCGGAGGAGCACCTAGTGTGCTATCAAACGTCACAACGTAACTGGGTGACTATAAAGATGCTCTACAGGTGTCTCCGATGGTGTTTGTTGAGTTGGCATAGATCAAGATTAGGATTTGTCACTCCGATTGTCGGAGAGGTATCTCTGGGCCCTCTCGGTAATGCACATCACTATAAGCCTTGCAAGCAATGTAACTAATGAGTTAGTTGCGGGATGTTGGATTACGGAACGAGTAAAGAGACTTGCCGGTAACGAGATTGAACTAGGTATTGAGATACCGACGATCGAATCTCGGGCAAGTAACATAGCAATGACAAAGGGAACAACGTATGTTGTTATGCGCTTTGACCGATAAAGATCTTCGTAGAATATGTAGGAGCCAATATAAGCATCCAGGTTCCGCTATTGGTTATTGACCAAAGAAGTGTCTCGGTCATGTCTACATAGTTCTCGAACCCGTAGGGTCCGCACGCTTAACGTTCGATGACGATCGGTATTATGAGTTTATGTGTTTTGATGTACCGAAGGTAGTTCGGAGTCCCGGATGTGATCACGGACATGACGAGGAGTCTCGAAATGGTCGAGACATAAAGATTGATATATTGGACGACTATATTCGGACACCAAAAATGTTCCAGAGAAGTTTCAGATAAAACCAGAGTGCCGAAGGGTTACCGGAACCCCCCGGGGGAACTAATGGGCCTCATGGGCCTTAGTGGAGAGAGAGGGGGGCGGCTAGGGCAGGCCGCGCGCCCCCTCCCCGTTGGGTCCGAATTGGACTAGGGAAGGGGGAGGGGGCGGCGCCCGCCTTTCCTTCTCCCCCTCTCCCTCTCCTTCCTTCCTCCTCTCTTCCTTGTTGAAAACCTACTAGGAATAGGATTCCTATTCCTAGTAGGAATCCTACTTGGGGCGCGCCCCTATAGGGCCGGCCGGCCTCCCCCTTGCTCCTTTATATACGGGGGTAGGGGCACCCTAGAACACACAAGTTGACAGTTGTCTTTGCCGTGTGCGGTGCCCCCCTCCACCATATTCCACCTCGGTCATATCGTCGTAGTGCTTAGGCGAAGCCCTGCACCGGTAACTTCATCATCACCGTCATCACGCTGTCGTGCTGACAAAACTCTCCCTCGGCCTCAACTGGATCAAGAGTACGAGGGACGTCATCGAGCTGAACTTGTGTTGAACACGGAGGTGCCGCACGTTTGGTGCTGAGATCGGTCGGATCGTGAAGATGTATGACTACATCAACCGCGTTGTCATAACGCTTCCGTTTTCGGTCTACGAGGGTACGTAGACATACTCTTCCCCTCTTGTTGCTATACATCACCTAGATGGATCTTGCGTGTGCGTAGGATTTTTTTTTAAAATTACCGCATTCCCCAACAGTGGCATCCGAGCCAGGTCTATGCGTAGATGTTATATGCACGAGTAGAACACAAAGGAGTTGTGGGCGTGGGTATATACATATTGCTTGCCGTCACTAGTTGATTCTTGATTCAGCGGTATTGTTGGATGAAGCGTCTCAGACCGACATTACGCGTACGCTTACGCGAGACTGGTTCTACCGACGTGCTTCACACACAGGTGGCTAGTGGGTGTCTATTTCTCCAATTTTAGTTGAATTAGATTCAATGAACAGGGTTCTTTCTGAAGATCAAAAAGTAATCACCATACCGCATTGTGGTTTTTGATGTGTAGGTAAGAACGGTTCTTGCTAAGCCCGTAGTAGCCACGTAAAACTTGCAACAACAAAGTAGAGGACGTCTAACTTATTTTTGCATGGCATGTTGTGATGTGATATGGTCAAGACATGATTATATAAATTGTTGTATGAGATGATCATGTTTTGTAACACAATTATCGTCAACTGACAGGAGCCATATGGTTGTCGCTTTATTGTATGAAATGCAATCGCCATGTAATTACTTTACTTTATCACTAAGCGGTAGCGATAGTCGTAGAAGCAATAGTTGGCGAGACGACAACGATGCTACGATGGAGATCAAAGTGTCAAGCCGGTGATAATGGTGATCATGACGGTGCTTTGGAGATGGAGATCAAAGGCACAAGATGATGATAGCCATATCATATCACTTATATTTGATTGCATGTGATGTTTATCCTTTATGCATCTTATTTTGCTTAGTTCGGCGGTAGCATTATAAGATAATCTCTCACTAAATTTCAAGGTATAAGTGTTCTCCCTGAGTATGCACCGTTGCTACAATTCGTCGTGCCGAGACACCACGTGATGATCGGGTGTGATAAGCTCTACGTTCACATACAACGGGTGCAAGCCAGTTTTGCACAAGCAGAATACTCGGGTTAAACTTGATGAGCCTGGCATATGCATATATGGCCTCGGAACACTGAGACCGAAAGGTCGAGCGTGAATCATACAGTAGATATGATCAACATAGTGATGTTCACCATTGAAAACTACTACATCTCACGTGATGATCGGACATGGTTTAGTTGATATAGATCACGTGATCACTTAGATGATTAGAGTGATGTCTATCTAAGTGGGAGTTCTTAAATAATATGATTAATTGAACTTTAATTTATCATGAACTTAGTATCTGACAGTATTTTGCATGTCTATGTTGTTGTAGATAAATGGCCCGCGCTGTTGTCCCGTTGAATTTTAATGTGTTCCTAGAGAAAGCTAAGTTGAAAGATGATGGTAGCAACTACACGGACTGGGTCCGTAACTTGAGGATTATCCTCATTGCTGCACAGAAGAATTACGTCCTGAAAGCACCGCTGGGTGACAAACCTGCTGCAGATGCTGCTGGAGACGTTAAGAACGTCTGACAAAGCAAAGCTGATGACTACTCGATAGTTCAGTGTACCATGCTTTACGGCTTAGAACCGAGAATTCAACGACGTTTTGAACATCATGGAGCATATGAGATGTTCCAGGAGTTGAAGTAATATTTCAAGCAAATGCCCAGATTGAGAGATATGAAGTCTCCAATAAGTTCTACAGCTGCAAAATGGAGGAGAATAGTTCCGTCAGTGAACATATACTCAGAATGTCTGGGTACCACAACCACTTGACTCAGCTGGGAGTTAATCTTCCTAATGATAGTGTCATTGACAAAGTTCTTCAATCACTCCCACCAAGCTACAAGAGCTTCTTGATGAACTATAATATGCAAGGGATGGATAAGACAATTCCCGAGCTCTTCGCAATGCTAAAGGTCGCGGAGGTAGAAATCAAGAAGGAGCATCAAGTGTTGATGGTCAACAAGACCACCGGTTTCAAGAAGAAGGGCAAAGGGAAGAAGGGGTACTTCAAGAAGAACAGCAAGCAAGTTGCTGCTCAAGTGAAGAAGCCCAAGTCTGGACCTAAGCCTGAGACTGAGTGCTTCTACTGCAAAGGGACTGGTCACTGGAAGCGGAACTGCCCCAAGTATTTGGCGGATAAGAAGGATGGCAAAGTGAAAGGTAAATTTGATATACATGTTATTGATATGTACCTTACTAATGCTCACAGTAGAGCCTGGGTATTTGATACTGGTTCTGTTGCTAATATTTGCAACTCGAAACATGGGCTATGGATTAAGCAAAGATTGGCTAAGGACGAGGTGACGATGCGCGTGGGAAATGGTTCCAAAGTCGATGTGATCACCGTCGGCACACTACCTCTACATATACCTTCAGAATTAGTTTTAGACCTAAATAATTGTTATTTGGTGCCAGCGTTAACCATGAACATTATATCTGGATCTTGTTTGATGCGAGGCGGTTATTCATTTAAATCAGAGAATAATGGTTGTACTATTTATATGAGTAATATCTTTTATGGTCATGCACCCTTGATGCGTGGTCTATTTTTACTAAATCTTGACAGTAGCGATACACATATTCATAGTATTGAACCCAAAAGATATAAGTTTAATAATGACAGTGCAACTTATTTATGGCACTGCCGTTTAGGTCATATTGGTGTAAAGCACATGAAAAAACTCCATGCTGATGGACTTTTGGAATCACTTGATTATGAGTCACTTGATGCTTGTGAACCATGCCTCATGGGCAAGATGACCAAGACTCCATTCTCCGGAACAATGAAGCGAGCAACAGACTTATTTGAAATAATACATACTGATGTATGTGGTCCAATAAGTGTTGATGCTCGCGGCGGGTATCGTTATTTTTTGACCTTCATAGATGATTTGAGGAGATATGGGTATATCTACTTGATGAAACATAAGTCTGTAACATTTGAAAAGTTCAAAGAATTTAAGTGTGAAGTAGAAAATCATCATAACAAGAAAATAAAGTTTCTATGATCTGATCGTGGAGGGGAATATTTGAGTTACGAGTTTGGTCTTCATTTGAAACAATGCGGAATAATTTCGCAACTCACGCCACCCGGAACACCAGAACGTAATGGTGTGTTTGAACATCGTAACCGCACTTTATTAGATATGGTGTGATCTATGATGTCTCTTATGGATTTACCACTATCATTTTGGGGTTATGCTTTAGAGACGGCCGCATTCACGTTAAATAGTGCACCATCGAAATCCATTGAGACGACACCATATGAATTGTGGTTTGCAAAGAAACCCAAGTTGTCATTTCTTAAAGTTTGGGGCTGGCATGCTTATGTGAAAAAGCTTCAACCTGATAAGCTCGAACCCAAATCGGATAAATGTGTCTTCATAGGATACCCAAAGGAGACTGTTGGGTACACTTTCTATCATAGGTCCGAAGGCAAGATAATCGTTGCTAAGAATGGATCCTTTCTAGAGAAGGAGTTTCTCTCGAAAGAAGTGAGTGGGAGGAAAGTAAAACTTGATGAGGGGACTGTACCTGCTCCCTTATTGGAAAGTAGTTCATCACAGACATCAGTTCCAGCGATTCCTACACCAGTAAGTGAGGAAGCTAAAGATGATGATCATGAAACTTCTGATCAAGTTACTACCGAACCTCGTAGCTCAACCAGAGTAAGATCCGCACTAGAGTGGTACGGTAATCCTGTTCTGGAAGTCATGTTACTTGACCATGACGAACCTACGAACTATGAGAAAGCGATGATGAGCCCAGATTCCGCAAAATGGCTTGAGGCCATGAAATCTGAGATGGGATCCATGTATGAGAACAAAGTGTGGACTTTGGTTGACTTGCCCGATGATCGGCAAGCCATAGAGCATAAATGGATCTTCAAGAAGAAGATTGACGCTGACGGTAATGTTACTGTCTACAAAGCTCGACTTGTTGCGAAAGGTTTTCGACAAGTTGAAGGAGTTGACTACGATGAGACCTTCTCACCCGTAGCGATGCTTAAGTCCGTCTGAATCATGTTAGCAATTGTCGCATTTTATGATTATGAAATTTGGCAAATGGATGTCAAAACTACATTCCTAAATGGATATCTTAAAGAAGAGTTGTATATGATGCAACCAGAAGGTTTTGTCGATCCAAAAGGTGCTAACAAAGTGTGTAAGCTCCAGTGATCCATTTATGGGCTGGTGCAAGCATCTCGGAGTTGGAATATATGCTTTGATAGTGTGATCAAAGCATATGGTTTTATACAGACTTTTGGAGAAGCTTGTATTTACAAGAAAGTGAGTGGGAGCTCTGTAGCATTTATGATATTATATGTGGATAACAAATTGTTAATCGGAAATGATACTGAATTTCTGAATAGCATAAAAGGATACTTGAATAAGAATTTTTCAATGAAAGACCTCGGTGAAGCTACTTATATATTGGGCATCAAGATCTATAGAGATATATCAAGACACTTAATTGGACTTTCACAAAGCACATACCTTGATAAAGTTTTTCATTATATCATTTGAAGTTTGGATTGCCTGTTTCTCTTTACATAGAAAACCGCCATTTGTAGAATGCTCTTTTGCTTCACTTATATTTGTTAGAGCGTGGGCATATCTTTTGTAGAAAGAATTAAACTCTCTTGCTTCACTTATATCTATTTAGAGAGATGACAGGAATTGGTCATTCACATGGTTAGTCATAAAATCCTACATAAAACTTGTAGATCACTGAATATGATATGTTTGATTCCTTGCAATAGTTTTGCGATATAAAGATGGTGATATTAGAGTCATGCTAGTGGGTAGTTGTGGATTATTAGAAATACTTGTGTTGAGGTTTTTGATTCCCGTAGCATGCACGTATGGTGAACCGTTATGTAACGAAGTCGGAGCATGATTTATTTATTTATTGTTTTCCTTATGAGTGGCGGTTGGGGACGACCGATGGTCTTTTCCTACCAATCTATCCCCTAGGGGCATGTGTAGTAGTACTTTGCTTCGAGGGCTAATAAACTTTTGTAATAAGTATGTGAGTTCTTTATGACTAATGTTGAGTCCATGGATTATGCACACTCTCACCCTTCCATCATTGCTAGCCTCTCTAGTATCGCGCAACTTTCGCCGGTACTATAAACCCACCACATACCTTCCTCAAAACAGCCACCATACCTACCTATCATGGCATGTCCATAGCTATTCTGAGATATATTGCCATGCAACTTCCATCATCATCATATACATGACTTGAGCATTTATTGTCATATTGCTTTGCATGATCGTAAGATAGCTAGCATGATGTTTTCATGGCTTGTCCTTTTTTGATGTCATGGCTACGCTAGATCATTGCACATCCCGGTACACCGCCGGAGGCATTCATATAGAGTCATATCTTTGTTCTAGTATCAAGTTGTAATATCGAGTTGTAAGTAAATAAAAGTGTGATGATCATCATTATTAGAGCATTGTCCCCAAAAAAAGAAAAAGGGAGAGGCCAAAGAAGCCTAAATAAAAAAGGGGGCCAAAGAAGCCCACAAAAAGAAAAGAAAAAAGAGAAAGGCCAATGTTACTATCCTTTTACCACACTTGTGCTTCAAAGTAGCACCATGTTCTTCATATAGAGAGTCTCTTGAGGTATCACTTTCATATACTAGTGGGAATTTTCATTATAGAACTTGGCTTGTATATTCCAACGATGGGCTTCCTCAAATGCCCTAGGTCTTCATGAGCAAGCAAGTTGGATGCACATCCACTTAGTTTCAGTTTGAGCTTTCATATACTTATAGCTCTAGTGCATCCGTTGCATGGCAATCCCTACTCACTCACATTGATATCTATTGATGGGCATCTCCATAGCCCGTTGATACGCCTAGTTGATGTGAGACTATCTTCTCCTTTTTGTCTTCTCCACAACCACCATTCTATTCCACCTATAGTACTATATCCATGGCTCACGCTCATGTATTGCGTGAAAGTTGAAAAGGTTTGAGAACATCAAAAGTATGAAACAATTGCTTGGCTTGTCATCGGGGTTGTGCATGATTTGAATATTTTGTGTGGTGAAGATGGAGCATAGCCAGACTATATGATTTTGTAGGGATAACTTTCTTTGGCCTTGGTATTTTGAAAATACATGATTGCTTTATTAGTGGGCTTGAAGTATTATTGTTTTTATGTCAAATGATAGACTATCGCTTTGAATCACTTGTGTCTTAATATTCATGCCATGATTAGATATGTGATCAAGATTATGCTAGGTAGCATTCCACATCAAAAATTATCTTTTTTATCATTTACCTACTCGAGGACGAGCAGGAATTAAGCTTGGGGATGCTGATACGTCTCCGTCGCATCTATATTTTTTGATTGTTCCATGCCAATATTCTACAACTTTCATATACTTTTGGCAATTTTTTATACTATTTTTGGGACTAACATATTGATCCAGTGCCCAGTGCTAGTTCCTGTTTGTTGCATGTTTTTTGTTTCGGCAAATATCCATATCAAACGGAGTCCAAACGGGATAAAAACTGACGTAGATTTTTTTTTGGAATATATATGATTTTTGGGAAGAAAAATCCACGCGAGACGGTGCCCGAGGGAGGCACGAGGCAGGGGGGCGCGCCCCACCCCCCTGGGCGCGCCCCTGACCCTCGTGGCTACCCCTTAAGGCGGTTGGTTCCTTCTTTCGCCGCAAGAAAGCTAATATCTGGATAGAGATCATGTTAAAATGTCAACCTAGTCAGAGTTACGGATCTCCGGGAATATAAGAAACGGTGAAAGGGTAGAATCTGATAACGCAGAAACAGAGAGAGGCAGAGAGACAGATCCAATCTCGGACGGGCTCTCGCCCCTCCCGTGCCATGGAGGCCATGGAACAAAGGGAAAACCCTTCTCCCATCTAGGGAGGAGGTCAAGGAATAAGAAGAAGAAGGGGGGGCTCTCTCCCCCTCGCTTCCGGTGGCACCGAAGTGCCACCGGGGGCCATCATCATCACCGCAATCTTCACCAACAACTTCACCACCATCATCACCAACTCTTCCCCCCTCTATGCAGCAGTGTAACCTCTCTCTTACCCGCTGTAATCTCTACTTAAACATGGTGCTCAATGCTATATATTATTTCCCAATGATGTATGGCTATCCTATGATGTTTGAGTAGATCTGTTTTGTCCTATGGGTTATTTGATGATCAAGATTGGTTTGAGTTGCATGTTTTATTATTGGTGCTGTCCTATGGTGCTCTCCGTGTCGCGCAAGCGTGAGGGATCCCCGCTGTAGGGTGTTGCAATACGTTCATGATTCGCTTACAGTGGGTTGCGTGAGTGACTGAAACAAAAATCCGAGTAAGGGGGTTGTTGTGTATGGGATAAAGAGGACTTGATGCTTTAATGCTATGGTTGGGTTTTACCTTAATGATCTTTAGTAGTTGCGGATGCTTTCTAGAGTTCCAATCATAAGTGCATATGATCCAAGTAGAGAAAGTATGTTATCTTATGCCTCTCCCTCATATAAAATTGCAAGAATGATTACCGGTCTAGTTATCGATTGCCTAGGGACAAATAACTTTCTCGTAACAAAAAGATCTTTACTAAAACTAACTTAGTTGTGTCTTTACCTAAACAGCCACTACTTTTTATTTACGTGCTCTTTATTATCTTGAAAACCTATCCAACAACACCTACAAAGTACTTCTAGTTTCATACTTGTTCTAGGTAAAGCGAACGTCAAGCGTGTGTAGAGTTGTATCGGTGGTTGATAGAACTTGAGGGGATATTTGTTCTACCTTTAGCTCCTCGTTGGGTTCGACACTCGTACTTATCAAAAACTGTTGCGATCCCCTATACGTGTGGGTTATCAGTGTCATACCTAGTGCATCGGGCCCAATGAAAATCTTTTGTGACAATACTGGTGCAATTGCCTTGGCAAAGGAATCCAGATTTCACAAGAGAACCAAGCACATCAAGAGACGCTTCAATTCCATCCGTGATCAAGTCAAGGAGGGAGACATATAGATTTGGAAGATACATACGGATCTGAATGTTGCAGACCCATTGACTAAGCCTCTCTCATGAGCAAAACATGATCAACACCAAGACTCCATGGGTGTTAGAATCATTACTATGTAATCTAGATTATTGACTCTAGTGAAAGTGGGAGACTAAAGGAAATATGCCCTAGAGGCAATAATAAAGTTGTTATTTATATTTCCTTATATCATGATAAATGTTTATTATTCATGCTAGAATTGTATTAACCGGAAACTTAGTACATGTGTGAATACATAGACAAACTGAGTGTCACTAGTATGCCTCTACTTGACTAGCTCGTTGAATCAATGATGGTTATGTTTCCTGACCATAGGCATGAGTTTTCATTTGATTAACGGGATCACATCATTAGAGAATGATGTGATTGACTTGACCCATCCGTTAGCTCAGCACTATGATCGTTTAGTTTATTGCTATTGCTTTCTTCATGACTTATACACGTTCCTATGACTATGGATTATGCAACTCCCGAATACTGGAGGAACACTTAGTGTGCTATCAAATGTCACAACGTAACTGGGTGGCTATAAAGATGCTCTACATGTGTCTCCGATGGTGTTTGTTGAGTTGGCATAGATCGAGATTAGGATTTGTCACTCTAATTGTCGGAGAGGTATCTCTGAGCCCTCTCGGTAATGCACATCACTATAAGCCTTGCAAGCAATGTAACTATTGAGTTAGTTGCGGGATGTTTTATTACAGAGCGAGTAAAGAGACTTTCTGGTAACGAGATTGAACTAGATATTGAGATACCGACGATCGAATCTCTGGCAAGTAACATACCGATGACAAAGAGAACAACGTATGTTGTTATGCGGTTTGACCGATAAAGATCTTTGTAGAATATGTAGGAGCCAATATGAGCATCCAGGTTCCGCTATTGGTTATTGACCAGAGATGTGTCTCGGTCATGTCTACATAGTTCTCAAACCCTTAGGGTCCGTACGCTTAACGTTCGATGACGATCGGTATTATGAGTTTATGTGTTTTGATGTACCGAAGGTAGTTCGGAGTCCCGGATGTGATCATGGACATGACGAGGAGTCTCGAAATGATCAAGACATAAAGATTGATATATTGGACGACTATATTCGGACACCGGAAATGTTCCGGAGAAGTTTCGGATAAAATCGGAGTGCCGGAGGGTTACCGGAACCCCAATGGGCCTTATGGGCCTTAGTGGAGAGAGAGAGAGGAGCGGCTAGGGCAGGCCGCGTGCCCCCTCCCCGTTGGGTCCGAATTGGACTAGGGAAGGGGGAGGGGGGCGGCGCCCCCCTTTCCTTCTCCCTCTCTCCCTCTCCTTCCTTCCCCCTCTCTTCCTTGTTGAAAACCTACTAGGAATAGGATTCCTATTCCTAGTAGGAATCCTACTTGGGGCGCGCCCCTATAGGGCCGGCCGGCCTCCCCCTTGCTCCTTTATATACGGGGGTAGGGGGCACCCTAGAACATACAAGTTGACAGTTGTCTTAGCCGTGTGCGGTGCCTCCTCCACCATATTCCACCTCGGTCATATCGTCGTAGTGCTTAGGCGAAGCCCTGCACCGATAACTTCATCATCACCGTCATCACGCTGTTGTGTTGACGAAACTATCCCTCGGCCTCAACTAGATCAAGAGCACGAGGAACGTCATCGAGCTGAACGTGTGCTGAACATGGAGGTGCCGTACGTTCGGTGCTGAGATCGGTCGGATCGTGAAGACGTACGACTACATCAACTGCGTTATCATAACGCTTTCGTTTTCGGTCTACGAGGGTACGTAGACATACTCTTCCCCTCTCGTTGCTATACATCACCTAGATCTTGTGTGTGCATATGATTTTTTTTGAAATTACCGCGTTCCCCAACACAAACGTCCCTTCACGTGTCTTGAGAACTTCACATTATTCTTAGAATTCTTCACTTTGACGATAATTGCTGATTTTCACAATTCATAAGAATAGTTGGCACCGATTGTTCAACCAGGCAAGTCCATCAAGAGTTCACACAACCAGTATGATTCAATAGTGGTTGTGACTAAAGCAGTAAGTTCTGCTTCACCTCATTAAAATGCTCTGCTTACAATAGCTTCATGACACCACGACACTTCCGTGTGTAAAAACATACCCACTTGTACCATAGAGCACATCAACATCAGAAATCTAGTTCGAATCGCTATATCATTCGAGTATGTCAGGATGCCCTTAATAGTGAATTCCATAACTCATTGTACCACTTAGATAGCGCACACTAGTAGAAAAAGGGTCAAATGTGAAGCACATTAGTGCCGGTTTGGTTTTGAGCCGGCACTAATGTGTGCATTAGTGCCGGTTCCAACGGCTAGGCGGCCACTCTCATTAGTACCGGTTCGTGGCGAACCTTTAGCACCAGTTCGTGCCACGAACCAGTACTAAAGTGAGTGGTGGCAGGATGTTGTCAGTCCGGGGCCCCTCCAGCACCTTTAGTACCGGGTCGTATCCGAACCGGTACTAAATGTCGTCCTACATACACCCTTCGTCCACCCGAGCTCGCTCTGTTCTTCCCCTTTCCCCTCTCCTCTATGTTCTTCCCCTCTTCCTCTCAAGCTCATCACACATTTTGCTCAAAATTTGTCAAGATTTGAAGGCCCCCATCCATTCAAATGATCACAAAGGTTAGCAACTTTGTCCTTTCACCTCTCATTGCTAGATTAGCTCTTGCAATGCTTTATATAGTGATTGATTTGTGAGTTTAGTAATTTGGGAGGAATTATATATATGTGCTAGTATTTGATTTATATGCAATTTGAGGTCAAAAATAACACTTAGTTTGCATATGTAGGTGTGGTTTACTTAGTGCCTTCTAAATCTCCGTCGTAACCACCGTCGATTGCCCGCATCGTCCCGTCGCCCGCACCACCTTGTGGTGAGCCTCTTGTTCATGAATGTTTTATATAAAAAATTGATGTTTGTGTGATTTGGATATATAGTTACTCGTATAATTATCTTACCCGTACGTTGTTTGTTATACATAGTGCCATGGTTTTGATATCCGTCCCCGTCGGCCCTTTTCCGGGTTATGATTCGGATGTGGTATATTCTCTTTTAAAACTATTTGTTGCATTTCATGTTTTTGACAAATTATGCCCATCAAGCTGACATAGATATTTGTATGTAGGAGGTATGTGAACCGGAAATTCCAACCGACCCTATTGTCGAGAGGTTAAATTTAGTTGAAAGAGAAAATGAGGATTTGAAAGAAAAATTGAAAAGAATTGAGGGGGAGAAGATGGAATTGGATTTGCATGTTTCCGATGTCGTTGATGATCACAAGATTAAGATGGAGAAAATGCGCTTGAAGATTAGAAAGATTAGAAAATATGCCATTCATAGTGAGGCTTGGTATCATTATGCTGTTGAATCAATTGTTACCTTAGTTACGATCTTGATCGCATTTGTTGTTGCATTTAAATTCTTTAGCTAGAGAGTTATTTGTTTGTTGCATTTAAGTGTTGTATGAACTTTATGTATGAACTTGTATTAATTTGGTCTTTTCGGTGTTGTGTAATGAAGATGAGCCGACAATGGATGTACGATGACCGATGCTCTCCCGAGTTCATTAATGGCGTGCAAACTTTTCTGCTTGCGGCTGAGGCAAACAAGCGGGCAGATGGTTTTATGCCTTTCCATGTGTTGGCTGTAAGAATGATAACAATTACTCTAAGTCAAGAACCATTCACGTCCACCTGTTTCAGTCCGGTTTCATGCCCCACTATAATGTTTGGACCAAGCACGGAGAAAGAGGGGTTATGATGGAAGACAATGAAGAAGAAGAGGACGACGACAACTATCCTGGCCATGATGGGTTCCCTGAATACGATGATACAACAATGGGGGAAGAAGCTGAGCCGGCAATGCGGGAAGAAGCTGAAGAAGAGGCATCAGATGAGCCCGCTGATGATCTAGGTCGGGCCATTGCCGATGCAAAGATAAACTGCGCAAGTGATTTGGAGAAGAAGAAGTTGCAGCGCATGTTAGAGGATCACAAGAAATTGTTGTACCCGAATTGCGAACCTGACAAGAAAAAGTTGGGCACCACACTGGAATTGCTGCAATGGAAGGCAGAGAATGGTGTATCTGACAAGGGATTTGGAAAGTTGCTGGTAATGATAAAGAATATGCTTCCAAAGGACAACGAATTGCCCGAGAGTACGTACGAAGCAAAGAAGGTTGTCTGCCCTCTAGGGTTAGAGGTGCAGAAGATACATGCATGCCCTAATGACTGCATCCTCTACCGCGGTGAGTACGAGGATTTGAACGCTTGCCCGGTATGCGGTGCATTGCGCTATAAGATCAGGCGCGATGACCCTAGTGATGTCGATGGCGAGCGCCCCAGGAAGAAGATTCCTGTCAAGGTGATGTGGTATGCCCCTATAATACCACAGTTGAGACGTTTGTTCCAAAACAAAGAGCATGCCAAGGTGATGTGATGGCACAGAGAAGACCGTAAGAAAGACGGAAAGTTGAGAGTACCCGCTGACGGGTCGCAGTGGAGAAAAATCGAGAGAAAGTACGGGAAGGAGTTTGCAGATGACGCAAGGAACGTATGGTTTGGTCTAAGCGCAGATGGCATTAATCCTTTTGGGGAGCAGAACAGCAACCATAGCACCTGGCCTGTGACTCTATGTTTGTATAGCCTTCCTCCTTGGTTGTGCATGAAGCGGAAGTTCATTATGATGCCAGTGCTCATCCAAGGCCCTAAGAAACCCGGCAACGACATTGATGTGTACCTAAGGCCATTAGTTGAAGAACTCTTACAGCTGTGGAATGGAACAGCTGTACGTGCGTGGGATGAGCACATGGGGGAAGAATTTGACCTAAAGGCCTTGCTATTCGTGACCATCAATGATTGGCCTGCTCTCAGTAACCTTTCAGGACAGACAAACAAGGTATACCGCGAATGCACGCATTGTTTGGATGATACCGGCATTATATATTTGGACAATTGTAGGAGGAATGTGTACCTGGGACATCGTCGATTTCTTCCGAGCAGGTATCCCGTAAGAAAGAAAGGCAAGCATTTCAAAGGTGAGGCGGATCACCGGACGAAGCCTCGCCACCGTACTGGTGCTGATGTACATGATATGGTCAAGGATTTGAAGGTAGTCTTCGGAAAGGGTCCTGGCGGACAACCTGTTCCGAATGACGCTGACGGACGCGCACCCATGTGGAAGAAGAAATCTATATTTTGGGACCTGCCCTATTGGAAAGACCTAGAGGTCTGCTCTGCAATCGACGTGATGCACGTGACAAAGAATCTTTGCGTGACCCTACTTGGCTTCTTGGGCGTGTATGGGAAGACAAAAGATACACCTGAGGCACGGGAGGACCAGCAACGTATGCATGGAAAAGACGGCATACATCAGGGTCATGCCAGCTACGCTGTTACCAAAGAAGAGAAGGAAATCTTCTTTGAATGCCTGCTCAGTATTAAGATATCGTCTGGCTTCTCGCCGAATATAAAGGGAATAATAAACATGGCAGAGAAAAAGTTCCAGAACCTAAAGTCTCATGACTGCCACGTGATTATGACGCATCTGCTTCTGGTTGCATTGAGGGGGCTTCTACCGGATAACATTCGATTAGCCATTGTGAAGCTATGTGCATTCCTCAATGCAATCTCTCAGAAGGTAATCAATCCAGAAATCATACCAAGGTTAGAGAATGATTTGGTGCAATGTCTTGTCAGTTTTGAGTTGGTGTTCCCACCATCCTTCTTCAACATCATGACGCACGTCCTAGTTCACCTATGCGAAGAGATTAACATTTTGGGTCCTGTATTTCTACACAATATGTTCCCCTTTGAGAGGTTCATGGGAGTCTTAAATAAATATGTTCATAACCGTTCTAGGCCAGAAGGAAGCATCTCCAAGGGCCATGAAAATGAGGAGGTCATTGAGTTTTGTATTGACTTTATTCCTGACCTTAAGCCGATTGGTGTTCCTGAATCGCGGCATAAGGGCGGACTGGATGGAAAAGGCACGCTAGGAGGGAATCAAAAAATATGTATGGACGGACATTCTCTCACTGAAGCACACTACACAGTTCTACAGAATTCCGCCTTGGTGGCTCCGTATATGGACGAACACAAGAATTTTCTACGCTCCAAACACCCGGAGCGGTCTGATGACTGGATTACACGTGAACAAACCAGGAGTTTCGCCGGCTGGTTGCAGACACGTACCATGCATGACGCCTCTATTGAAGATGACCTGTACGCACTGTCCCAGTTACCATCTTCGAATATAATGACTTTCAAAGGATACGAGATAAATGGTAATACATTTTACACGATCGCCCAAGATAAGAAGAGCACCAACCAAAACAGTGGTGTCCGCTTTGATGCAACAACCAAGACAGGAAAGGAAACATATTATGGTTACATAGAGGAGATATGGGAACTTGACTATGGACGTGGTTTGAAGGTCCCGTTTCGGTGCAAATGGGTCAATATGACACGAGGCGGGGTAACGGAAGACCCGCCGTATGGAATGACAACAGTGGATCTCAACAATCTTGCGTATGCAGACGAACCATTCGTCCTAGCTAATGATGTGGCACAGGTTTTCAATGTGAAGGACATGTCTACCAAGCCGAGAAAAAGAAAAGATAAGGAAGCGAATGCATCATACGATGAGCCAAAGCGCCACATAGTTCTTTCTGGGAAGAGAAACATCGTGGGAGTGGATGACAAGACAGACATGTCAGAAGATTATGAAAAGTTTGATGAAATTGCTCCATTCACAGTGAATATTGACCCGAGCATCCAGTTAAATGATGAAGATTTTCCATGGCTATGGCGCAAAGGGACACACGCGAAGAAAAAGTTTCACACCCAAAGATCTGGGATGTGACCGGCTTCACTATCATCACTTTCTTCTGTGTTTCACACCCAGGAGGGAATCTCTGTAATAGTTAGGGTAATTATGTGTTTTGGCATTTGAAACGCGAAGAAATTTTATGTGCAAACAAATTCTTTCATGCATTTACTGATTTTTTCAGCTAAATGACCCTGAAATTGAAAAGCATTTCAAATGAACTCAGAAAAGGTTGAAAGTTGGCATGGTATCATAATTTCACCCACATAACATGTGCAAAAAAGTAGAGAGGGTTACCACAAAAATTGGATGCACTTCGTGTACAAAATGGACAATCTCTTTCGAAGTATCAGGGTTTCGGACGAAAACTCATCCGTTACAAAGACATTTCATTTTTTAAATAACCTAAGAATTACCAAATTGAATATAATGATAAAACACACTAATATTAAACATAAGAAAAAAGAATCACCAAAAAATCTATTTTCAAAGTTAAGTTATTCACAAATTAGTGATTCACACAAATTTCAAATAATTCAAAATTTAAACTATTCAAATTTGTAAACTACCGGAACTAATAGAAAGTTTGTAATTTTTTGTACCTAAAGCAGAAATATTCACAAAGAAACTCTAAATACAGCAAAAAACAACTCAAAAATAAATAAAGCAAAAAAAATAAGAAAATAAAAAGCCCGCCTACTGCGCCACAGCGGCCTGCATACGACTAGAAACCCAACCTGTTGTTGGGCCAGGATGCAGGCCCGTAAAGGCCCAGTAGGCCCACAGGGCAGCACAGAACATTTAGGCCCAGTAGGCCTGCTTTGGATAGGAGCTCGAGAGAGCTACCACACTGGGGCTTATAAACCAGTGCGGACGCCCCTCGACTAGCGAGGTGGGACTAAACATGACGCACCGCACCTGCGCCAGCGCACCCCCTTTAGTACCGGGTGGTGGCTCAAACCGGTACTAAAGGGGTGTCTTTAGTACCGGTTGGAGCCACCACCTGGTACTAAAGGGTGTGCGCTTCCCGCCGCTTGGCCTGGCCAAAACAGACCTTTAGTACCGGTTGGTGGCTTCAACCGGTACTAAAGGTTGTTCTATATAAGAAAACACTTCAAAAAAATCAGTTTCTCATCTCTCCCTCTGCTTCTTTCTTCTCTGCCCCATCGCCGCCGCCCCTCGTCGCCGTCCCTGTCGTCGTCCGTCGCCGTCGCCGTCCCTGTCGTCCCCGTCGTCGCGCCGCGTCCCGTCCTCCCGTCGTCCCCGCCCGGCCCGTCCCCATCCCCGTCGTCGCCGCCCCGTCCCCATCCCCGTCATCACCGCCCGTCTCCGTCCCCGTCGTCGCCCCCCGTCGCCGCGCCTCGCCGGTGAGCTCCTGCCCCGACCGCCATGTCCACACACACACACATTGTTATAGAAATGTTAGCAATTTTTCTGTTTTTAGTTATAGAAATATTAGAAATGTTATAAATTTTTATGTTTTTAGTTATAGAAATATTTATAGAAATGTTATCAATTTTTCTGTTTTTTAATTATAGAAATATTAGAAATGTTAGTTATATTTATAGAAATGTTAGAAATTTTAGGGTTAGTTTTAGCTAGATGAATTAGATTAATGTCAAATTGTTAGAATTTGCATATAAAATTTTAGTTATCACAATCCAATCATTTAAAAATGTTACTTTTTGCGGGCATATAATATTTATTCTCGACGATGCCCGACCCGCATACTCGCCGTCGACCTGTTCGCCACGACGTCCGGCTGACCCATGTCCGGGAATGGGCTCCGCCGGGCTGGCACTGGGAGGTGCTACCTGGAGGGGCGCGCCGCTTGGTGAGGAACTCGGCCTCGGGTCCTGTCGTTGACCCTGATCTCCTTTGGTGGCGTTCGCGTGGGCCACATTCGGTGCAGAGGGAGCCGACCCCGCCGGAGGTGGTGCGTCGTCGTGTCAGGGAGGAGGACGAGCACGTCCATCGCTACATGGCTGCTATGGACATCAGGTTCTCCAATACCTGGCAGGTTCTTTGGGCAGATGACCAGAGATATGATCCTGTGATGGTTCCTTGTCTTTGGGTGTCCACCGCCCACGCCCTGTAGTATTCGATCTTTATTAGCTACCTAGCCAGTGATGTATTCGAGATTATATATTATTCGAGATGATGTATTTGAGATTATATTTTATTCGAGACGATGTATTCGAGATTATATATTATTCGAGACGATGCATATTATGTACTATATGATTCAGTTTTTTCTTATTGGTTGCATCCATGCATTGTAATTTGAATACTAAATCGTTTTATATTTCTTCTGGATTAGTGTTAAATAAAAGATATGGCGGACAATACCGGCAGAGAGGGAGAAGAGGCCATGTTCGAGATCATACGCAGCCCTACCAGGCCAGATGATCTGAATGAAGCAGATGACGGCTCCCAATATCTGAACAATACCGGGGAGGGTGATGATAAGATATTCGCTCAGGACGACCGAGCTGATGAAGTCATGAACTATGATTATGATGACATAGACAATGTTGATCTTGAAATAACAAAGACTATCGGCGAGGTATATTTATAAGCAAGCATCTAGTGATCATCACATATTTTTTTATTTGAAGATATATTAACAAATCGATCTTTCTTCTTTCAGCCCTCCGGATCGAGCAAATCTGCTTCTACAGACAGCAGGAGAAAGCGAGGCCCGGGCAAAAAGTTGAAGGAGGGTGTAAAGTACAACATCAATTCCATCAAAGCTTCTGGCGAACCCCTTTCGCCTAAGAACACTGCGAACAAGTTCATTCGTTAGTGCGGAGTTCTTGTGAAGGACCAACTCCCGATCTCCATTCAAGAATGGAAAGAGCCAAAAACTAAATGTCCAGATGTTACTTGGGTCGATGACAGAGCAAAAGACAATCTTTGGGAATCTCTGATGGAACATTTCACCCTACCAGATTATTTCACTGATGCAGATGTGTAGAAAGTCAAGGATGCTGCTCTTAAGAAAATGGCAATTGCATTCAACACCCACAAGAAAACTATATGGGCCAACTACCTCGCTGTAGACAGGAAGACTCCTGAATTCACAGGAACACTGGAGAAGCAAAGAGAACACTGGCCCGCTTTCATGGAATTCAAGGAATCAGAATTATCTAAGGAACGGTCGAGAAAAAACAAGGCCAATGCCGCAAAAAGACGCAGTTCCATAGGCTGGGGCCAGGTGGCTACGCGGTGGCAATGCCTAAGTGGGATAAGTCTGAGCAAGATATGGAGGATGCAGGGGTCACTCCGGTTACTAGGAGCTGGCCCCCCAGGTGTAGAACTTGGTTCTATGCGCATGTGGGTGAGTTGGACCCGAAGACGGGCGGGGTTTCGAAGAAGGCAAGTCTAAAAGGAGCCGCACAAAAGTTACTTGACGCAATAGAAGATGCTCGAAAGGGGGTGTTCACGCCCAACAGAGAGAACAACGAGCTTACGCGCGCCCTGGGAAATCCTGAACACCCGGGAAGAACACGAGGCAAGGGCGTTATTCCCTGGTATGAGGGCTTTTCGGAATGGAACGACGACTACAGGAGCCGTGCAAGAAAGAAGAGGGAGGAGGAGAAGAAGAGGAAGCTGGAGGAGGAGCAGAGGAAGAAGGACGCATAACGCCTTCAAGGCCTAGAAGCAAGGCACGCAGACTTGGCACTCAAATTCCAGCAGCAGCAGCAGATCGACTCAGTTAGCCAGGAAAGGGGGTCTCAGCAGCGGCAGCAGCAAGCGGATGATCGTCCAGCATTGGGTAGCACTGTCCCATCCATGCCGAGAAGCAGCGTTGGTTCCGCCCCGGGCGACGCACTGCTCGATACATACCCTGTGGATGACATCATAGAGAACACTAACTGTGAGCTACACTTCAAAATGAAGAACATATCCATGAAGGCGGCGGACGCCGTTGCTTTTACAATTACCCCTGAAGCAACCTTCCATTGCACCCCGATTCCATCAGGCTATGCTCGTGTCTTGGTTGATGAGGTGGTGGGCCCATATTCGGGGCTACACCTTGACATTCCTGGAGGTGACGACGAGCACACACTAGGAGAGGCCATACATCGTATCATCCTATGGAGAAAGGATTGCATCGTCTTTCGAAATCCACCGACACCGCGTCTGCCGACTCCTCCTCGAAGTCCGCCATCGAGTCAGGGGACTCCCGCTCCTCCAAGTCCACGAATGCATGAGCCAAATCCTCCTCGAAGTCCGCCACCGTGTCTGCAGACTCCCACTCCTCCAAGTCCATGAACGCATGAGCCGACTCCTCCTCGAAGTCCGCTACCGTGTCAGCAGACTCCCGCTCCTCCAAGTCCACCAATGCGTGAGCAGACTCCTGCTCCAACTCAGCCATGTCAGCCGTCTCCATCGCCTCAGCAATCGCAGAAGAGACACGCCACAGCTATGGTGCATAGCGGTACGAGTCGAGGTAGTACAGGAGGTACAGGCGGAGGCAAGCGATATAAATATGGTCCAAGCAGCCTCGCTCCTCTTCCTCAGAGGCCTTACAACATGACCGAGGAGCAAAACAAAGCCATAGTGAAGGCCCAAGTGGACGCCCATTTGGACTGAAACCGGCATCGCCGCCAAGGGAGAAAGTGCCTGAGGAAAAGATTGACCACTTCATTTGTATGGCTAGAGCACCAGCTCCCAAGCCTGTTGACTCTGACTATGAGTGCCAACTCAGGAAGGCACATCGAGCACAACTATAGAGGGAAGCAAGCTCGAGCTAGAGCCAACAAGCAGCTGCCAAAAAATGCGGGAAAACCGTTCCCCAGCTGGGAGAACAGGCGGCGCAATCGACCCCCCCCCCCCGCTTGTTGTGCCAACAACACATGAGAGTACGCGCGCCGTATATTATTGTGGGAAAACCGTTCCCCAGCTCAACAATCTGTTAATAACCGAGGAGCATATAAGGAATGCTAAAATGCTCAGTATCAGTGTTGGACAACTCCTCGACATCGAGCCCATGTCTCCTCTTAGAGAGGAGGAAATAAAACGGCAATATGTCCGCGGCCAACCTTTGGTCAAGCCCGAGGAGGTCAAGAATCTCCCAACGAGAATGTATGAATTGCATCAGTGGTACATGAACATTACCAAGATTTCCAATCGAGAGTCCCTCATGGTGAATGTCGAGGAGGAGCATTACTACCATGAGAAAGCTCTGTCCTTTGAGTATTCAGAACTATTTCAGTTATACAATCAAGACGCACTCGACAAATCTCTCGTCAGTTGCTATTGTCTGTAAGTGATTTCTTTCTGTAAGTTAAGTCTCAATCTAGCTGTAGTGATCATTTTGATCAATCATTACCTGTAATTATCCTCACTATATTCTTTTTTGTGGTATTATACAGGATGAAGATGTATGAAATGAAAAAATCTGGACGCTATGGCATTGGGTTCATTGACCCTAATACCGTTAATGAGTACACATGGAATATTCCAAGTTGTCGAGCAAGTTTAGAGGAAAGCATGCTAGAGTTCTTCAAGCACCTCAATAGCAATGAAGATATACTACTTCCTTACAACTTCATGTGAGTCACACTGTCTTGTACTATAAATTCTGTTTTTGCTTACTAGCTAGCTAGATGTTAATAATTAAGTGTATAGGGTTTAGGCTAGTTGATTAGTGTTGTGCACATGCCCGCTTAATTAAGACATGCAAACATGTGCGCATGCAGTTTCCACTGGATCTTGTTAATCATTAAAGTTGATAAAGAAACAATTGGAGTACTTGACTCACTACTTAAGGAAGAAAGTGACTTCGCCATCGTGAAATAGTCGGCGGGTAATTTCAGTCATTATTAACTATATCTCGGCCTGTTTAATTAGTTCGTCATTTCCTGATATCAACTATTTAATAACCCCTTTATTCATTTTCTTTGTTGGCGGGCAGGGCTTGGGCAAAGTTCATCAAGATGACTCCAGGCAAATGGCAACAAAAGCTGTATTGGTATCGACCCAAGGTAAGTAATTAAGTATTACTAGCTAGCTTATCATCTCTTTAATTCTTGTTTCAATACCATTAATTAGTTATCATGCTTGATTAATTATTATCTAATTAAATTCCATTCTTGTAAAGGCCCTGAGGCAGGCTCCGGGGAATAATCTGTGTGCATACTATGTTTGCGAGAACATTCGCATGATGGCGTCCGAAAGGAGCAAATCTCAAAGAAAGGAATGGATACGTTTGCCAGAACACTATTCATAATATTTACATCATTATCGATATCTAGTCACACAACTAATACACGTGCATATTGATCTCCTTCTTAACAGTTCAAAGAGGTGCGGGAGAAGCTCCTAACAATGGAGCGCATACTAGCACTTCAAGAGAAAATAACGGGAGTTTTGCTCGACCAGGTCATAGATCCGAAAGGAGAATACTATTACCCGCTACCGCCCCCATGAACCACTTATTATCGTGCTCCGAAGGCACCAAGGCAACATGTAGGAGAAATTATATATATATATAGATATATATACATGTGTATGTGTGAATAATTAATGGTGGTTGTGAGACATTCAATGATATATATATATATATATGATCGGTTCTACGAGAAAATCTATTTATATATATGCATAACGTGTACAATACATAGTATCGTAAAATACCAGCAAACAAAAAAGAATTAAATGGAAAACACAAAATTAATGGAAAAATAAAAAAATAAACCAAAACATTTAGTGTCGGTTGGTGTTACCAACCGGTACTAATGTCCTATACGCACCCGGGCCTGGCTCGTGCCACGTGGTGGCACTTTAGTGTCGGTTTGTGATGAACAGGTACTAAAGGAGGGACCTTTAGTCCCCACTCTTTAGTGCCGGTTGTGGAACCGGCACTAAAGGCCCTTATGAACCGGCGCTAAAACCCAGTTCTACACTAGTGGTAAGACCCTATCAAGTGCATGCCAATGAGCATCACCCGAGTTTGACATGAACCTTCTTAGTGTGCTTACAACAAAAGTGATATGATCTTGTTGTGCTAGCTAAATACATGCGTGCATGATAATTTGAGAGTATCTTAATTGATTTGTCGTTTCTTTCGTGCTCTTTCAAAGTGTCACAATGGGATCATAAGGTGTTGGAGAAGGATTTCCTGTCTATAAAGCCAAACCTTCTCAAGACCTTCTCAACTTGGTGAGATTGTGTCGAAGTAATCCAACTCCCGTTTTAGTCAGCTTTATGCTTAGAATCACATCAACTTCTCACTGATCTTTAATATCAAAGCTTCATGATAGAGAAGGCCTGACCTCATTGGTCACACCAATGTTTGTACCAAAAAATCAGTATATCATCCACATACAAACATAATATAACACCTTCGCCTCGCCATGGCAATAATGAACACACCTATCAACCTCATTAATGACAAAGCCTGTAGAAGGTAGAGTTATGTCAAACTTCTCATGCATTGCTTAGATGCTTGTTTCAGGCCATACAAAGACTAACAATTTGCATGCATTTCTCCCACCCTTGACCACAAACCCATCAAGCTGATCCATATAGATTTCCTTTTCCAACTCTCCATTTAGGAAAGTTGTCTTCGCATCCATCCGATGAACAATAAGACCATAAGAGGTAGCTAGGAAAAATAGTAATCTAATGGTGGTCAATCTAGCGACTAGTGAATAGGTGTCAACGTAGTCTTCCCCTTCTTTATGATTGTAGCCCTTGGCCACAATCCATGTCTTGTACTTTCCAATAGCACCAGCTAGTTGAAGCTTATTTTTTAGACTCAGTACAACATACAGGTTTACAACCATAGGGTTGATCAGGTAGCTCTAATATCCCACTAGAAAGAACTGAGTCTATCCCATTATGAATAGCTTCTTTTCCAATCATCTACATCTGGAGATGCATATGCCTCTTCAATAGACGTGGGAGTGTCATTCACGAGGTATACAATAAAAGCATTACCAATGGATTTTGCAATCCTAAGTCTCTTACCCCTCACAGGTGCTTCATTGTTATCCTTCTCAAGGACTTTCTCATGTGGTTTTTTGAAATACTATACAGCTGCACTAGATTCAGGAAATATCTCAGTAGAAATACTAGTAGGATATGCATATCTTCCATAGGAAATATATTCTTAGAAAATGTTGCATCATGAGATTCCATTATACTCCCTCCGTCCCAAAATTATTGTCTTAGATTTTTCTAAATACATATGTATCAAGTCACGTTTTAGTATTAGATACATCCGTATCTAGACTAATCTAAGACAAGAATTTTGGTACGGAGGGAGTACTAGTATCAACATGCATATCACGTACCTCAGATTTAACCACTAAAAATCTATAGGAACTGCTCTGCTAAGCACAACCTAGTGAAAGGATCGATATGGTTGACTAGTAGGGGGTGAATAGACAACTACCATTTTTTAGCTCTTCTAATCAAATTAGGCTTGACAATAAAATAGGTTGTCTAGATATGCAACTAGGTGGACAACCTATATGACAAGCACAATAACAAGCTCACAAGCAAGAACAAGATGCAAACACAATATAAGCTTGCACAAAGTAAAGGTAACAAGTAACCGCAAGTGGAGACGATGAAGACAAGGATGTTTTATCGAAGTTCCTTCCTTTGGGGGAGGTACATCTCCGTTGGAGCGGCGTGAAGACACAATGCTCCCCAAGAAGCCACTAGAGTCACCGTATTCTCCTCACGCCCTGGCACAATGCAAGATGCCGTGAATCCACTAGTGGTGCCCTTGAAGGCGGCAATCAAACCTTACAAACAAGGTTGGGGCTCTCTTCACAACTTAATTGGAGGCTCCCAACACCACCATGAAGCTTCACCATAATGGAATGTGGCTCCGAGGTGACCTCTTTTGTCTAGGTTGTCCATACACCCAGGAGTAACAAGATCTGCAAGGTATTAGTGGGGGAAATCAAATTTCTCTTGGTGAAAGTGTAGATCGGGGCCCTCTCCTCAAACCCTAGAAGATCAAATAACAATAAAATAGGTTTCGGTATTTATAGGGAATTATGGCCGTGGAATCAGGTCAAGGCGGCAAGTAGGGGCCCCACAAGCTCAAGGGCGTGCCCATCCCTAGTTGTGCCACCTGTCTTTGTGGGCCCCTCGTGGCTCGTCTCGATCTCTACTGAAGCTTCCTGTGTTTCTTGTCTCCCAAAAAAACTGTTTTAAGTCGACAACATATTTTGACCTCCATAGATACTGATTTCCTGTGAACCACAAACAAGCAGAAAACGTGAACTCGCATTTGAAACTAAATTAATAGATTAGTCCATAAAAATAATATAAAAATTATATAAGAATGATACCTTTGAGACAATCAAAAAATGTAGATACATTTGAGATGTATCTATAATAGCACGAGACAATAAAAAAAATTATAGATTCATTTGAGACTTATCAAGTAGCAATGAAGATGGATGACGGCTATGTGTAGATGAATGATGGAGATGTTGAGGCGCCTAGGATTGGAGGTGCTTATATAAAGGCCTCTCAGTTTCGCCTCTGTTTACATTGTCATCCAAGGGCTCAAGATGAGCATTATCCTCTTCCAAACCCTTCATTATAATCCAATGACCATGTGGCAATAAATGGGGACGAAATCGGTGAAGAATCCAATTTGAAAGGGAAAATTGTCATACAAGCGTGCATATGGTCGCGTGCGGTCATATGGTTGGTCGTCTAGCATTTTACCCTCCTTCGGTAAAGCGGCCGCCATTTCCTTATACAAACTCCGATTTTGATGTTTTTGGGCTTGTTGAATTTGCAAGAGCAACGCTGACGTCCCGTCGATGTTAGATCTTGATTTGGAGCAGTTTGAAAATAATAATAATTTTTTGACCTCCGAAAGGCCTAAGTTTGGTATTGGAAATCCTCAATATTGAACCCAACTTTGATCCTTTCATCATGCTTGGTCCTAGACTGCTCCAAAACACCCGTTAGACACGAGAAACAAATAAAACTAGTAAAAACTGTAAAACATTAAATATGCAATGCTCACAATGAAATGTGCAAAACCCAGTAATCATGCATATTGGACACATATTTGGTTCAATGGGACATTATGAAGATAAATGCAACAAATGAGCTCTAAAAATGCGTGAAATACAAAGCCAACAACTTCGGTCCGTATGATTGGCGGGCTTCCCTGGGTTGCTATGGAGGGCGTAGGGCTGGTCTAAAATTCTCTCGAGTTGGGAGTTATCACACATGCATTCGCTAACTTGCACATGTGCACCACAGACTAATTAAGGGTTATTCTATTGATCCTGTGTCGCAAACTAATTAATAATGTTGATCTTGTGTCGCAAAATTCTTTTTTTGGTTGACACATTTTTTTAGGTGAAGCTATTGTTGAGGTTGAGGCATGTGCAGGTTGCTTTAAAAATATGGCACGACCGCTGGCCGTGGGGTATGCAGGTTTCTTCGAGATTGAACACAAGAGTCCGTTGTGTTTATGACGTTGTTGGCTGCCTTTTTTTTGTACTAATTACTTTAACTTTTTTCTGTTTTATATTATTAGTCGAGCTTTGCGAAGTTCGGATTAGCTATGAATGACGCCTATATGTACTTCTCCTCTTGAGGATGCATGCATATGCTTACTGGAAATCTAATCAGGCCATGGAATCAACCGGGCAACTAATGATGTGTCTCCTTGTGTATCTCTATTTTTGTATATTTACGTGTTTTCCCGAAAGTCACATTGTCTTTTGCCTTGGTACACGTACACGTGATGTACTTATTTCTTATGCGTGGGTTGCAGCGTATATGCGCATGAATCTAGACCGTTCAAATATCATTACTCTAGAGTGATGAATCGTGACCATTAGTTTTCTATCGTCTTAATAATATAATAGATTCTCATATATTTTTATGCGTGTTTCAGAACAGTTCAATGCGTATTTCAAAAAACTCATAGGTTAAGTGATTATAAAAAATGTTCACATATTTATAAAAATTGTCCATAAATAAAGTTTTAACCATGTAGGAGTATTTAAGAAAATATTCACTATGCATTCAATTGTTCAACATTATTTGAAAAGTGTTTCTCATGTATTAAAAATATTCAAAGTTTTTTTATGAGAAACGTTCAATGTGTAGTAAAAATATTTAGCATTATTGGAAATAAATCAGGCTGTATTTAGAAAATTTTCAACCTGTATTGGGAAAAATATTCACGTGTAGAAAATTTCATTTGTTAAAACACTATAATCTATTTGTCATAAAATGGTTTACATTTATTTTAGCAAAAAAATACATGGAAAACGAAAAAGGAACAAAACATAGGAAGAAAATAAAAAACAAAAAGGAAACGGAAATAGAAAAGCAAAGAGATAAAAAGGAAGAGGCAAAAGGTTATGCTGCTCATGGAGGTACATCTTTCTCATATGCCTAGCCGAATTATTGAGAGCCCAGTAGAGCCTGCAATACTTTTCTGCTTTACCAATTTGCGTAAAAAAAACCCAATGAGGTAGCTTGCTGAAACACAAAGCAGCCCATTGCACTTCATAGTCGAAATTAAATTAAAGGTGTCCCCTTTAACATCGAGAAACCCTTTACTAAAAAAAACAGTAGTCTGATATTTGCCCCTAAGAAAAGCAGTCTGATATTTTTCTTTTGGTCAGACGTCTTCTGCGCCGTCCATCTGGTACCCCATACAATGGCCCTGTTGGTTAGCTTCTAATCTCCTGAAATTGCTCCTCAAATAACGTGGTTTTCATTTATATTCTCTCTGTCCTGACGACACCCTTCTTCACTTGCGCTGCCCTGATCCTCCAGCGCCCCACCACCTGCGGCGGCAATCGCCAGGTCCTGCTTCTCCAAGTTTCAGTGGCCCTCCCCGGCGGATACAACAAGTTGCCAGCTGCTCCAATTGTACATCTATCCATCCAATTGGTTGGTGTAGGTTTATATGCAAATTCGAAGTGCTCCAACACATGGTCTGCAGGGGATTCTTTGCTCATACGTTGTGCTAGATTTAGACATTTGTTTTGCGACTTTTTCTTTCCTATTTATTAATGCTTCATTGGTTTCTCAAATGTGCTTCTAAAGTACATATGTATTTTCACAAGCATATAAATTTGTAAACTCAGAATAAGTATGCTTCTAATGTAGAGATATTTTGTGACAGGCGGAATTGAAAATAATGTTGCCATAAATTTGTTCTACATATTGGCTAGTGGATGGAAGCAAATTTGTAGCATGAATGAAACATGTCATGTATATATATGTGAAGCTTTGTAATATACTATGTCCATTTTGTTTGGAAGATGTTATATATGAACGGATGAAGCACAACAATATTAACGAGTAATATAATAGTACCATCCGAAGAACACTAGGTCACTATGGAAGCAAATTCTCAAGTTGAACGAAGCAAAATTGAGTGCAAAGAGAGCCTTGGCTCAGTGGTTGGGCATGCGATTGTGCAGTCTAACGATCCAAGTTCAATTTCTAGAATTGACAGATGATGCACAGGGGTTTTCCCCCATTTATTGAGAATCAAGTTTGATGTATGATGGAACCACTCATCAAAAAATATCTGCTTACCAGGGGATCCTCTGGCCGAAATGTGATGGCGAACCTGGTCGCCCGGCGTGGAGGCGGAGTGTGCGCGATGGGGCAGCGGCCTGATCGGATTCTGGCGACGGTTGTGCCTCCACGGATGCGGGGCAGCATGGGGCCGGCCATGGCAGCTGGCGGCGGCGGATCTAGGCCCCCACCCCAGATCGGTTCCCCTCCAGATGGTGTTGGCTCGGGCGCCGGCCTGGCGGCCTTGAGCGGCGGTGGGCGCGAGCCGAGGTTGCCCCCACTCACCGACGTGGTTGGGGGTGGCCAGAGGTGTGTGCGTGAGGCCGTCATCATTCGGAGTCGGCTCTGACATGCGCGGCGGTGGGAATCTGGCAGGCAACGGCCGACTATGAATTCCGGTAGCGTCATCTCCAACTCGATCTGCTCCGGTTCATACTAGTTCCAATACCTACCCGGTGCTGGTTAGACGGATCTGGCGGGTGGGCCTGGATCCGGAGGAAACTCCAGGCCGGCTTGGCGGCCACACCAAAGTCGACGCCCCTAACGCTGATTCCTTTCCTGAAGGCTTCGGTGTGAATCCTATGCTCCCACCTCTGCAATGAGCGCAGGCGAAAGTCTCTGTTTTTCTGTTTGGGCAACGATTGCTTAGGCACGTTGGCTCAGTAATGGAATGTTGGGTCTCCCGAGTAAAATTTGCTTCCTAAAACCAAGGGGATCCAAGAATTACAGTGGATTAGTATTTAATGAGGTGGGTCCCATCCATACTAACTGCACCAAAAAATGAATTCTATTCAGTGAAATTTGTGTTGCTGAGCTATCAAATTCCAACGGGGTTCCAAGCCTGGAGTACCAAAATGATCCCTAGTGCCATTGATTTCATCGGCTTACTTAATCCAACGGGGTTGGGCCGGTCTGATGGAACACTAGGGATCAGTTGTCTGATCCCTAATGGTTCTCCAGGCTTGGAACTTGACATTTCATGTAAAGTATGAATTGGCGAGAATTTTCTTAATTTTAAAAAGGGTACCATCTCCAGGTGGAAGGAGCGCTGCATCGAAACATGGAGAAACCTGCTGGGTTGTGTGATCGATGGATTCTATTGAGCAAGATCAGCTCACAAGTTAATTTTGTTGGAGTCTTTGGGGTATCAAATATCTCGATTGACATCTTGTATGTCTCAACAAGGCAGAGTATTTTTTATCTTTTCAGTGTGAGGAATCTACATGGATCATTATTCCAGTGGTGATGTGCCTGTAGTGATATCAATAATTCTACATTCAGAACTAGTAGTGCAACCCCATCTGCCTTGGCAAATTAGATAAGCATCAAAAATATTTTTATTTACTGTTAACTGAAGATATTCGCTTGGATGTCAACATTCTCGAAAATCATTCTACATGGGAATCAGAATAATGCCTCTCATCCACCAGAAGTTCCCGATCGAAAAGTGTCCACGAGATAGCCATACCGTTCATGCAGAAGTAAAAGGCATTAGATCCCCTGTTCCACTCATGAGTTAATATGTTCCATCGATCGCGTCGTTAGTTAGCAGCCAATATCATCTTTTCATCCTGCATTCTATCCCCATCATCAAAAGTGCCAATGCCACTACTCCATGTCTGTTGCCAAAACAGCCAAGTGATCAAATCTTCTCTGGATCACGATGGCATCATGCATGAACACTAACACCGCCCCGTCAATGGTGAAAACCATCATTGGCGTGTCGTGGTGCATCACACGCGACCGGGATCCCATCTTGTTGAACACCTATCAGAAAAAATAAATACATCTATATACATAAACCACCCAGCGACGAGACGACTAGACAAATCCGGATTTACATGGATGGATCGCTACAACGGTGAAAATGGACAAAAATGGCTCTTATCTGAAACTTCAATACAAAATGGCCCTAATCTGAGAATATTTCACGAAATGACCCCTTTTGCATGACGCCCGGGGCTAGGGCACCATATTAGATAGCATGTGTTGACGTATAATGTGATGCCTAGTCTTTTCCATCAGATCGGTCTTTTGATTGCATTGGCTAGAACATGCACTTCTACATGATATCAGAGCCAAGAGGTTTTGAGTTCAAGACCTGGCTGGCGCAATTATATTGTAACCCACTTTCGGTCCACATTTAGGCCTGAGGGAGCCACACGCAGTGGCGAATCTTGGAAGAAAATTGAGGGCGGGCTCAAAGTAACGGTGTGAAAAAAAACACGGACTCTCAATTTTTTTTTCAAAGAAGGTCAAAATTTGCCAGAATACTACTGAAAACATGTACTATGCACTAGAATTGTTTCAGATTTTTTTTAAAATATAAAATTTTGAACCAAAAATTGGTTATGTTTAGCAAAATAGCCAATATCTCAAAATCTTGCAACCCAAATTACCTCAGAATTTCCCGGATACTACTGGGCACACATAGTATTTACTGTAATTTTTTGGAATTATTTGAAACTTATCAAATGTTAGACTTTAGCAAAATTGCCATGGTTCGAACTATAATAATATAGTAATGGTAGCAGCCTCGTGCGTGCTCTCTGGGACGATGGAAAGCAGCAACGGCCTCATGCGAGCGAGCCAGCGAACAAGTGGTGTGGGGCTGGGCTGGAAACATCAAACGTTTGGCTGGGCTGGGCCTTAAGTGTAGTAGAAAAAAAATTGGCAGCGCTGGAGGGCAGGCTCGAGCCTGCTAAAGCCTGCCCTGTAGATTCGCCACTGGCCACACGTGAGGAGGAGTGTTGACGTATAATGTGCTACATGTCGCTACCATAGCGCCCTAGTCCGGGGTGTCATGCTCTCTAGTATGGCGCTCACGCCGCGGGCGTCATGCAAAAAAGACCATTTCATGAAATATTTTCAGATTAGGGTCATTCTGTATTGAAGTTTCAGATAAGGGACAGTTTTGTTCATTTTCACGCTACAACGAAAGGCTTGGACAAGTGTAGGGTGGCTACGAGCCTGCACATTCCCATGTGCGTGGAGTAGCTGATAGATATGTCTCATGCCCATCGAATTTATTGTCACAACGTACGCACTGATGGATCATTAGCAACAGAAAATATCCATCTGCATGAATCGATGTCGTACGCCTGCTGACCTCACATGGTTTCGCTCTGCTGATCCACTCGCGCTAGTGGTGCAGCACAGCAGCGCTCTGCGCTCCCCGCGCCTATACACTTGGCATGGTGGGAATGGAAATGCAAGCGCCATTTGAGTTGAGAAGACGCAAAGTGCCAAGCAGTGCATGTCCGTGCGTGCGTGTCACTGTTTTCACTCGTCTCGTCGTCTACCATAGCAAGCTGCGCTTTTATCTGAGGTTAGGTTGGGTAGCAGGGCGAGGTGAGAGATCTACGATCTACTCGCCCGCGCATCCATGTCACATGACTTGGGTTGGATGTGGTGCGCATGCATGCATGCATGCTCGACAGGTCATGGACGGAGCAGTGCGCCGGGGATCTCCTGTTGGTCTCTCTCCCGTGGGGTGGGGTGCGGTGGGTGGGGCTCGCAGCCGGCAAGCCGTCGACAGCGCGCACTGTTGGGACGGACACGTCCGTCGGAAAGAAAGAAAAAAGACTAGGTTTGGTTCATCTCATCACCTGAGCGAAGCCAATAGTCTACACCTACGAAAACCACACGGAGAGGAGAGGAGAGGAGAGGAGAGGAGAGAATCATGGAAAACCAGGCTGCGCGCAGATCGATCAGCTGTCGCGCGCCGATGCGAGCGATTCAAGATGCCGCGCGAGATGCCGGGAGAACCGGCCGCCCCGGGCTCGACACTTGGCACCGTGGGCCCCCTCTCTGCCACCCCCACCCGGTGCTGGCCGGACCTAGGCTCCTAGTACCACCTAGGATGCAGCGGTACGTAGGAGTACCATACGACGGCTTCTGGCGCGCAAAGGCGCTTGGAGCAGGCTTTGCCTTTGCGTCTCGTCACCCCCCGGCCGGCTGGCACATGATGCCATGATGGCCGGGCGTACACCGACTGAGGTGGCGATCTCATCCGAAGTGGGATGCCGAATGCAGTACCAAGCCGGCCGGCCTTGTCCTCGCGCTCCCGCTCCCGCTCCCGTCTCTCGGGTGTGCGCGAGTGCCACGGTTTACCACCACGAAGCGCGCGCCACCGTACCTGGATTGATTATCCAAAGACGACAGCAGCACGTGGCAATGCGACGCTGAGGGTTTGTATGCGCTGCTAGTGGGGATATCATTATCATTAGGCCAACTCCACCGCACAATCCCAAACGGACGTTCGTTTTGTCTGGATTCTGTCCATTTGAGTAGAAAGATGGGATCATGGTCGGACGTGTTCTGAAATGCGGTGGCCGTGCGCCTAACGCGCGGCCGCATCCCGGCCGCATCCTATCTGCGTACTTTTTCTATGCAAGCCCTTAAACTTTTTTCATCATTCATTCTTGGTACATAAAAAATACATCACCAAATTTTGACTAGAAAAATAAGACTAAAGAAAACAAGAACCACAAGAATACATTTTAGAAGATATCCAACTTTCATAACTGCTCCTGTAAGTTGGATTAGTGCCTTCTCGATGCATTCATTGTTGATCTGCGGAGGAGCCGCATCCATCTTGCGTGTTTCTTTCTTCTTCGAGTCTAAAGAAGTAGTGGTTGCTTCCTCGCATCTAGTCTCGTGTCTAGCCTCTAATCTAGCAACAAGTGCACTTGTCTCATCTACAGCCTCTATGCTAGCTAAAAGTGCACGAACATCTACTAAATTACGCTCTATCAATATATCGATGTACTCTTCTTCCCAATACCAAAACTTGCATCCATTCTACACAACAAAATTTAAAATTAGCACAACTAGTCAAAGCCACAAACCGAAGCTAAAAAGAGCACACACCCCATCGTTTAAGCACTTGATGAACATCCATTCGGGCTGTTCCGGCGTTGTAGACACGCGGCACACGACCATCTTTAGGCACTAGACGCACTTAATGAGCGGCAACGGTGCACCGACGAGCTTTTGGGCTAGCACCGAGCCCGGCCGACCGCCATTCGTGTTTCTGCCAGCGGAGCACCGACAGTGTAGATCCAAGCGGCTAGAGGAGGAGCCACTGCCTGCATGTGGCCTTGCGGCCCTGCCATGGCCTTCCGGCACGGTGCCCGGCCAGTCCATGGCGTGGCACGGCCTCCCACGGCCGGGCGAGCTAAGACCGACCGGATCCGCCCCAAATTCAACCGGTGGGTGCGTAAAACAGATGACCGTGGTTGTGTAGCTCGGGGGCGCCGAGGGAAAGGGGCTGGGCGAGCGTGCGTCGGAGCTGCACAGCTACAATGGCAGCAACGGCGGCGGCGGCGAGAGAAGAGTGGGGAAGAGTGGAGAAGAATGGAAGGCGTGCGGCCGAAGGGAGGAAGAGGGCGGATAGAAAAAGGCGCCCCTGTGCCACCGAGGGGCGGGCCAGGGAAGGACATCCGCAGACGGCCCGCACGTCCGCGTGCTGTCCGTTTCACCCAAAAACAACGCAAACTTGGACCAGAATGGGTCAAAAGCGGACACAAAACAAACAAAAGTCCATTTACATCCGCGCGCTAGGCCGTCCGCGCTGACAGGATAGGGTCGCGCAGTGGAGTTGTCTTTACCGTGCATTGCATGTAGTAAGTACGTGTGTCTTGGCGCGCGCTACCACCAACGCCTGATGGCATGATATGTGTGTGAATGTAAAAGCGATTGAGAGAGAATGAACAACTGATTTTATTGATCGAAGAGTAGGGTATTTAGAGCAACTCTATCAGACCCCGTATTTCGTCCCGACCCGCAAAATAAACGCCCAAATGCGTACCGGGGCGGAAAAACCTGCCCGATCAAACCCCACATCCTGTCCTAGCCCGCAAACAATTTTAAAGGGAGCGGTAAAATCTTGGCCCCAACCCGCGTATTCGCGGGTTTTCCCCTCTCGCCGCTGCGGTGCCCTGCATATAAGCGGGAAGCGGTTGGTGGGGGGACATTTCAGCCCGCGCTTTCCCCACCAACCACCTTCCCTCCCCCTCGCGTCGTCGTCGGGACTCCACCCAAGATTCCGGCGAAAGTAGCCGGCAGGAGCTCGCCGAAAGACCGCCACACGCACGAGGGCTCCCCTCTCTCCACCCCGCGCCTGCGGACCGCCGGATTTGCGGACTTTCATCGCGGGCCGCCGGATTTGGCTTTTCCGGCCGCCGGTGGCTGCGCCAAGCGACGGAGTGGTCGGGAAGCATCTCCCGCAGCCCCGGCAAGGGCGCATCGCGGCATGCAGGTATAGGTTCGTCCTCCCGACGCCGCCGACGATTTGCGGGCATGGATTCGTTCGCCGTCCACTGGGCTCGGCGCTCGCGCAGCGGTTTTGTGGCTCGCTGATGCCGCTCATACAGTGCGAGGACTGTACGCGGACAGTGCTGCGGCTAACTTCGGGCATGCCGAAGCACCCCGGATGGGTGTTCTTCAAATGCGAAACAACGGGGTATGTGCACTTGCGGTAGCTCATTTTGATAGCTCATTCTTTGGTTTGGTTCAATTGCGGTAGCTCATTTCAAACATGCTCATTCATGTGTGTAGGAGGATGGATGCTCATTTTGGTTTTGGGAAGGCGAATACATTGATTTATTGATAAGAAGAAACTTAACAGACGTTGACGCACTCCTTAGAAGAATCGAAGGCAATGATGCGGCTGCATGTGCAACTAGAGGGAAAGCAACGTCTACTTCTTTTGAACCAAAGATGAAGAAAGAAGAATGCAAAATCAAGAATCTGCAGATAAACAATGAATGCATGGAGAAGATATTAATCCAACTAGTGGGAGCAGTTATGGAAGTTGGAAATCTTCTAAAATGCATACTTGTGGTGCTTGTTTTCTTTGGTCTTACTATTCTAGCAAAGATTTGGTGATGTCTTATGTATCCAATGTTATTGAAAAAGCAAAGAAATGCATTATGTTGGATCCAATTAAGGTGCAAATTTAGGTTTTCCGGGCTGGGAGGAGCTGGTCCTGATCAGACGCCGCAAAGCCGACCCGTAAAAAAGCATATTCTGCTAATATCCTTTTTTACGGGTCCAATATGCAGGGTCTGCAACCGAGGCCGTCCGCGCCGGCCCGCAAAGGCGTTTTTCCGCGAACTGCAAACACGTTTTGCGAGCCGGCAGGATGCGGGTTCTGCTAGAGTTGCTCTTATACCCCTGTTACAAGGCGGTAACTAGCGGTTGCTAATCTACACAACCGACCTAAGCATGGATTATTAGGATTTAATTAATCCTTAACACTTCCCGTAATCTATGCTTCACTAGGTGAGTATGCATCATCTTGATAGAATCCTCCTAATGTATGGCCGCTCTTGAGAATGTTCATCATCTTCATCTTGAGAAATTCTTGTAAATCATTAAAGTCTCCTCCAAAAACCCTATGGAAAAAATATGAGGAGAATAGTGTAGATATGTTGCTAAACTCCTTTAAATCCAGTGGGAAAATAATAAGGAGAAAAAATGATGCAACATATAACGATTATTGTCTCTTGATAACTCATATGAGGAAAAACCTTTGAAGAAGGAGAAAACTCGTTGGTGAGTTTAGAGAACAATGAATATGCTTTGTGTACTTTCCTTTAAAAACCCGACGGAAAAAAAATCTTAAAAAGATATTGCCTCATTAAAAACCGTTATGAGAAACTTTGAGAGAAAACTCATAAGGAAAAGTGTGCGATCTGATATGTCATTGCAAACTCCTTTAAAACCCAATGGGAAAAATATAAGGAGAAAATGATGTGACATATGTAAACACTTGTATCAATATTGTCTGATTAAAAACCTTTTATGAGAAACCAAGAGGGAAAACTCATGAAGGAAAAAAGAGTACAATATACGCAATCTGAGGATTGTTAACATGTTATAATTTGCGAGATTACCCCCCCTGAACTTTGCAAATCTAGAGGATGTCTCATACCAATTTCAATGACATGATCATGACATTGTGAGTAATCTGTTGGATTTTCACAGCATTTTCTTTGCAAATTGTTTTCTCACTTTTCTATAATTCATGAGAATAAGTAATTTTGAGCAATGTGTTTTTATGATATTGCTCTTCATATAATCTGTAGGTATTGAGTAACACAAGTGGAAGCATCTTGATAAATCAAGTTATGTGATTCTAATGAATCTCAACCACATGATTTTGAGTGTGGTTAATCATTCTGCTGAGCCATGCATATTTGGCAATGCTTTTAGATAAAGCAATTATGTTAGAATAATTAGTGGAAGTTGCCGTTAAAGCCTATTTAGATGACTTCCATGAGAAGACTATTCCAGTGAATTCAGTCACTGACATGGCATTGTTGGGATCAAATAAAGAGCCAATATCATTTCATCATATCATGGTCATATCTTGATTTTCCTGATGGATTTGCCCAAGATTTATTGTGAACTTGAGATATAAGTTAATATTTCTTATATCAATCATATACCTTTTGTTGGTATGATATATCCACATTGAACTTCTCATATATGTTTTGGATATATGTAGACTGATATGTATTCTTGAGAGAATGCTCAAGTTGTAAACTTAAGCTAAATTTGGCTGAATCCAAATTTCCCGTCTTGAGATGATTTTGTGCATGTTTAAGTCTTGCATAGACATTGATGATGATGCCATCAATATACATTGAGGTGATGAAAGGAAATGAAATTTGTGATTCCTTTATTAAACATGTAAATAATCATCATTATTCGAGTAATCCTTTTGAAGAAGGAGCTCATTTAGTCGGTAGTACCATATGATTTTTGACTATTTCAAGTCATAGAGTGACTTATGAAGTATTACGCAAAATTTGTTGCGATTTGCTTTTGGATTCGGAAGTATAAGCCCTTCAGGGACTTCAATAGAGATTTCCGAAATGAGTGACTCATATGAGTATGTAGTCGCTGCATCCATTGACTGCATGGATATTATTATTATTTTATTGCCAATGATATTCAGTATCGAAACATAAATTCATCCATGCCAAGAGGGTATGCTACATCATAATTGATGTCGGGTATCTGCGTGAACCCTTTTGCTACAAGCCTCGTTTTCTCACCACCTCGTTGACTTTGTCTATGAATGAGAAGTTTTTAGTATTCCATATGGAAGATACTTATGAGGAGTAGGTATTACTGCGGTAAATACCACTCATTTGTTGAGCGAGTGCTATTCTTCATTACTTTCTTCCTTTTATGTGAACCAATATGAGTGCAAGAGGCACTCTACCATGGATTTTGGTTCTGGGCCCAAAAGGTTTTACCAATTTGAGAAGAAATATATGTCGACAAATATAGTCTTTAGTTTATATGATTGTGATGGAATCATTGAAGTTTGTGGATAAAATATTTATTCCTTTTTAACTCCTTGTGATTTTCTACAACAAATGGAGTCAAGGTGTTTCGATGTCCCGACACCAAAACATTTGTGCACATCCACTACACCATCTCCATCGGTAGCGAAACCTCACCTTTCTTCATCTGTCATCCCACCACACCCACTGTTACTCATGGTAATTATTGTCTATCTTTCAGTTGATTAAACACATCAATGGTTTACATATTTTAAATAGGCAAGGGCCGATCTTAATAGTCACGACAAGGAAATCTTGTTTTCTCTTTTGAAGGACGCGTTGTAGCAGCAATGGTGTTACCTGAGGAAACACACTTCAATGTCAAGTCTAGAAACAAAATTTCAGTGAAGTCTTCTGTGCTACATTTACAAGACATTGACTAGAATAAGCTTGTTATGCACTAGTGTAGTCCCCAGCGTGAGATATTATCCATGATATCATAACACAGTTTGAAATCCTATATTTCTGTATGTGCCTTACTGATCTCTCTTGTTGGAAAAAATGCTCGAAGAAGAAGAGTAGGGCGTTTCGGTGCCCAGGCTCATCTGCACCCGGTTAGAAAAAAATTGTAAAAAATTCAAAACATATTCAAAAAATTCCATTTTTTTGTGTGGTAGACAATTTGGTGCGTGAGACCCGCTCCAAATTTCATGTCATTTGGACATCTGAGGAGCTCTCAGCAAAAAAGACAAATCGGGTCAAAAGAGTACATGACTAGTAAACTTTTTTTCAGACCCCCAATTTGTCTTTTTTGCTAAGAGCTGCTCAGATGTTCAAATGACTTGAAGTGTGGAGCGGGTCTCATGCATCAAATTGTCTACCACATATTTTTTTTGGAATTTTGTGAATTTTTTCTAGTATTTGTTTTGATTTTTTTCATCAGCACGGGTGCAGATGAGCTCGGGTGCAGAGATGGATTTTTGGAAGAACATTGTTCTTGTTAGTGCATGTTGTCCTCTATCACTGTACTTACATTCATAGCTGATTGACAACATCAATTTGCGTGTTTGCTTTCTTACCCACCTTTTGTCAAAAATTATCAAATCTATATTAATGCTTACATTAATGTAGAATAATCCCAATACTTATGAAAAAGTTTAGCTCTGCATTGTTCTTCTAAGTACCTTTTGTTCTTTATCACTGTACTTATATTGACATCTAGTTGATTATGTAGCATCACTCCGCATCTTTCCTTTCCCTATCCCGCCCTCCATTTTTTTTCAATTTATCAAATCTATTTGTACTCTTACTAATATGTTGAATAAAACCAATGCTACTGAAGAAGTTTACCTCCGCATTGCTTTGTCAGTACCATTTGCCATGTGTCGATGTACTTACAATTATAGGTAGTTGATTATGTAGCGACACTCTGCATCTTAACTTCATTATCCTTCATTTGTACCAATATTATCATATATATATATATATACTCTTAACAAAATGTAGAGTAAAGACAATGCTTATGAAGAAGTTTCTGTGGTAAACTTCTTGAATTATCCCCCCAATCAACATGGACAAATAAGACATTTATAGAGCCAGTGATAACTGCTAATGTAAGTTCGTCCTTCTCAAGACTTCATACATTTTTTTGTAGTGTATATTTCGATTGCCATCACTGCCTCAACTAGTTGGCAACAGGGATTACCCAGGCGGGTATCTTATGTTGTGTGCACCGCTCAATGGGCTGTGACGGTTTTTGCTATTTTTCTGTTAATTCCTCGAAAGGAGGATAAACCCCGGCCTCTGCATCAAGCGATGCACACAACCATTCTTTATTAATTATTTAACAAAGCCTTACAAAGCAATACAATAATTAGTCTGAAGCCACATTTCTGTCAATATCTGTCGCTACTCCTATCAACTTGATGAAGGGGGTGCACATGATTGGGGCCGCCTGCCCAGACCTCACACAAACTCCGTTCATCCAAATCCCGCGGCCTCAACCAATCCTCCCTACGCCTTGGTGGGGCTTATTCGACAGTGATGGGCTTGGGCGGGGCGTGGGAGGTGTGGGTTTGTGGGGGCGCCGCTGCTCTTTCGTGGTTGTGCCCCACCGACAACGCAGAGTGGCAGTTGCGGCTTCCCTTCTCCTCAGTCAATGTCGATGGTGTGACGGTGGCCGGGGGATCTTGCTCGGGTGGATCTGTTCGGGACCCGAGGGGGGTCTGAGTTGAGGCTCCAGGTAGGTGCGATTGGGCTCAATCCGGGTGCTGCTTGCAGGTCGTGGGGTTTCTCCCTCCGTGGGTGTGCAGTGCGCGATGGTGGTGGTCAAGACATCACTTCAGTGTCGGGCAGTGCGGCGTCGAGGGCCATGTGCATGGCATCGTGCGAGGGTGCTCGACGACGGCCATCGGTAGTCATGGTGTTGTGTCACCACAGATCCATCGGGACAACCTAGGGACATAGGGATGGGGTCCCTAAGATGGTGGCGCCGTCCCACACTTTGTGCCCGAAGTTGGGCTATGAGTGAAAGGAGCAGCCTTTTAGTCTTACTACCGTGGTTGGTACTTCATGCTGTTGGTGGTGGGTGATGGTTTGGATTTTGATGCCGGGGAGGCGGCTGTGGATGGCAGACCGCATGATTGGCTCTCCGGCGGGCCTCATGTCAGCGGTGGCCTCCCTCTTGGTCATGTGGGCAACGAGAGGAGTAGCGATGAGTGGCTCGGGCGCGTCCTCCCTGTTGCGTCACCCAGATCTGGATGGGGGGGGGGGTCTGAGCACGCCGCACTGATACGTGTCCAACGTATCTATAATTTTTTATTGTTCCATGCTGTTATATTATCATTCTTGGATGTTTTACAATCATTTTATATCATTTTTTGGTACTAACCTATTGACATAGTGCCAAGTGACAGTTGTTGTTTTCTACATGTTTTTTACATCGCAGGAAATCAATATAAAATGGAGTCCAAACGCAACGAAACTTTTTTGGTTTTTTTGGACCAGAAGACATCCAGTGGGCCAAAGAAGTACCGAAGAGGGAGCCCGAGGTGAGCACAAGACACCAGGGCGCGCTTGAAGGCCTAGGTGCACCCCGGTGGGTTGTGGCCACCTCGGTGGCCTCCCGAACCGCCTCTTTGCTCTATAAATACCCCGATATTTCAGAAACCCTTGGGGAGTCGACGAAAATCAATTCCAGCCGCCGCAAGTTCCAGAAACACCAGATCCAATCTAGACACCATCATGGAGGGGTTCATCATGTCCATTGGTGCCTCTCCGATGATGCGTGAGTAGTTCTTTGTAGACCTACGGGTCCGTAGTTAGTAGCTAGATGGCTTCCTCTCTCTAGTTTGATTCTCAATACAATGGTCTCTTGGAGATCCATATGATGTAACTCTTTTTGCGGTGTGTTTGTTGGGATCGGAATGAACTTTGAGTTTATGATCAGATCTATCTTTTTATCCAAGAAAGTTATTTGAGTCTTATTTGATCTCTTATATGCATGATTGCTTATAGCCTCGTATTTCTTCTCCGACATTTGGGTTTTGTTTGGCCAACTTGATCTATTTATCATGGAATGGGAAGAGGTGCTTTGTGATGGGTTCGATCTTACGGTGCTTGATCCCAGTGATAGAAGTGTTGGGGAATGTAGCATGCAATTTCAAAAAATTCCCTACGATCACACAAGATCTATCTAGGAGATGCATAGAACCGAGAGGGGGAGAGTGTGTCCACGTACCCTCGTAGACCGAAAGCGCAAGCATTAGGTTAATGCGGTCGATGTAGTCAAACGTCTTTGCGATCCAACCGATCAAGTACCGAACGTACGACACCTCCAAGTTCAGCACACGTTCAGCTCAATGACGTCCCTTGAACTCTTGATCCAGCAGAGGGTCGAGGGAGAGTTCCGTCAGCACGATGGCATGGTGACGGTGATGGTGATGTGATCCGCGCAGGGCTTTGCCTAAGCACTACAACGCTATGACCGAAGGAGTAAACTGTGGAGTGGGGCACCACACACGGCTAAAAGAACAATTGATGTGCTATGGGGTGCCCCCTGCCCCCGTATATAAAGGAGGGGAGGAGAAGGTTGCCGGCCAGGAGGGGCACGCCATGGGGGGGGAGTCCTACTAGGACTCCACTCCTAGTAGGATTCGCCCCCCTTTTCCTTTCTTACCGGAGGGGAAAAGGAAGGAGAGGGAGAGGGAGAGGGGGGCGCCGCCCCTCCCCTAGTCCAATTCAGACTCCATGGGCAGGGGGAGGCGCGTGGACTCCCCTTGCGTTCTCCCCTCTTTCTCCATTAAGGCCCATGTAGGCCTAATAATTCCCCCGGGGGGTTCCTGTAACCCCTCGGCACTCCAGTAAAATACCTGAACCGCTCGAAACCATTCCAATGTCCCGATACCACCTTCCAATATATGAATCTTTACCTCTAGACCATTTCGAGACTCCTCGTCATGTCCGTGATATCATCCGGGACTCCAAACAAACTTCGGTCACCAAAACACATAACTCATAATACAAATCGTCATCGAACATTAAGCGTGCGGACCCTACGGAGACACCTGTAGAGCATCTTTATAATCACCCAGTTACGTTGTGACGTTTGATAGCACATAAGGTGTTCCTCTGGTATTCGGGAGTTGAATAATATCATAGTAAGAGGAATATGTATAAGTCATGAAGAAAGCAATAGCAATAAAACTTAACGATCATTATGCTAAGCTAACGGATGGGTCTTGCCCATCACATCATTCTATAATGATGTGATCCCGTTCATCAAATGACAACACATGTCTATGGTCAGGAAACTTAACCATCTTTGATTAATGAGCTAGTCAAGTAGAGGCATACTAGGGACACTCTGTTTTGTCTATGTATTCACACATGTACTAAGTTTCCGGTTAATACAATTCTAGCATGAATAATAAACATTTATCATGATATAAGGAAATCTAAATAAATAAAAACTTTATTATTGCCTCTAGGGCATATTTCCTTCAGTCTCCCGCTTGCACTAGAGTCAATAATCTAGATTACATACTAATGGTTCTAACAACCATGGAGTCTTGGTGCTGATCATGTTTTGCTCGTGGAAGAGGCTTAGTCAACGGGTCTGCAACATTCAGATCCGTATGTATCTTGCAAATCTCTATGTCTCCCTCCCTGACTTGATCGCGGATGGAATTGAAGCGTATCTTAATGTGTTTGGTTCTCTTGTGAAATCTGGATTCCTTCGCTAAGGAAATTGCTCCAGTATTGTCACAAAAGATTTTCACTGGACCCGCTGCACTAGTTATTACACCTAGATCGGATATGAACTCCTTCATCCAGACTCCTTCAGTTGCTGCTTCCGAAGCAGTTATGTACTCCGCTTCACACGTAGATCCCGCCACGACGCTCTGCTTGGAACTGCACCAACTGACAGCTCCACCGTTCAATATAAATACGTATCCGGTTTGTGACTTAGAGTCATCCGGATCAGTGTCAAAACTTGCATCGATGTAACCATTTAAGACAAGATCTTTGTCACCTCCATAAATGAGAAACATATCCTTAGCCCTTTTCAGGTATTTCAGGATGTTCTTGACTGCTGTACAGTGATCCACTCCTGGTACTTTGGTACCTCCCTGCTAAACTTATAGCAAGGCACACATCAGGCCTGGTACACAACATTGTATACATGATAGAACCTATGGCTAAGGCATAGGGAATGACTTTCATTTTCTCTCTATCTTCTGTAGTGGTCGGGCATTGAGTCTTGATACGTCTCCATCATATCTACTTTTCCAAACACTTTTGACCTTATTTTGGACTCTAACTTGCATGATTTGAATAGAACTAACTCGGACTGACGTTGTTTTCAACAGAATTGCCATGTTGTTATTTTTGTGTAGAAATAAAAGTTCTCGGAATGACCTGAAAATCAACGGAGACACGTTTTGGAATAAATAAAAAATAATGGCGAAAGAATCAACACTAGGGGGTCCACACCGTGTCCATGAGGGTGCAGGGCGCGCCCCCTGCCTCGTGGGCCCCCTGAGGCTCCACCGACGTCAACTGCAACTCTATATATTCACGTTCGGGGAGAAAAAAAATCAAGGAGAAGGATTCATCGTGTTTTACGATACAGAGCCGCCGCCAAGCCCTAATCTCTGTCGGGAGGGCTGATTTGGAGTCCGTTCGGGGTCCGGAAAGGGGAATCCGTCGCCATCGTCATCATCAACCTTCCTCCATCACCAATTTCAAGATGATCACCGCCATGCGTGAGTAATTCCATTGTAGGCTTGCTGGACGGTGATGGGTTGGATGAGATTTATCATGTAATCGAGTTAGTTTTGTTAGGGTTTGATCCCTAGTATCCATTATGTTCTAAGATTGATGTTGCTATGACTTTTCTATGCTTAATGCTTGTCACTAGGGCCCGAGTGCCATGATTTCAGATCTAAACCTATTATGTTTTCATGAATATATGTGAGTTCTTGATCCTATTTTGCAAGTCAATAGTCACCTACTATGTGTTATGATCCGGTAACCCCGAAGTGACAATAATCGGGACTAGTCCCGATGATGACTATAGTTTGACGAGTTCATGTATTCACTAAGTGTTAATGCTTTGTTCCGGTACTCTATTAAAAGGAGGCCTTAATATCCCTTAGTTTCCAATAGGACCCCACTGCCACGGGAGGGTAGGACAAAAGATGTCACACAAGTTCTTTTCCATAAGCACGTATGACTATATTCGGAATACATGTCTACATTACATTGATGAACTGGAGCTAGTTCTATGTCACCCTATGTTATAACTGTTGCATGAGGAATCACATCCGACATAATTGTCCATCACCGATCCATTGCCTACAAGCTTTTCCCATATTTATGTTTCCTTAGTTACTCTTCCGTTGCCACTGTTACAATCACTACAAAAACTACTACTGTTACTTTTGCCACCGTTACCGCTACTTCCATATTACTTTGCTACTAAATACTTTGCTGCAAATATTAGGTCTTTCAGGTGCGGTTGAATTGACAACTCAACTGTTAATACTTGAGAATATTCTTTGGCTCCCCTTGTGTCGAATCAATAAATTTGGGTTGAATACTTTACCCTCGAAAACTGTTGCGATCCCCTATACTTGTGGGCTATCAAGACTATTTTGTGGCGCCGTTGCTGGGGAGCATAGCTCTATTCTTTGAGTCACTTGGGATTTATATCTGTTGATCACTATGAGGAACTTGTAAGATGAAAGAACCAAGATTTTCACTCAACTACGATGGGAGGTAAGGAACTGCCATCTAGCTCTGCACTTGATTCACCTTCTGTTTTGAGTAAACTTACGACACCTACACCTGCTATTGATTCTGATATGTCGCTTGTTATTGATGATGGAACTTCTGCTATGCATGATGCTTATGATGAAAGTACTTCTATGCTTGATAATACCATGCCATTAGGTGAATTTCTTGATGAAAAATTTGCTAGGGTTAGAGAGAATGAAATTATTGAAACTGATAATATTGATTTAGGTGATGATGAAGATTCTCCCCCTAGATATGAATTTCCTGATGTGCCTGAGGGTTATGTTATGGATGAAGAAACTGCTAGAGGCCTTTTAGCTTGCAAAGGTAGATATGATCTTAAGAAACTGTAGCTAAGCTGAAAGAAAAATCTTTGAATGCTAGAATGAAATATGACCCTGCTTTTCCTACTTCACCTATCTGTATTTCTGATAAAGATTATGATTTCTCTATCGATCCTGAGATAATTACTTTGGTTGAATCTGATCCTTTTTACGGCCATGAATCTGAAACTGTTGTGGCACATCTTATTAAATTGAATGATATAGCCACCCTATTCACGAATGAGGAAAAAATTCGTTACTACTATATCCTTAAGTTATTTCCGTTCTGATTAAAGGTTGATGCTCAAACATGGTTTAATTCTCTTGATCCTGGTTGTGTGCGTAGTCCCCAGGATATGATTTATTACTTCTCTGCTAAATATTTCCCCACTCATAAGAAACAAGATGCCTTAAGGGAAATATATAATTTTGTGCAAATTGAAGAAGAGAGTCTCCCACAAGCTTGGGGGAGTCTTCTCCGATTACTTAATGCTTTGCCTGATCATCCTCTCAAGAAAAATGAAATACTTGATATCTTTTATAATGGACTAACCGATGCTTTCATAGACCACCTGGATAGTTGTGTTAGTTGTGTTTTCTGGGAAAGAACTATTGAGCAAGATGAATTTCTATTGAATAATATGTTGAGTAATGATAATGATTGGACACTTCCTGAACCAACTCCTAAGCCAACTCCGAAGAAAAGGGGTATTCTATTTCTCAGTCCCAAAGATATGCAAGAGGCAAAGAAATCTATGAAAGAAAAGGGTATTAAAGTTGAAGACATTAATAATTTACCACCTATTGAAGAAATACATGGTCTTGATAACCCGACACATGTAGTAAAGGTAAATTCTCTCTATAGATTTAATAAGGTTGAAATCCCATCTACTAAGTTTGCTAGCCAATGCTTGGATGAGTTTGATAATTTTATTGTTAAACAAGAAAACTTCAATGCTTATGTTGGTAGAAAATTGAAACGTAATGCTGATATGATTGAACACTTGAGTGATTATATGTCTAGAGTTGAAGGTGAACTTAAACTTATTAGTAAACATGCTTCTATGGTTACCACTCAAGTAGAACAAGTGCTTAAAGCACAAGATGATTTGCTCAATGAATTAAATAATAAGAAAAATGATAATGCCGTTAGAGTTGTGACTAGAGGGGTAAAATGACTCAGGAACCTCTGTATCCCGAGGGCCACCCTAAGAGAGTTGAGCAAGATTCTCAGAGAACTAATGTTGATGCACCTAGTCCTTCTAAGAGGAAGAAAAAGAAAAATGATAGGACTTTGCATGCTTCTAGTGAACCTGTTGTTGACACACCTGAGAATCCCAATGATATTTCTATTTTCGATGCTAAAACACAATCAGGTAATGAACCTAGTGATAATGTTAATGATGATGTTCATGTTGATGCTCAACCTAGCAATAACAATGATGTAGAGATTGAACCTGCTGTTGATCTTGATAACCCACAATCAAAGAATCAACATTATGATAAGAGAGACTTCGTTTCTAGGAAGCACGGTAAAGAAAGAGAACCATGGGTTCAGAAACCCATGCCTTTTCGTCCTAAACCATCCAAGAAAAAGGATGATGAGGATTTTCAGCGCTTTGCTGAAATGATTAGATCTATCTTTTTGCGTCTGCCTTTGACTGATATGCTTAAAATGAATCCTTACACTAAATATATGAAAGATATTGTTACAAATAAAATAAAGATACCAGAAGCTGAAATTCCACCATGCTTGCCAATTATACTTTTAAAGGTGGAATACCAAAGAAACTAGGAGATCCAGGAGTACCAACTATACCATGCTCCATTAAAAGAAACTATGTTAAAACTGCTTTATGTGATCTTGGAGCCGGTGTTAGTGTTATGCCTCTCTGTTTATATCATAGACTTAATTTGAATAAGTTGACACCTACTGAAATATCTTTTCAAATGGACGATAAATCAACTGTTATAGCTGTCAGTATTTGTGAGGATGCGCCCATTGTGGTTGCAAAGGTTACTATTCTAACAGACTTTGTTATTCTTGATATTCCCGAGGACGATAGTATGTCTATTATTCTTGGTAGACCCTTTCTGAATACTGCAGGGGCTTTTATTCATTGAAAAAAAGGCAATGTCACTTTTCATGTTAATGGTAATGAGCATATGGTACACTTTTCGAGGAAACATCCTCAAGTCAACAGTATCATTTCTGTTGGAAAAATTTCAACGATCACTATTGGAGGTTTTGAATTTCCTCTCCCTACTGTCAAGAAGAAGTATGATATTCTTATTATTGGGGACATGCATTCCCCGTTGAGGTAACTTAGTGTTATTCGAAAATTCTCCGGTTTCATGTTATTCGGAAAGAGTTTGTTAACAAGACCTGATCAACCTTGTTAGTGGATTCCTCTTTGATGAGCATGAGATGGATGAAGTTAGAAAGCACAACTCTGTGTACCCTCCTTTTACTTTCATTTAATAAGATTAAATAAAGCAAAAATAGTATTTTCTATCTGTTTTCTGAATTATCCTTGCAATAAAAAATACCCCGAAAATAAAAGTTCTCCAAATGTCCTAAAAATGAAATATGATTTTTTGTAGAATATTTAAGAATTATTGGCACTGAGAACACACCAGGGGGGCACACCACCTGGCCACGAGGGTCCAAGGCGCCCCCCTGCCTCGTGGACCCCACGTGGTCCCCCTCCACTTATTCCAACACCCACACACTTCGTCTTCCTCCAGAAAAAATCATCCCATAGCTCAAACCTGAGTTCTAGCTCATCTTGCTGCCATTTTCGATCTCCTAGCTCAAAGCTTCATTCACAAAACTGCTTTGGGGGATTGTTCTTCGGTATGTGACTCCTCCAATGGTCCAATTAGTTTTTGTTCTAGTGCTTTATTTATTGCAAATTTTTGCTGCTTAGGTGACCCAGTTCTTGAGCTTGCATGCTAAATTTATGTGGTCAAAAGTAGTTTTAATGCATGATATGGCCTCTAGGCACTTGCTGGGGTAGTTTCTATCAATCTTGTTGAGTTTGGTTCACTTTTATTTTGAGTCACTAAAAAATTCAGAAATTTTTACAGGAAGAAAATGTTGAAGAGATTATTGAGAGGCTCCTCGAGCCGAAGCTCGAAGGATAAGCAGAATGAGGAGAATAAAAAGCCCAAATACAATCTTCCTCGCACCGCGGAGGTTCGACCGTGCGAATGGCCATGTGATGAATTCTTGAGAGTAGTCGGGATTCACAATGACTTTTATTATTTGGCTGAGAATGCAGGCCTCACTGACTTCCTCCCCGAATAGTGCGAATAGTATCTCCTAATCACTAATATTTTTGTGAATTTTTTTTATTTCCATGCTAAGAAATCACCACCTTCAGTGGAGTTTCACTTATATGATGAAGTTAAGGAGATGTCACTTCTTGATTTTTGTCGGGTCTGCAAGATCCCCTTTGAGGGCAGCATCGAGGAACCACATCATAGCGATGAGGATGGGTTTATTGATAGAATTGCTGTAGGAGAAACTAGAAAAGTTTCCAATGCAAGAATTACTAGTATACATTTTCCTGTTCTACGTTACTTTGCGATATTTGCTAGTAGATGCTTAATTTGTCGTGAGAATAGTGGAAATCTTAGTGCTCCTAATATTGTTATTCTGTGCCATGCTTTGTTTTGTGATACCACTTTCAGCTTAGGCGCTATTATTGCTAAACGATTAAATCTGAACCGAACAAAGGGTCCCATCTTCGGAGGCATCTTTGCTTCACGCCTTGCTGAACACTTCAGGATACCTATTAGGCATTATGAGAAAGAGGAAAAGTTGCTGCCCCCTATTTTTCTAGATTATAAGAGTATGGTAGCACATGATTTAATTGTTAAAGATAAGAAGAAGATGCTTAAGTATAAATTGATATTTGATAAAGCTTACTATGAGATTATTACCTTGACTGCACCCTCTTTGTTTAACATACTCTCAGGCATGTACCTCATCTTACCTTAAGCCATTTATGCATACTGGAGGCTGATACAAGCCACAGAGCCCGAGCCGGAGCCACCACTTGATCCTTATCGTCTGTCTTTCTAGCAGCGGGATCCGGAGGAGATCGCCAACCAGTGGCACCCTGAGGACCCTCCTCAGTACACCAAAGAGAGTAGCTTCGATCTGTGGCCATAGACCAACTTAGACCAAAAGCCTAAGCTTGGGGGAGTACATATTTCTCACCGACATTACATTCATGTTCAAGCACTCATTTCAGTTGTCGGTGCTCATGCTTTTCATTGTACTCTCCATGCTAGTTTAATTTCTTTTCTAGCCTTCTTCTTGTGTGTTTGAAAAACCTTAATAAAAACCAAAAAATAGTTGTAACTTTTAGCTAGTTTACTTTACATGCTTGTAGTACTAGCAATTAAAAGAAAACCCAAACATCTTTCTCATTCTTCTTTTGCTTGTTGGTAGCTTTCCCGTCTAAATAGTTTTGTTTCTTTTCTTTGGGGATCGAGAGGAGAAGACCATGATGAAAATGTTGAGTGACTCTCATATGCATTATTGTTGATCTAACCAAGAGCCCATATTACCTTGTCTTCTCCCTTGTATTAAATGCTTGCAGATTCTAGCTTAGTCAAATGCACGTGCACTATTACTATTATCCACACCGTTCGGTCATGCAAGTGAAAGGCAATAATGACGATATATGATGGACTGATTGAGATGAGAGAAGCTGGTATGAACTCGACCTATCTTATTTTTGTAAATATGAGAAGTTCATCGTTCCTGATTCAGCCTATTATGAATGAAACATGTTTGCAATGACAATTAGAGATTATAGTTACTCATGCCATGCTTAATTAGCTAGGAGTTTATATTGGTTTACCTTGCGTGCCAACATGCTATTAAAATGGTTGTGATGTGGTATGATAGGGTGGTATCCTCCTTTGAACGATTCGAGTGGCTTGACTTGGCACATGTTCACGCATGTAGTCGAAACAGAATCAACATAGCCTCCACGATATATATGTTCATGTTGAATTATATCCTACTCATGCTTGCACTCAGTGTTGATTAATTTTAATGCATGTTCATGACTGTTGTCGCTCTCTAGTTGGTCACTTCCCAGTCTTTTTCTAGCCTTCACTTGTACTAAGGGGGAATACTGCTTGTGCACCCACTTCCATAAACCACAAAGTTATTCCATATGAGTCCACCATACCTTCCTATAAGTGGTATCTACCTGCCGTTCCAAGTAAATTTGTATGTGCCAAACTCTAAACCTTCGAATGAAATTCTATTTTGTATGCTCGAATAGCTCATGTATCAACTAGGGCTGTCTATATCTTCCATGATAGGTGGGTTATTCTCAAGATGAGTGGACTCCGCTCATCATTCACGAGAAAATGGCTGGTAACCGGGATGCCCAGTCCCATGCTTAAATTAAAATAATTGCAAACAAAACTCCCCCAGGATTATTGTTAGTTGGAGGCACCCGTTGTTTCGGACAAGCCATGGATTGATGTTTGTTGGTGGTGGGGGAGTATAAACTTTACCATTCTGTTTGGGAACCGCCTATAATGTGTGTAGCATGGAAGATATCGAGATCTCTTGGTTGTTATGTTGACAATGGAAGTATACCTCTCAAAATATTATTCATCTCCATTTCAAAATTCAAGCTCTGACACCTCTGCAAATTCCTGCTTCCCTCTGAGAAGGGCCTATCTATTTACTTTTATGTCGAGTCATCATCCTCTTATTAAAAAGCACTAGTTGGAGAGCACCGCTATCATGTGCATGCATTACTATTAATTTACATGTGTATGACTATGACTGTATCTCTTTTACCATGAATTACAATGTTTAGTCAGTCCTTGAGCTTCACAGGTGCTCTGCATTTATGTTTTGCGGTTTCAGAAAGGGCTAGCGAGATACCATCTTGTTATATCATATTATGATTGTTTTGAGAAAGTGTTGTCATCCGAGATTTATTATTATTGCTCGCTAGTTGATTATGCCATTGATATGAGTAAACATGGGACCTAAATCTTATTGTGAATATGGTTAGTTCATAATCTTTGCTGAAAACTTGAATGCTGGCTTTACATATTTACAACAAGATCAAACAGAGTTTGTAAAAGTTTTTCTTTATCACTTCCAGTTGTCAACTGAATTGCTTGAGGACAAGAAAATGTTTAAGCTTGGGGGAGTTGATACGTCTCCATCGTATCTACTTTTCCAAACACTTTTGACCTTGTTTTGGACTCTAACTTGCATGATTTGAATGGAACTAACCCGGACTGACGCTGTTTTCAGCAGAATTGCCATGGTGTTATTTTTGTGCAGAATAAAAAGTTCTCGGAATGACCTGAAACTTCACGGATATAACTTTTGGAATTAATAAAAAATATTGGCGAAAGAATCAAGTGAAGGGGGCACACACCCTGGTCACCAGGGTGTGAGGCGCGCCCTCCGACCTTGTGGGCCCCCTGGATCTCCACCGACCTCAACTCCAACTCCATATATTCTCTTTCGAGGAGAAAACAATCAGAGAGAAGGATTCATCGCGTTTTACGATACAGAGCCACTGCCAAGCCCTATTCTTCCTCGGGAGGGCAGATCTGGAATCCGTTCGGGGCTCCGGAGAGGGGAATCTGTCGCCATCGTCATCATCAACCATCCTCCATCACCAATTTCATGATGCTCACCGCCGTGCATGAGTAATTCCATCGTAGGCTTGCAGGGCCGTGATGTGTTGGATGAGATTTACCATGTAATCGAGTTAGTTTTGTTAGGGTTTGATCCCTAGTATCCACTATGTTCTAAGATTGATGTTGCTATGACTTTGCTATGCCTAATGCTTGTCACCAGGGCCCGAGTGCCATGATTTCAGATCTGAACTTATTATGTTTTCATGAATATATTTGTGTTCTTGATCCGATATTGCAAGTTATATTCACCTACTACGTGTTATGATCCGGCAACCCCAGAGTGACAATAGTCGGGACCACTCTCGGTGACGACCGTAGTTTGAGGAGTTCATGTATTCACTAAGTGCTAATGATTTGGTCCGGTACTCTATTAAAAGGAGGCCTTAATATCCCTTAGTTTCCAATAGGACCCTGCTGCCACGGGAGGGTAGGACAAAAGATGTCATGCAAGTTCTTTTCCAAAAGCACGTATGACTATATTCAGAATACATGCCTACATTATATTGATGAATTGGAGCTAGTTCTGTGTCACCCTATGTTATAACTATTGCATGATGAATGCCATCCGACATAATTATCCATCATTGATCCATTGCCTACGAGCTTGTTTCATATTGATCTTTGCTAAGTTACTTTTTCGTTGCCACTGTTATGATTTCTATAATACTGCTATTGTTACTTTTGCCACTGTTACTGTTACTTCATACTACTTTCCTACTATATATTTTGCTACGGATATTAAGTCTTTCAGGTGTGGTTGAATTGAAAACTCAGCTGCTAATACTCAATAATGTTCTTTGGCTTCCCTTGTGTCGAATCAATAAATTTTGGTTGAATACTCTACCCTCGAAAACTGTTGTGATCTCCTATACTTGTGGCTTATCAACTAGCTCGTTGATCAAAGATGGTTAAGCTTTCCTAACCATAGACATGTGTTGTCATTTGATACTAGGGTTTGATCCCTAATATCCATTATGTTCTAAGATTGATGTTGCTATGACTTTGCTATGCTTAATGATTGTCAGTAGGGCCCGGGTGCCATGATTTCAGATATGAATCTATTATGTTTTCATGAATATATGTGAGTTCTTGATCCTATTTATCAAGTCAATAGTCACCTACTATTTGTTATGATCCGGTAACCCCGAAGTGACAATAATCGGGACCACTCTCGGTGATGACTATAGTTTGAGGAGTTCATGTATTCACTAAGTGTTAATGCTTTGTTCCGGTACTCTATTAAAAGGAGGCCTTAATATCCCTTAGTTTCCAATAGGACTCCGCTGCCACGGGAGGGTAGGACAAAAGATGTCATGCAAGTTCTTTTCCATAAGCACGTATGACTATATTTGGAATACATGCCTACATTACATTGATGAACTGGAGCTAGTTCTGTGTCACCCTATGTTATAACTGTTGCATGAGGAATCACATCCGACATAATTGTCACCGATCCATTGCCTACGAGCTTTTCACATATTGATCTTTGCTTAGTTACTCTTCCGTTGCCACTGTTACAATCACTACAAAAACTACTACTGTTACTTTTGCCACAATTACCGCTACTTCCATATTACTTTGCTACTAAATACTTTGTTGCAGATATTAAGTCTTTCATGTGCAGTTGAATTGACAACTCAACTGTTAATACTTGAGAATATTCTTTGGCTCCCCTTGTGTCGAATTAATAAATTTGGGTTGAAATACTCTACCCTCGAAAACTGTTGCGATCCCCTATACTTGTGGTTTATCAAGTCTAACTCAACTTCACACCTTGTAACACAGGCAAGAACCCTTTCTTTGACTGATCCATTTTGAACTTCTTCAAAACTTATCAAGGTATGTGCTTTGTGAAAGTCCAATTAAGCGTCTTGATCTATCTCTATAGATCTTGATGCCCAATATGTGAGAAGCTTCACCGAGGTCTTTCATTGAAGAATTCTTACTCAAGTATCCTTTTATGCTATCCAGAAATTATGTATTATTTCCAATCAACAATATGTCATCCACATATAATATTAGAAATGCTACAGAGCTCCCACTCATTTCTTGTAAATACAAGCTTCTCCAAAAGTCTGTATAAAACCATATGCTTTGATCCCACTATCAAATCATATATTCCAACTCTGAGATGCTTGCACCAGTCCATAAATGGATCGCTGGAGCTTGCACACTTTGTTAGCACCTTTAGGATCGATAATACCTTCTGGTTGCATCATATACAACTCTTCTTTAAGAAATCCATTAAGGAATGCAGTTTTGACATATATTTGCCAAATTCCATAATCATAAAATGTGGCAATTGCTAACATGATTCGGACAGACTTAAGCATCGCTACGGGTGAGAAGGTCTCACCATAGTCAAGTCCATGAACTTGTCGAAAACCTTTCGCAACAAGTTGAGCTTTGTAGACAGTAACATTACCGTCAGCGTCAGTCTTCTTCTTGAAGATCCATTTATTCTCTATGGATTGCCAATCATCGGGAAAGTCAACCAAAGTCCACACTTTGTTCTCATACATGGATCCCATCTCAGATTTCATGGCCTCAAGCCATTTCGCGGAATCTTGGCTCATCATCGCTTCCTCATAGTTCGTAGGTTCGTCATGGTCTAGTAACATGACTTCCAGAACATGATTACCGTACCACTCTGGTGCGGATCATACTCTGGTTGACCTATGAGGTTCGGTAGTAACTTGATCTGAAGTTTCATGATCATCATTAGCATCCTCACTAATTGGTGTAGGAATCACTGGGATTGATTTTTGTGATGAACTACTTTCCAATTCGAGAGAAGGTACAATTACCTCATCAAGTTCTACTTAATTTCCTCCCACTCGCTTCTTTCGAGGGAAACTTCTCTAGAAAGGATCCATTCTTAGCAAGTAATATCTTGCCTTCAGATCTATGATAGAAGGTGTACCCAACATTTTCCTTTGGGTATCCTATGAAGACGCATTTCTCTGATTTGGGTTCGAGCTTATAAGGTAGAAGCTTTTTCAAATAAGCATCGCAACCCCAAACTTTAAGAAACGACAGCTTAGGTTTCTTGCCAAACCACAGTTCATATGGTGTCGTCTCAACGGATTTAGATGGTGCCCAATTTAACATGAATGCAACCATCTCTAAAGCATATCCCCAAAATGACAGTGGTAAATCAGTAAGAGATGTCATAGATCGCACCATATCTAATAAAGTACGGTTACGATGTTCGGACACACCATTACGCTGTGGTGTTCTAGGTGGCGTGAGTTGTGAAACTATGCCACACTGTTTCAAATGAAGACCAAACTCGTAACTCAAATATTCGCCTCCATGATCAGATCGTAGAGACTTTATTTTCTTGTTACGATGATTTTTCACTTCACTCTGAAATTCTTTGAACTTTTCAAATATTTCAGACTTATGTTTCATTAAGTAGATATACCCATATCTGCTCAAATCATCTGTGAAGGTCAGAAAATAATGATACTTGCCGCGAGCCTCAACACTCATCGGACCGCATACATCAGTATGTATTATTTCCAATAAGTCAGCTGCTCGCTCCATTGTTCCGAAGAAAGGAGTCTTAGTCATCTTGCCCATGAGGCATGGTCTGCAAGCATCAAGTGATTCATAATCAAGTGATTGTGAAAGCCCATCGGCATGGAGTTCCTTCATGCGCTTTACACCAATATGACCTAAATGGAAGTGCCACAAATAAGTTGCACTATCGTTATTAACTTGGCATCTTTTGGCTTTAATATTATGAACATGTGTATCACTATGATCGAGAATCAACAAAAATAGACCACTCATCAAGGGTGCATGACCATAAAAGATATTACTCATATAAATAGAAAAATCATTATTCTCTGATTTAAATGAATAACCATCTCACGTCAAACAAGATCCAGATATAATGTTCATGCTCAACGCTGGCACCAAATAACAATTATTTAGGTCTAAAACTAATCATGAAGGTAGATGTAGAGGTAGCGTGCTGACGGCGATCACATCGACCTTGGAGCCATTTCCAACGCGCATCGTCACCTCATCCTTAGCCAATCTTCGTTTAATCCATAGCCCCTGTTTCGAGTTGCAAATATGAGCAACAGAACCAGTATCAAATACCTACGTGCTACTATGAGCATTAGTAAGGTACACATCAATAACATGTATATCAAATATACCTTTCACTTTGCCATCCTTCTTATCCGCCAAATACTTGGGGCAGTTCCGCTTCTAGTGACCAGTCCCTTTGCAGTAGAAGCACTCAGTTTCAGGCTTAGGTCCAGACTTGGGCTTCTTCCTAGGAGCAGCAACTTGCTTGCTATCCTTCTTGAAGTTCCCCCTCTTCCCTTTGCCCCTTTTCTTGAAACTAGTGCTCTTTGTTAACCATCAACACTTGATGCTCCTTGATTTCTACATCCGCAGCTTTAAGCATCACGAAGAGCTCAGGAATTGTCTTTTCCATCCCTCGCATATTATAGTTCATCACAAAGCCTTTATAGCTTGGTGGTAGTGATTGAAGAACTCTGTCAATGACACTATCATCAGGAAGATTAATTCCTAGCTGAGTGAAGTGGTTATGGTACCCAGACATTCTGAGTATGTGTTCACTGACAGAACTATTGTCCTCCATCTTGCAGCTATAGAACTTGTTGGAGACTTCATATCTCTCAACTCGGGCATTTGCTTGAAATATTAACTTCAACTCTTGTAACATCTCATATGCTCCATGACGTTTAAAACGTCTTTGAAGTCCCAATTCTAAGCATTAAAGCATGGCACACAGAACTATCGAGTAGTCATCAGCTTTAGTCTGCCAGACATTCATAACATCTGGAGTTGCTGCTGTAGCGGGTCTTGCATCGAGCGGTGCTTCCAGGACGTAATTCTTCTATGTAGCAATGAGGATAATCCTCAAGTCACGGACCCAGTCTGTGTAGTTGCTACCATCATCTTTTGACTTAGCTTTCTCTAGGAACGCATTAAAATTCAAGGGAACGGTAGCACGGGCCATAGATCTACAACAACATAGATATGCAAAAACTACCAGGACTAAGTTCATGATAAATTAAAGTTCAATTAATCATATTACTTAAGAACTCCCACTTAGATAGACATACCTCTAGTCATATAAATGATCACGTGATCCATATCAACTAAACCATGTCCGATCATCACGTGAGATGGAGTAGCTTTCAATGGTGAACATCACTATGTTGATCATATCTACTATATGATTTATGCTCGACCTTTCGGTCTCAGTGTTCCGAGGCCATATCTGCATATGCTAGGCTCGTCAAGTTTAACCCAAGTATTCTTCTTGTGCAAAACTGGCTTGCACCCATTGCATGTGAACGTAGAGCTTATCACACCGGATCATCACGTGGTGACTCGGCACGACGAACTGTAGCAATGGTGCATACTCAGGGAGAACACTTATACCTTGAAATTTAGTGAGGGATCATCTTATAATGCTACCGCTGTACTAAGCAAAATAAGATGCATAAAAGATAAACATCACATGCAATCAAAATATGTGAAATGATATGGCCATCATCATCTTGTGCCTTTGATCTCCATCTCCAAACCACCGTCATGATTTCCATCTTCACCGGCTTGACAACTTGATCTCCATCGTAGCGTTGTTGCCGTCTCGCCAATTATTGCTTCTACAACTATCGCTATGTATAGTGATAAAGTAAAGCAATTACATGGTGATTGCATTTTATACAATAAAGTGACAACCATAAGGCTCCTGCCAGTTGCCGATAACTTTTACAAAACATGATCATCTCATACAACAACTTATAGCTCATCACGTCTTGACCATATCACATCACAACATGCTTGCAAAAACAAGTTAGACGTCCTCTACTTTGTTGCTGCAAGTTTTACGTGGCCGCTACGGGCTTCTAGCAAGAACCGTTCTTACCTACGCATCAAAACACAATGATTTTTCGTCAAGTGTGATGTTTTAACCTTCAACAAGGATCGGCCATAGTCAAACTTGATTCAACTAAAGTTGGAGAAACAGACACCCGCCAGCCACCTTTATGCAACACAAGTTGCATGTCCGTCGGTGGAACCGGTCTCATGAACGTGGTCATGTAAGGTTGGTCCGGGCTTCTTCATCCAACAATACCGCTGAATCAAAGTAAGACGTTGGTGTTAAGCAGTATGACTATTATCGCCCACAACTCTTTGTGTTCTACTTGTGCATATCATCTACGCATAGACCTAGATCGGATGCCACTGTTGGGGAACGTAGCATGCAATTTCAAAAAAAATCCTACGATCATGCAAGATCTATCTAGGAGATGCATAGCAACGAGAGGGGGAGAGTGTGTCCACGTACCCTCGTAGACCGAAAGTGGAAGCGTTAGGTTAACACAGTTGATGTAGTCGAACGTCTTCACTATTAGTGACTTTGGAGTGACTCTTTGTTGCATGTTGAGGGACAGTTATATGATCCAATTATGTTATTATTGTTGAGAGAACTTGCACTAGTGAAAGTATGAACCCTAGGCCTTGTTTCGAAGGATTGCAATACCGCTTGTGCTCACTTTTATCATTAGTTACCTTGCTGTTTTTATATTTTCAGATTACAAAAACTTATATCTACCATCCATATTGCACTTGTATCACCATCTCTTCGCCGAACTAGTGCACCTATACAATTTACCATCGTATTGGGTGTGTTGGGGACACAAGAGACTTGTTGCTATTTGGTTGCAGAGTTGTTTGAGAGATACCATCTTCATCTTACGCCTCCCACGGATTGATAAACGTTAGGTCATTCACTTGAGGGAAATTTGCTACTGTCCTACAAACCTCTGCACTTGGAGGCCCAACAACGTCTACAAGAAGAAGGTTGTGTAGTAGACATCGAGCTCTTTTCTGGCGCCGTTGCCGGGGAGGTTAGCGCTTGAAGGTATATCTTTAGATCTTGCAATCGAATCTTTTAATTTCTTGTTTTATCACTAGTTTAGTTTATAAAATAAAATTACAAAAAAAATGGAATTGAGGGTACCTCATATGCTTCATGTTTTTAATATCTTTCATGAAAAATAAGGATTTCGATAATTGTGCCAAAATGCTAGAATAAGAATGCATTAAAATGTTTGGCACTAAATCTTTGAATGATGAGCATGATTGCAATTTTGTTAGTACGAACTCTTTGAATATCCATAGTACTAATGATGATTGCACTAGTCATGATGAAAATGTCTCTTATAAGCATGTCAATTTTTGTGGAGTGCATAGGGTTTGCAAGTACACACATAATAGGGAAGATAGTTTTTCAAGAGGCATAAGTATTATGAAACTAAATGGTTGCATGAAAGGCTAGATGTTTGTGTCGAAAATTTAAATTTTCTTAGCCATCCATGTGAACTTTGCAATGAACGTGGTCATTTAAATATCCAACGCAAATTGTTTCATGATCGAATCATGTCCAAAAATTGTGATGACTTGATTTTCCTTGCACATCATAATGAACTTAGCTTGCTTTTGGGTTATGAAGAAATGAAACGTGTAACTATGTATATTCCACAATTTGCCCTTGAGACAGTTCTTGATTTTGATCTAGAGGAAATTTATATGTATTGTGCGGTGAATTGCATTGAAAATCCTTATATTGCCAATTACATAAAGTCAACAAAACAATTAGAAGATGAAGAGAATACTAATGAAAGGGAAGAGACTTCCCAATATCCTCCTATTATTTCTTATGATGAATCAGGTAACGAGGGGGAGCCTTCTATTCAACCAATCTCATTAATAAGGAGCTCTAAAAAGATGATTAAATCCACACATGATGCGAACAAGAAAAAGAAAAGACATAGAAGCAAAGGTAAAAAGGTATCCCTCCCAAATGATGTTGCTCCTATTACTCATTGTGATGATGATAATTACTATACTATTGGTGCTATCCATACTATTAATGATGAGAGTGATTATGCTTATGATATGAAAAGGCCCAAGCTTGGGGATGCTATGTTTGAGAATGACATGTTTGAGAATGTATTTTCTGCAGTTAATGTTTTTACCAAGCTTGGGGATGCTATGTTTAATGAATATGATATTTTTAGTCTCCCAAGTTTTGATGAGCAAATTTATTATGATGATAGCATGCCTCCTATTTATGATGATTATTGTGATGACACTTATGCTATAAAAAGTAGTGATGATTATATTTGTAAAACTTGTCATGATTATGATTACCCTTTTTCTGAACATTACTCTTTTAAGGTGGAAACAATTTATAGTATTCGAGTTTCTTATGATACTCCCACTATTCCAAATGAGAAGAATTTTGCTTATGTGGAGAATAGCAAATTTTCTATGCTTATAGATAATGAAAAGAATACTTTATGTGATAGTTATATTGTTGAATTCATTCATGATGCCACTGAAAATTATTATGAGGTACGAATATATGCTTGTAGGAGTTTCAGTAATATCAAGTTTTCTCTCTATGTGTTGAAAATCTTGAAGTTATCCTTGTTTTACCTTCCTATGCAAGTTGATTCTTGTTCCCACAAGTTGTTTGCTCACAAAATCCCTATGCATATGAAATGTGTTAGGCTTAAATGTGCTAGTTATATTCTTCGTGATGCTCTCTTTATGTTTCAATTCTTATCTTTTATGTGAGCATCATTGAAATCATCATGCCTAGCTAGGGGTGTTAAACGATAGCGCTTGTTGGGACGCAACCCAACTTTATTTTTGTTCCTGTTTAGTAATTAATAAATCATCTATCCTCTGTTATGATTGTGTTTTTTATGTTTTAATTAGTGTTTGTTCCAAGTAAAGCCTTTAGGATCTTCTTGGGTGATTGTTATTTGATCTTGCTGTAAAAAACAGAAAGTATGCGCTCACAAGAATAATTTTCATATTTTACCAGAGAGCAATAAAATACCAATTCCACTTTCAGTGGATTAATAAACAAATTTTCTAGGACTTCCTAATTTCTCAGGATTTTTGGAGTTACATAAGTATTCGAAATCTCCTGATTACTACAGACTGTTCTGTTTTTGACAGATTCTGTTTTCTATGTGTTGTTTGCTTATTTTTGATGAATCTATGAGTAGTATCGGAGGGTATGAACCATAAGAAGTTGTAATACAGTATATATTACACCAATATGAATTTGGAATGAGTTCACAACAGTACCTAAGTGGTGATTTATTTTCTTATACTAATGGAGCTTATGAGTTTTCTGTTAAGTTTTGTGTTGTGAAGTTTTCAAGTTTTGGGTAAAGATTTGATGGACTATGGAATAAGGAGCGGAAAGAGCCTGAGATTGGGGATTCCCAAGGCACCCCAAGGTAATATTTAAGGACAACCAAGAGCCTAAGCTTGGGGATGCCCCGAAGGCATCCCCTCTTTCGTCTTCGTTCATCGGTAACTTTACTTGGAGCTATATTTTTATTCACCACATGATATGTGTTTTGCTTGGAGCGTCATTTTATTTTCTTTTGTTTTGCTTGCTGCTTGAATAATATACCAAGATATGAAATTCTTCAATGTTAGAGAGTCTTCACATAGTTTTATAATTATTCGACTACTCATTAATCTTCACTTATATCTTTTGGAGTAGTTTGTCATTTGCTCTAGTGCTTCACGTATATATTCTTAGAGCACGGCGGTGGTTTTATTTTGTAGAAATTATTGATCTCTCATGCTTCACTTATATTATTTTGAGAGTCTTTTAGAACAGCATGATAATTTTCTTTGGCTATAAAACTAGTGCTAATATGATAGGCATCCAAGATGAGTATGATAAGAAACTTTCATATAAAGTGCATTGAATACTATGAGAAGTTTGATACTTGAGGATTGTTTTGAGATATGAAGATGGTGATATTAGAGTCATGCTAGTTGAGTAGTTGTGAATTTGAGAGATACTTGTGTTAAAGTTTGTGATTCCCGTAGCATGCACGTATGGTGAACCGTTATGTGATGAAGTCGGAGCATGATTTATTTATTGATTGTCTTCCTTATGAGAGGCGGTCGGGGACGAGCGATGGTCTTTTCCTACCAATCTATCCCCCTAGGAGCATGCGCGTAGTACTTCGTTTCGATAACTAATAGATTTTTGCAATAAGTATGTGAGTTCTTTATGACTAATGTTGAGTCCATGGATTATACGCACTCTCACCCTTCCACCATTGCTAGCCTCTCTTGTGCCGCACAACTTTCGCCGGTACCATAAACTCACCATTTACCTTCCTCAAAACAGCCACCGTACCTACCTATTATGTCATTTCCATAGCCATTCTGAGATATATTTCCATGCAACTTTCCACCGTTCCGTTTATTATGACATGCTTCATCATTGTCATATTGCTTTGCATGATCATGTAGTTGACATCGTATTTGTGGCAAAGCCACCGTTCATAATTCTTTCATACATGTCACTCATGAGTCATTGCACATCCCGGTACACCGTCGGAGGCATTCATATAGAGTCATATTTGTTCTAAGTATCGAGTTGTAATTCTTGAGTTGTAAGTAAATAAAAGTGTGATGATCATCATTATTACAGCATTGTCCCATGTGAGGAAAGGATGATGGAGACTATGATTCCCCCACAAGTTGGGACGAGACTCCGGACGAAAAATAAAAAAAAGAAAAATAAAAAAGAGGCCATAAAAAAAGAAGGCCCAAGAAAAATGAGAGAAAACGAGAGAAGGGACAATGCTACTATCCTTTTACCACACTTGTGCTTCAAAGTAGCACCATGATCTTCATGATAGAGAGTCTCCTATGTTGTCACTTTCATATACTAGTGGAAATCTTTCATTATAGAACTTGGCATGTATATTCCAATGATGGGCTTCCTCAAAATGCCTTAGGTCTTCGTGAGCAAGCGAGTTGGATGCACACCCACTTAGTTTCTTTTTGAGCTTTCATACACTTATAGCTCTAGTGCATCTGTTGCATGGCAATCCCTACTCACTCGCATTGATATCTATTGATGGGCATCTCCATAGCCCATTGATATGCCTAGTTGATGTGAGACTGTCTTCTCCTTTTTGTCTTCTCCACAACCACCATTCTATTCCACCTATAATGCTATGTCCATGGCTCACGCTCATGTATTGCATGAAGATTGAAAAAGTTCGAGAACATCAAAAGTATGAAACAATTGCTTGGCTTGTCATCGGGGATGTGCATGATTTAAATATTTTGTGTGATGAAGATAGAGTATAGCCAGACTATATGATTTTGTAGGGATAGCTTTCTTTGGCCATGTTATTTTGAGAAGACATGATTACTTTGTTAGTATGCTCTAAGTATTATTATTTTTAAAATTTTTTCTTGAATCTTTGGGATCTGAATATTCTTGCCACAATAAAGAGAATTACATGGATAAATATGTTAGGTAGCATTCCACATCAAAAATTCTGTTTTTGTCATTTACCTACTCGAGAACGAGCAGGAATTAAGCTTGGGGATGCTTGATACGTCTCCAACGTATCTATAATTTTTGATTGTTCCATGCTATTATATTACCCATCTAGGATGTTTTATATGCATTTATATGCTATTTTATATGATTTTTGGGACTAACCTATTAACCTAGAGCCCAGTGCCAGTTTCTGTTTTTTTCCTTGTTTTTGAGTATTGCAGAAAAGGAAAACCAAACGGAGTCCAATTGACCTAAAAATTCACGGAGATAATTTTTGGAACAGAAGAAGCCCACGGAGTACCAGGGATGGGCCAGAAGAGTCCCGAGGCCACTACGAGGGTGGGGGCACGCCCTAACCCCGTGGGCGCGCCCCCTATCTCGTGGCCGCCTTGGGGCCTGCCCTGACTTGTTCCCGACTCCAACACCTCTTATATATACCCAAACTTCCAGAAAGAAACCTAGATCGGGAGTTCCGCCGCCGCAAGCCTCCATAGCCACCGAAAACCGGTCTAGACCCGTTTCAGTGGCCATCTTCATCATCCCGGCGCTCTCCATGACGAGGAGGGAGTAGTTCACCCTTGGGGCTGAGGGTATGTACCAGTAGCTATGTGTTTGATCTCTCTCTCTCTTTTGTGTTCTTGATTTGACACGATCTTGATGTATCGCGAGCTTTGCTATTATAGTTGCATCTTATGATGTTTCTCCCCCTCTACTCTCTTCTAATGGATTGAGTTTTCCCTTTGAAGTTATCTTATCGGATTGAGTCTCTAAGTATTTGAGAACACTCGATGTATGTCTTGCATGTGCTTATCTGTGGTGATAATGGGATATTCACGTGATCCACTTGATGTATGTCTTGGCGATCAACTTGCGAGTTCTGTGACCTCATGAACTTATGCATAAGGGTTGGCACACGTTTTCGTCTTGACTCTCCGGTAGAAACTTTGGGGCACTCTTTGAAGTTCTTTGTGTTGGTTGAATAGATGAATATGAGATTGTGTGATGCATATCATATAATCATACCCACATATACTTGAGGTGACATTGGAATATCTAGGTGACATTAGGGTTTTGGTTGATTTGTTTCTTAAGGTGTTATTCTAGTATGAACTCTGATAGATTGAACGGAAAGAATAGCTTCGTGTTATTTTACTACGGACTCTTGAATAGATCGATTAGAAAGAATAACTTTGAGGTGGTTTTGTACCCTACAATAATCTCTTCGTTTGTTCTCCGCTATTAGTGACTTTGGAGTGACTCTTTGTTGCATGTTGAGGGATATTTATATGATCCAATTATGTTATTATTGTTGAGAGAACTTGCACTAGTGAAAGTATGAACCCTAGGCCTTGTTTCAAAGCATTGCAATACCGTTTGCGCTCACTTTTATCATTAGTTACCTTGCTGTTTTTATATTTCTAGATTACAAAAACTTATATCTACCATCCATATTGCACTTGTATCACCATCTCTTCGCCGAACTAGTGCACCTATACAATTTACCTTTGTATTGGGTGTGTTGGGGAAACAAGAGACTCTTTGCTATTTGGTTGCAGGGTTGTTTGAGAGAGACCATCTTCATCCTACGCCTCCCACGGATTGATAAACCTTAGGTCATCCAACATTAGCCCCAGATTGGTTTGAACTTGTTCATGTCAATCTTCAACACTTAGAAAAATTCCTCCTTTGCATCTTCACCTTGATATTGTAAACCACCGTGACGTCATACTCCAGGATCATGATAAATCGTCATGACGTCACTTTGTTACTTAAAAATGATATATCTCACCTTCAGTTAATGAGCCTCCGACAATCGAGGTGACCGCTCCTGTTAAGTATCCAATATTCTGGCTCCATGATTCTCGCGCCTGTCACCTCCCCCCTTTACCTTATAAATAGGGCCAAGGGTCATGTCCTTTTCTCCTCTCCGTCCCTTTGCTTCTTCTTCCTCCTCGCGACGCCTCCGCACCCGAGCACCGCCGCCGTCGCCGAGCTTTGCTTCCGCCTCTCAGTTGGCCACTACATCGACCTGGTTGCACCAGATAGCCGCGACGTACCTCCGCTGCTTCAACAGCCGCTGTAAGTCCTTCCCCTTCCTCCCTTGTAGATCTTCCTAGGGTTTCATTGTTCATCGAAGCTCCGACACTGTTCTTCCCTGTTCCTCCTTAGTCCATGCATAAAAACCTCAAGCTTGATATATTCCGTGTAATAGCTATAGCATTCCTTATCACAACAAACCCTTATGCGCATAAAAACCGATCTGGACCTTTGTGAACCGCTTCGGGGCCAACCTTTTTAGGTCTAAATCTTTTTGCTTTTCCTGTCTCACGGTAGATCCAAAATTTCCATGCAATCTTGTGAAACCTGTTTTACCTTATTTAGCCATTCTTGCCTTAGATCTGTATCTTCTTTATCACATAGGTGGTTTACCTTTGTAGAAAGCAATCTATCACATACCATTAATCCCCTTGTAAACCGGCAATCCCTTTATCTCCATTGTCATACTTCGGTTTAATAGTATGCATATACCTTTGTTCTGTTTATCGCTTTGTCGTTCATCATTGTATCAGCCTCCGGTTTACGAAATTTACATGGATTTCTTTACCTTGTTGCACCTTATGCACCACTATGAATAAATTGTAAACCGGTATTTCTTTTCAGCTTTTCACTTGCAGTGGCCAAGTAGTTTTATTCTTGCAACTGGGCTCCCTCCCGGGTTACCGAGGAGCAACTTAATGGAATGGTCAAAATTGGTACTTTACCAAAAAAGAATGAGATCCGTTGGCGAGTTCCTGGACCGGAGAACCCTCCTACTCCCAAGCAAGGTGAAGCAGTGGTGTTTGTTGACCACATAGGCCGTGGCTTCAAACCGCCCGGATCAAAGTTTTTCCGAGATGTGCTTGCCAGTTTTCAGCTCCACCCTCAAGATATTGGACCCAACTCGGTATCCAATATATGCAACTTCCAAGTCTTCTATGAAGTGTACTTACAAGAAGAACCAACAGTTGAGCTGTTCCGGGATTTCTTCCATCTGAATCGGCGCACTGAATTTGTAGACAGACCCAACATTGAACTTGGTGGCGTCTCCATTCAAAAAAGAAAAGAGGTTGAATTTCCTCATGCCAAGCTGCACCGTCACCCCAAAGAGTGGAATCGAACTTGGTTCTACTGTAAAGACACCTCCCCTGAAGATGAGAACGCTCTGCCAGGTTACCGTGCCCACCGGCTTGCCAACACCCATCCACTTCCACAATGGCTAAGTGCTCAGGAACGGGCCCCATATGCACCTAAACTCGCCAAGCTAATAGCCTTCTTGGCCAACGGTTTAACAGGTGTAGACTTTGTCCGTTGCTGGATATCCTGGAGTATCTTGCCACTAAGTTGCCGCTCACGCTTAATGTGTGAGTATACTGGTGAATTATAAGACTCCCAACGTCACATCAATATTCAGCTAACAAATGAAGAGGTCACTGAGGCCGTCAAGAAGATTTAAACGAATCGGAAGCTGTCTGTCGCCCAACCGGACTAGCCCCTTTTTATACGCAAAACAAACCGCCTGCTGTGAGTATTGTTCCTTCGCTTTACACTTAATATCCTTACACTGTACAATCCTTGAATATCCATCTTTTTACCTTTAAACAGGGTGATGATCCGTTTTGGAAGAAGAAACCTCAAGAGAAAGCGGCAAAACCTTCCCTCCCTAAAACCAAAGCCGTCAAGAAAACCACAAAGCGGAAGGCATCTGAACGCATCCGTATGGAATTGGACGACGACCCGAATGAACCGAAAGTTGAGGTAGAACTTGATTCACTTGGTTCCCTTTTTCATGCATCTCATTGACAATGATACTTATCAGGAGGACGTGGATGGCAGCCAAGCTGATGATGTAGAGGTAATTATCCTTTCCTCCAGTTTAGACTCTCTGCCAACACAAAAAATCCGTCAAGCGATCCGGAAAGTAAGCTTTTCACATCCTCTTGCTCATTTGGATCCAACATTTATTTTGAAGAAGCAGTAGGACGAGGCTCGCCGCACAACCCGGCACGGCGGCCAAAAGGTTACTTCGACCGGTTTACCGGACACTCCGGTTCGGAAACGCCGATCTGAGGTGTCACCCACTTCTGATACTTCTTATCCCAAGGCAGGCTATTTCTGACAACCTCTTAATCCGTCCGATTCGAATTATTAGGTGACACCTCCTTCATCCTCTGGCGAGTCAACAGCGACCCAACTCCCTCCTCTCAAAACCGTAGCTGGGTAAGTACTTCAACCCTTTCTTTTGATGTTTCAGACTTTATATACTATGCTTAACTTTCGCATCTTTTTCTATTGCAGAGCCAAAGCCAGACCCAGCAAAAAGGCTCGGGTGAACAATCCGCCTGAAGACCAGGTGGTTCTTGAACCGGAGCAAACAGTTGAACCGGAACAAACGGTTGAACCAGAGGGTCCAAATCCTGAAGCTACTTTTGATGAACCACCCCCTCAAGATCACAATATTGATGAACAACCAGAAGTTGACACTGCTATGCCTGATGATGAACCGGCAGATCCAATCCGGGCTGATGATAGGTTTTCTAGTCCGGTGAGAGCTATTGACAGTCCATCAACTCCATAAAAGGCTGCTGGAAAAAAAGAAGGCGAGGTTATCATTACTGGTATTGGTCACACCTCTCCTGGCCATCCTATAATCTTGGCCAAACATAGTGCCCAGGAAGAGCGTGCTTCCATGGAAAAAGGCAAATGGAGCACCGACTTGTCAAGCTACGCCCATCTCAGCGCTGAAGAACTCCACTCCGGTTTTCTAAACCGTCTGCACTCAAACCGTGATTATGAAGCCGGTTTGGTGAACCTGGTGAAAGAGCGCTATGAGGTATTTTCATCACTTTCCTTTCTTGAATCCAAAGTACAAGCATCAACCCAAGTAGCCCCCAAGGGCCGTTTTATGATGTCAATCATAAACCGGGACTGTATAATACCTTAACTCTTGGAAACTTGTCCTCCATATACCAACTGATCTTTTGAAGTAAACCAGACGTGATCATTGTATTCCTATAGTTTTCGCCTGTGTAGTCCCCAAGGGCCGGTTTATCTTTCGAAGGTGAACCAGGTCTTTAATCCGTGCTTCCATTTGAACAGATGTACATTAGCCCCCAAGTGTCAAGGATAATGCTTGCATTGTACTTGAGACTTGCAAATAAAAGTTTGATGATAGAACAAATAGACATTAGCCCCCAAGTACAAAGTGCATAACTTGTTATATGCTTGGTACTTCAAAAATACACATCTCATTGTTGATATATCTTGCCTTTGCAGGCCAAGCTGAGTAAAAGGGATGCTCAAACCGCTGACCTTCAGGAGAACGTCAAATCTCAGCAAGCAGAGGCTTCCAAGGCCAAGGAGGAGTTGACAAATGCCTTAGTGATACGTCCATTTTGCATCAGGCTTTTATATCAATATTTATTGCATTATGGACTGTTATTTCACTCTATGTCATAATACTTATGGCTATTCTCTCTTATTTTACAAGGTTTACATAAGGAGGGAGAATGCCGGCAGCTAGAATTCTGGGCTGGAAAAGGAGAAAATATTAGAGACCTATTCTGCGCAACTCCAAAAGTCCTGAAACTCCACGGAACATCTTAAAATAAATAAAGAAAAATCCTCGCCAAAGATGAAGGCCAGGGGCCCCACACCCTGCTCCGAGGGTGGGGGGCGCCCCCCTAGGGCGCGCCCCCTACCTCGTGGGCCCCCTGGTGTCTCTCTGATGTCCATCTTCTCCTATATGAAGTCTTTCGATGAGAAAAAAATCAGAAGGAACTTTTTGGGACGAGACTCCGCCGCCACGAGGCGGAACCTTGGCGGAACCAATCTAGAGCTCCGGCAGAGCTGTTCTGCTGGGGATACCTCCCTCCGGGAGGGGGAAATCATCACCATCGTCATCACCAACGCTCCTCTCATCGGGAGAGTGCAATCTCCATCAACATATTCACCAACACCATCTCATCTCCAAACCCTAGTTCATCTCTTGTATCCAATTCTTGTCTCAAAGTCCTGGATTGGTGCTACTAGGTTGCTAGTAGTGTTGATTACTCCTTGTAGTTGATGCTAGTTGGTTTATTTGGTGGAAGATCATATGTTCAGATCCTACATGCATATTATTACCCCTCTTATTATGAACATGAATATGCTTTGTGAGTAATTATGTTTGTTCCTGACGACAAGGGAGAAGTCTTGCTATTAGTAGTCATGTGAATTTGGTATTCGTTTGATATTTTGATAAGATGTATGTTGTCTAGCCTCTAGTGGTGTTATGTGAACGTCGACTACATAACACTTCACCATTATTTGGGCCTAGAGGAAGGCATTGGGAAGTAATAAGTAGATGATTGGTTGCTAGAGTGACAAAAGCTTAAACCCTAGTTTATGCGTTGCTTCGTAAGGGGCTGATTTGGGTCCATATGTTTCATGCTATGGTTAGGTTTACCTTAACACTTTTGTTGTAGTTGCGGATGCTTGCAATAGAGGTTAATCATAAGTGGGATGCTTGTTCAAGTAAGAACATCACCCAAGCACCGGTCCACCCACATATCAAATTATCAAAGTATCAAACGCAAATCATATGAACGTGATGAAAACTAGCTTGACGATATTCCCATGTGTCCTCGGGAGCGCTTTTCCTATTATAAGAGTTTGTTCCGGCTTGTCCTTTGCTACGAAAAGGATTGGGCCACCTTGCTGTACTTTATTTACTTTTGTTACTTGTTTCTCGTTACAATTTATCTTATCACAAAACTATCTGTTACCACTTATTTCAGTACTTGCAGAGAATACCTTGCTGAAAACCGCTTATCATTTCCTTCTGCTCCTCGTTGGGTTTGACACTCTTACTTATCAAAAGGACTACGATAGATCCCCTATACTTGTGGGTCATCACTTAGCAGCCATGGAAAGGCTCAAAGAGACCTTTAACAAAGAGCGTGCAGACTGGGAAACGGAAAAGGACGGTTTAACAAAGAAGGTCGAGGACGCAGAGGCAGCCCTGAGGCCGGTGGTTGAGGAACTGACCGGTTTAAGGCGGCAAATTAATGCCATGACTTCTGCTGTGTTTGGTAAGTACTCTCTCATGAAGTTTTTGTAATTCGTAATATCTTATCAATGACTGGTTCACTAATGTTTAACCATGACAGGGACCCTCATTACTCATCTAGGCTCTGACATGCGGATGAAACTTAAAGCGGCCTACACTTTGGTAGAACAACTATTTTCTGGATCCCAGCGAGCCATTTGCACTGCAGCTTATAACAAGCCCCCGCCATTGCTGATAAAAGAGACTATCGAAAAGCTGGCCATGCTGCCTGCTCGGATCGACAAACTGAAGAAATCAGCCGCAAGGTCAGGTGCACTGACCGCACTAATCCGGGCCAAGGCGTGGATTCCAGATCTTGAACCGACAGATATCATCAAAGGATATACCGGTGTAAAATAAGACAGTTCAGACTTCAATAATGACGATCTCTGAAGGCTGACAATGGAGATGCAACCTATAGCAAGCAAACTGGCGGAGGACACAGATCTGTCACATTTTCAACCGGTTTACAATGCTTAAGGGAAAGACAGCCCGCACTGATTCATAGTGTAGAAGAGCTTGTTCTGCCAATCCGTAAGCATACTTACGCTCCTGATATTGACCCTTCCAACCTTATTCATGAAGAAGCTGTTTTTCAAGCCTTAACTGGAATCGACTGGTCAACGCCTGATTTCTAGCGACTGGGGAGGGATGAAGAGAACATGCCCACTCAAGATGACCCTCAATCGTCAAGCCGTCCAGATGAGGAATCCTAAACCGGTGGCCGGTTTACCAGTTGCAGTCTTCCGCTCTTGAAAACAGTTATTCAATTTGGGTATTGAAAGCACCTTGTAATAGGACAGTATGAACACCTTATCTGCCATGCCATCGAGCATGTTTGTGTTGCTTAATACTGAAAACTTGTCCTGCCCGTGGGATCTATTTATGCATAGTCCATTATGATTTATGTTCCTGCATATAAGAACTTGAAAGTGTCCTAGTGGTTTACCACTGGACGGGTCATGATGCCCAAAAAATATATACATAACTTTGATGGATAACCAAGATTTGTATTAACTAGATATAAAATAAATGATACCTGTGATATACCTTCATTGGCTGACCAACTGTTGGTATAATAGGAGTGAAAATACCCATCTGTAGGGTTGATGACTCCTTTCCCTCTTGCCGGTTCATGTAAGACCACACCGGTTTGTTCGTATAATGCTGGTGACCTGCAGCCAAAACCAGACCGGAGCAATTTTCTTCCGGTTTAGAACTGATCATGTACTAACAACTGAGCGTTGAAAGCCATGCCGGGTTGTAATAAACACTGGTTTATCAGAAATATTCATAAGTCCCTTATCAAAAGATATTAAAAACAACAAATCAAGAAGAAATATACAAGGCTTTTCATGGGCTGCCAGGCCCTAAATCAAGGCTTTTCATGGGTTGCCAGGACGCTGAGTTAAACCATTTTGCAAAGCCTTTTAAGATGGACCTCAATCTTCAACCAATCACCGTTTTAACTTTGACAAGTTCAGGGTCCATGAGATTGACTTGTCAAACGTTCGATGGGTCATACCAGGTTTACCTGGACGGAGTGGTTTACTTAAAAAGGCAGGATAACCCGAGGTTTTAGGTGAATACACCTGGCTTCCAAGCCTGGATTGATAGCCTATTACAAGGGTGCAAGCTCGTTGTTCTTTGAGAAGCAAGGAGCCCCCAGGTAATATTTGAGCTGTGCTCAGTGGTTACCTATGTTTGAGTTGTGCTTGATGCAACAGACTCTCTTTGGTTCCACATAATTTCCTTTTGGCTTTAAGCCTATCAAGAGGTGTAGCTATGGTGTGAAGACAACCAAGCCCCCTAGTGATATCCCTTTTTGGTTTTAAACCGATCAAGAGGTATAGCTATGGTTCGAATACGACCAAGCCCCCTAGTGACTTTCTTTATATCCGTGTGGCCTTATGGGCCGGGTTAATAAAACTCCGCTTTGTCAGTAGAAACCCCTGTGAAACCACACATGATGTAAAAAAGGAATAGAGACCCCACTTTAGCCGAGGCTCTGGTTTATTATATAATATATACATTGTCATAACTATGTACATAAGAAGAGCCTGTGGCTCAAGTATAGTAAGGCCGAAGAAGGGCTATATTCCACGACCGCTTTGTCTCCTCCTCCGATTTACGTGAGTCTTTGTGCTCTCGAATATCGGTAAGGTAGTATGACCCATTGTGCAGGTTTTTGCTAACCACAAAAGGTCCTTCCCAAGGTGGGGATAACTTGTGCATATCAGTTTGATCCTGGATGAGCCGGAACACCAGATCACCCTCTTGAAAAGTTCTGGTTTTAACCCGGCAGCTATGATAACGCCGGAGATCTTGTTGAGAAATCGCCGAACGTGCCGCTGCGAGATCACGCTCCTCATCTAACAGGTCCAGTGAGTCCTGATGTGCCTTCTCATTGTCAGCTTCAACATAAGCCGCCACACGGGGCGAGTCATGACGGATGTCACTAGGAAGAACCGCCTCTGCTCCATAAACCATGAAGAAATGTGTATAACCCGTCGATCTGTTTGGTGTGGGGTTGATACTCCATAACACAGAAGGCTAACCAGGAGGAGGCGAGCGCTCTTAGGGAGATTCTGTACTTGTACGAAAACTGTTCTGGACAATGTATCAACTTAGAAAAATCAGCCCTTATGTTCTCACAGAACACTCCGGATCACTCCAAGATCGAGGTCAAGACTGCCCTTGGCATTGTTAGTGAGAACTGGAACGAAAAGTACCTCGGGTTGCCAGTACATGTGGGTAGATCGTGAAGGAAGGTGTTCGCGTACATCAAGAAGAACCTTTGTGGGCGTATGAATGGGTGGCAGGAACGGCTTCTGGCCAAAACGAGCAAAGAAACGTTGGTTAAGGCCGCCGGCCAGGCCATACCGACGTTCGCTATGTCATGCTTCGACTTGACCAAAGGGTTTTGTAAGGAACTGGACTCTTTGATGGGTAAATTCTGGTGGAGTCAGCAGGACAAGGAGAACACGATGCATTGGATCAGCTGGGAGACGTTGACGAGGCTGAAGGCAATGGGAGGGCTGGGCTTCCGGAATATGTACGATTTCAACATCACAATGCTATCACGTCAAGGGTGGCGCTTTTTGCAGGACCCGGACAGCTTGTGTGCTCGCATCTTGAAGGCACGCTATTTTCCTCACTGCTCTATTCTGGAAGCTGAGGCGAAAGAGGGCATATCATACTCTTGGAGAAGTATATTGCATGGCCTCGAGCTTATTAAGCAAGGATACATATGGCGTATTGGGGACAGTACTCAAGTCAAGATATGGTCGGATCCATGGATTCCCAGGGCCTGGTCGCGGCAAGTTATCACCCCCAAGGGCCAGAATATCCTAACATATGTGAATGAACTCATTTGCCTAGTCACTGGTAATTGGACGCACAACTGGTGCATGAGTTATTCTGGCCCGATGATGCCCAACGTATTCTGTAGATCCCTCTCCGGGAAGGAGTGAGTGATTTCATTGCGTGGAACTATGACACCAAAGGACAACACTCGGTTCGGAATGCGTACAAGTTGTGAGTGGAACTTGAAAAGAAGAGTAGTATGGCTCGAGCTGGGAGTAGCACCATGGTCGCTGGCAATTTTACTAGCTGCGATGATCAGTCCTGGAAGCGCCTTTGGAAACTCCCGTGCCCGCGGAAGATTCAAATGTTCACCTGGAGGTTGAAACATGAATCACTCGCCTTTCGGACCAATCTGATCAGAAGGGGTCTAAAGATTGAAGACACTAAGTGTCTGTTCTGCGGATGCGCTGATGAGGATGGGGCTCATATTTTCATCAAGTGCAAACATGTGAAATCGGTGTGGAGGGCACTCGGGTTTGGAAAAGAAAGGATTGAGCTCGAAGAAATCACGTCCGTGCATGTAATGATGGACTTCTTGTGGGGGCTGAATGAAAATGCGTGGGTGCAGATTCTAACCATGTGGTGGCACTGGTGGAATAATCGTAATAAGCTCAGAGAGGGAGAGATGGCAGTACCATGCGATGAATTAATAAGGCATGTACTGTCAAACTCGCTGGAATACCTGGAGCTGTTCGGGAAAAAAGCGAAGAGGAAAGAGAATCTGAAGTGGCGACCTCCGAGCGATGGAATGATCAAGATAAACCTGGACGGTGCTTTTAGACCGGGCGACAACTTTGCAACGTGGGGAGTAGTGGCCCGGGACGAGTCTGGAGAAGTGATCATTGCCCATGTAGGCAAGACGGAGCAGGTGGCGTGTCCGTTTGGTGCCGAAGTCACAACATTCACTGAAGCCATCAACACGGCTACCGATCTGGGGGCTCTGCGTGTGGTTTTTGAGACCGACTCAAAACTACTCCAAGAAGCACTGAACCTGCGGAGGGTCGATGCATCACCGTATGCAACACTCATAGAAGACTCCAAGCTCCAACTAAGGCTGTGGTTCTCGAAACAACAGGTGCAGGTATGTCGTAGGGAGGCAAATTCAGTCGCGCATGAACTAGCCCAAGTGGGGCGTCATTGTATGTCCAATAATTGTTTCGTGTGGAACGATGATGTACCGCCCCAGGTGGCGATTTGTGTCTCTGGCGATTTAGGCGGGCACCGTTAAGTTATAAAGCTTTGCTTTCCCTCAGAAAAAACTCCTCCACCCAACAACCCGGTGTCCGCTTTAAAGGAACGATAAGCCGGGGTTTGATACCTCTCAAAATTTCTTGATTTGCCCTCTCAGCTTGACCATTAGACTGGGGGTGAGCCACTGACGCTATATCAAGCCGGATGTGCTCATGTTGACAAAATTCGTCCATCTCACCCTTAGTCAGATTAGTACCATTATCCGTGATAATGCTGTGTGGAAATCCAGACCGCAAGATCACCTTCTTGATGAATTGAACCGCCGTGGCTGCATCACACTTACTGACTGGCTCTGCCACTACCCACTTGGTAAACTTGTCAACCGCCACCAACAGGTGGGTCTTTTTGTCCTTGGATCTCTTAAAGGGTCCAACCATATCGAGCCCCCAAGTTGCAAACGGCCAAGTGATTGGAATCATTCTCAACTCCTGAGCCGGAACATGAGCGCGGCGTGCAAATTTCTGACAACCGTCACACCTTTTGACTAAATGCTCAGCATCAGCATGAGCCGTCAACCAATAGAAGCCGTGACGAAAAGCCTTAGCCACCAAGGATTTTGAACTGGCGTGGTGACCACAATCTCCTTCATGGATTTCTCGCAAAATCTCACAACCCTCTTGAGGAGACACACAACACTGAATTACTCCTATGACGCTGTAACTATGTAACTCCCCATTGATAATGGTCATTGACTTGGATCGCCAGATTATCTACCGGGCCAAGGTTTCATCCTCCGGTAACTCGCCCCGGTTCATGTATGCCAAGTACGGGACTGTCCAATCCGGTATAGCATGCAAAGCTGCCACCAACTGGGCCTCCAGGTCAGGAATAGCCAACTCCTCCTCTATGGGTAGCTTGACCGACGGATTATGCAGTACGTCAAGGAAGACATTAGGTGGCACCGATTTACGCTGAGAGCCCAGACGACTTAAAGTGTCCGCTGCTTCATTCTCTTGCCGGTCTATATGGTCAACTTGATAACCCTTGAAATGACCAGCCACTATGTCCACCTCTCGTCGATATGCAGCCATGAGTGGGTCCTTAGAATCCCAAGTGCCGGATACCTGTTGAGCCACCAGGTCCGAGTCACCGAAGCACTTAACCCGGCTTAAGTTCATCTCTTTAGCCATCCGAAGACTGTTGAGTAAGGCCTCATACTCAGCTGCATTGTTAGTGCAAGGGAATATTAAGCGAAGAACATAAAAAACTTGTCACCTTGTGGGGAAGTTAATATGACTCCAGCCCCCGAGCCCTCCAATTGCCTGGATCCATCAAAGTGAATAGTCTAATAAGTGTTGTCTGGCTTTTCCTCTAGTGCCCGCAACTCTGTCCAATCATTGATGAAGTCCACGAGTGCTTGAGATTTAATCGTTGTGCGAGGTGTATACTTGAGTCCGTGAGGTCCAAGCTCAATAGCCCACTTGGCAATCCGGCCAGTCGCCTCTCTGTTTTGTATGATATCTCCCAAAGGGGCTGAACTAACCGCTGTGATAGGATGACCCTGAAAATAGTGTTTGAGCTTCCGGCTTGCCATAAAAACTCCATACACCAGCTTCTGCCAATGCGGATACCTCTGCTTTGATTCGATAAGCACCTCACTGATATAATAAACCGTCCGTTGAACCAGACACTCCTTTCCAGCCTCCTTGCGCTCCACAACTATAGCCACACTAACAGACCGGGCATTAGCATCCACATATAGTAGTAAAGGCTCTTTATCGATCGGAGCCGCAAGAACAGGCGGTTCAGCTAAATGCCTCTTCAGATCCTCAAACGCTTTATCAGCCACATCGCTCCAAACAAAGTCATCCGTTTTCTTTAGCATCTGATATAAAGGGATAGCTTCTCCCCAAGACGACTGATAAACCGGCTCAAAGCCGCAATTCGGCCCGCTAGACGCTGAACGTCATTGATGCATGCTGGTGAGGTGATAGCTGTGACCTTCTCCGGATTAGCCTCAATGCCCCTGTTAGACACCAGAAAACCCAAGAGCTTGCCTGCCGGAACACCAAAGACACATTTGTCCGGATTAAGCATCATCTTACAAACCCGGAGATTGTCAAAGGTTTCTCTCAAGTCATCTATCAATGTTTCCTCCATCTTGGACTTTACTACAATATCATCCACATATGCATGAACATCGCGCCCAATCTACTTATGAAGACAATTCTGAACACAACGCTGATAAGTCGCCTGGGCGCTCTTGAGCCCAAAGGGCATGGAGACATAGCAGAAGGCTCCAAAGGGAGTTATAAAAGTTGTCTTCTCCTAGTCCGTAACTTCCATTTTGATCTGATGATAACCAGAGTAAGCATCCAAAAAACAAAAACGGTCACAACCCGTCGTAGCGTCAATAATCTGATCAATACGAGGGAGGGCAAAGGGATCTGCTGGGCAAGCCTTGTTCAAATCTGTGTAGTCCACACACATATGCCAAGTGCCGTTTTCCTTAAGAACCAGCACCGAATTAGCCAACCACTCCGGGTGAAAGACCTCCACGATAAATCCTGCGGCCAGCAGCCGAGCTACCTCCTCACCGATAGCCTTACGCCTTTCTTCATTGAAGCGGTGGAGAAACTGTTTGACCGGTTTAAACTTAGGATCTATATTAAGTGTGTGCTCAGCGAGTTCCCTCGGTACACTTGGCATGTCAGAAGGCTTCCATGCAAAGATGTCCCGATTCTCACGGATGAACTCGATGATCGCGCTTTCCTATTTGGGATCCAGGTTAGCGCTGATGCTAAACTGCTTGGATGAATCACCAGGAACAAAATCAACCATCTTAGTGTCTGTGGCTGATTTAAACTTCAACGCCGGATCGTGCTCCATAGTTGGCTTTTTCAAAGAAGTCATGTCTGCCGGATCAACCTTGTCTTTATAATACTTCAGCTCTTTTGTGACACAAACCGACTCAGCGTAAGCCGCATTACCTTCCTCACATTCCAAAGCAATCTTCATGCTCCCATGTACTATGATGGTCCCCTTATGACCTGGCATCTTAAGCTGCAGATAAACATAACACGGCCTCGCCATGAACTTGGCATAAGCCGGTCGCCCAAACAGGGCGTGATACGGACTCTTGATTTTCACCACCTCAAAAGTCAATGTTTCTGACCTTGAATCATGATCATCTCCAAAGGCCACCTCTAGGGCTATCTTGCCCACTAGATATGCAGACTTACCGGGCACCACACCATGAAAAACGGTGTTCGACGGTTTAAGATTCTTATCTGTCAACCCCATACGGCGGAAGGTATCATAATAAAGAATATTTATACTGCTTCCCCCATCCATAAGCACCTTGGTGAACTTGTACCCCCCAACCTGAGGTGCCACCACTAAGGCCAGCTGACCTGGATTATCAACCCGGGGTGGGTGATCCTCTCTACTCCATAAAATGGGCTGCTCAGACCAGCGCAGATACTGAGGCACCGCCGGTTCAACAGAGTTTGCTGCCCTCTTGTGAAGCTTCTGATCGCGTTTACACAAGCTAGTGGTAAAGACATGATATTGCCCACTATTCAATTGCTTCGGATTGCTCTGATAACCCGACTGGTGCTGCTGCTGATTCCCCTGATGGTTATAACCTCCTTGATTGCCCTGGTTCCCTTGATGGCCATGTCCGGTTTGATTACCTTGGAATCCTGAACCGGAGCTACCCCCTCCATAACCCGACCCATGAAAACCGCCTCCTGAACCGCCGGGCGGGCCGTTGTCATATGGAAACATATTGGAATTCTTAAACTCCCGCATAATGAAACAATCCTTCCAAAGATGTGAAGCGGGTCTTTCTTTCGATCTATGCTTTGGACAAGGTTGATTTAACAGGCACTCCAGATTGGGGCCTGAGCCTCCGCCCCTTTGGGGCTGTTTACCCTTCCGGCGTTGACCGTTGTCCTGCGCATTGGTGTTAGCCACGAAGTCCAAACTATTGTCTACCTTGCACTTACCATTATTCCCATGACCTGCCGGGTTGTGCTGCTGCCCCTTGGTATTGCCATTCTTTTTCCCTTTCCCCGGTTTGTCATCCTCAGACTCAGGGTCTTTGGTACTATATGGATCGGCGTATTTCACCAGAGCAGCCATAAGGGTTGACATGTCATTGTAGTGACATTTGAGCCTCCCTAGCTTCAATTTTAATGGCATAAACTGGCAGTTGCCCTCCAATGTCAAAACTGCTGTATCCGTGGTATTGTTGGATGAAGCGGCCCGGACCGACATTACACGTACGCTTACTCGAGACTGGTTCTGCCAATGTGCATTGCACACAGGTGGCTGGCGGGTGTCAGTTTCTCCAACTTTAGTTGAACTGAGTGTGGCTACGCCCGGTCCTTGAGAAGGTTAAAACAACACCAACTTGACGAACTATCGTTGTGGTTTTGATGCGTAGGTAAGAACGGTTCTTTCTCAGCCCGTAGCAGCCACGTAAAACTTGCAACAACAAAGTAGAGGACATCTAACTTGTTTTTGCAGGGCATGTTGTGATGTGATATGGTCAAGACATGATGCTATATTTTTGTATGAGATGATCATGTTTTGTAACGGAGTTATCGGCAACTGGCAGGAGCCATATGGTTGTCGCTTTACTGTATGCAATGCAATCGCCCTGTAATTGCTTTACTTTATCACTAAGAGGTAGCGATAGTCATAGAAGCAATAGTTGGCGAGACGACAATGATGCTACGATTGAGATCAAGGTGTCGCACCGGTGACGATGGTGATCATGACGGTGCTTCGGAGATGGAGATCACAAGCATAAGATGATGATGGCCATATCATATCACTTATATTGATTGCATGTGATGTTTATCCTTTATGCATCTTATTCTACTTTGTTTGACGGTAGCATTATAAGATGATCTCTCACTAAATTTCAAGATAAAAGTGTTCTCCCTGAGTATGCACCGTTGCCAAAGTTCGTCGTGCCGAGACACCACGTGATGATCGGGTGTGATAAGCTCTATGTCCATCTACAACGGGTGCAAGCCAGTTTTGCACACGTAGAATACTCGGGTTAAACTTGACGAGCCTAGCATATGCAGATATGGCCTCGGAACACTGAGACCGAAAGATCGAGCATGAATCATATAGTAGATATGATCAACATAGTGATGTTCACCATTGAATACTACTCCATTTCACGTGATGATCGGTCATGGTTTAGTTGATATGGATCACATGATCACTTAGATGATAAGAGGGATGTCTATCTAAGTGGGAGTTCTTAAGTAATATGATTAATTGAACTTAAATTTATCATGAACTTAGTACTTGATAGTATTTTGCTTATCTATGTTGTTGTAGATAGATGGCCCGTGCTGTTGTTCTGTTGAATTTTAATGCGTTCCTTGAGAAAGCAAAGTTGAAAGATGATGGTAGCAATTACACGAACTGGGTCCGTAACTTGAGGATTATCCTCATTGCTGCACAGAAGAATTACGTCCTGGAAGCACCGCTGGGTGCCAGGCCTGCTGCAGATGCTGCTGACAACGTTAAGAATGTTTGGCAGAGTAAAGCTGATGACTACTCGATAGTTCAGTGTGACATGCTTTACGGCTTGGAACCGGGACTTCAACAACGTTTTGAACGTCATGGAGCATATGAGATGTTCCAGGAGTTGAAGTTAATATTTCAAGCAAATGCCCGGATTGAGAGATATGAAGTCTCCAATAAGTTCTATAGCTGCAAGATGGAGGAGAATAGTTCTGTCAGTGAGCATATACTCAAAATGTCTGGGTATCATAATCACTTGACTCAACTGGGAGTTAATCTTCCTGTTGATAGTGTCATTGACAGAGTTCTTCAATCACTGCCACCAAGCTACAAAATCTTCGTGATGAACTATAATATGCAAGGGATGAATAAGACTATTCCCGAGCTCTTCGCGATGCTAAAGGCTGCGGAGGTAGAAATCAAGAAGTAGCATCAAGTGTTGATGGTCAATAAGACCACCAGTTTCAAGAAAAAGGGCAAAGGGAAGAAGAAGGAGAACTTCAAGAAGAACGGCAAACAAGTTGCTGCTCAGGAGAAGAAACCTAAGTCTGGACCTAAGCCTGAGACTGAGTGCTTCTATTGCAAATAGACTGGTCACTGGAAGCGGAACTGCCCCAAGTATTTGGTGGATAAGAAGGATGGCAAGGTGAACAAAGGTACATGTGATATACATGTTATTGATGTGTACCTCACCAGAGCTCACAGTAGCACCTGGGTATTTGATACTGGTTCTGTTGCTAATATTTGCAACTCGAAATAGGGACTGCGGATTAAGCGAAGACTGGCTAAGGACGAGGTGACGATGCGCGTAGGAAAAGGTTCCAAAGTCGATGTGATCGCCATCGGCACGCTACCTCTACATCTACCTTCGGGATTAGTTTTAGACCTAAATAATTGTTATTTGGTGCCAGCGTTAAGCATGATCATTATATCTGGATTTTGTTTGATGTGAGACGGTTATTCATTTAAATCAGAGAATAATGGTTGTTCTATTTATATGAGTAATATCTTTTATGGTCATGCACCCTTAAAGAGTGGTCTATTCTTATAGAATCTCTATAGTAGTGATAGACATATTCATAATGTTGAAGCCAAAAGATGCAGAGTTGATAATGATAGTGCAACTTATTTATGGCACTGCCGTTTGGGTCATATTGGTATAAAACGCATGAAGAAACTCCATACCGATGGACTTTTGGAATCACTTGATTATGAATAGCTTGGTACTTGCAAACTATGACTTATGGGCAAGATGACTAAAATGCTGTTCTCCGGAACTATGGAGCGAGCAACAGATTTGTTGGAAATCATACGTACTGATGTATGTGGTCCGATGAATATTGAGGCTCGCGGCGGGTATCGTTATTTTCTCACCTTCATAGATGATTTGAGGAGATATGGGTATATCTACTTAATGAAACATAAGTCTGAAACATTTGAAAAGTTCAAAGAATTTCAGAGTGAAGTGGAAAATCATCGTAACAAGAAAATAAAGTTTCTACGATCTGATCGTGGAGGAGAATATTTGAGCTACGAGTTTGGTCTACATTTGAAACAATGCGGAATAGTTTCGCAACTCGCGCCACCCGGAACACCACAGCGTAATGGTGTGTCCAAACGTCATAATCGTACTTTACTAGATATGGTGCGATCTATGATGTCTCTTACTAATTTACCGTTATCGTTTTGGGGTTATGCTTTAGAGACGGCTGGATTCACGTTAAATAGGGCACCATCAAAATCCGTTGAGACGACGCCTTATGAACTATGGTTTGGCAAGAAACCAAATTTGTCGTTTCTTAAAGTTTGGGGCTGCGATGCTTATGTGAAAAAGCTTCAACCTGATAAGCTCGAACCCAAATCGGAGAAATGTGTCTTCATAGGATACCCAAACGAAACTATTGGGTGCACCTTCTATCACAGATCCGAAGGCAAGATATTCGTTGTTAAGAATGGATCCTTTCTAGAAAAGGAGTTTCTCTAGAAAGAAGTGAGTGGGAGGAAAGTTGAACTTGACGAGGTAACTGTACCTGCTCCCTTATTGGAAAGTAGTTCATCACAGAAATCTGTTTATGTGACTCCTACACCAATTAGTGAGGAAGCTAATGATGATGATCATTTAACTTCAGATCAAGTTGCTACCGAACCTCGTAGGTCCACTAGAGCAAGATCCGCACCAGAGTGGTATGGTAATCCAGTTCTGGAGGTCATGTTACTTGACCATGACGAACCTAAGAACTATGAGGAAGCGATGATGAGCCCAGATTCCGCAAAATGGCTTGAAGCCATGAAATCTGAGATGGGATCCATGTATGAGAACAAAGTGTGGACTTTGGTTGACTTGCCCGATGATCGGCAAGCCATCGAGAATAAATGGATCTTCAAGAAGAAGACAGACGCTGACGGTAATGTTACTGTCTACAAAGCTCGACTTGTTGCAAAAGGTTTTCGACAAGTTCAAGGAGTTGACTACGATGAGACCTTCTCACCCGTAGCGATGCTTAAGTCTGTCCGAATCATGTTAGCAATTGTCGCGTTTTATGATTATGAAATTTGGCAAATGGATGTAAAGACTGCATTCGTGAATGGATTTTGGAAGAAGAGTTGTCTATGATGCAACCTGAAGGTTTTATTGATCCAAAGGGATCTAACAAAGTGTGCAAGCTCCAAGCCTCTCGAAGTTGGAATAAACGTTTTGATAGTGTGATCAAAGCATATGGTTTTATACAGACTTTTGGAGAAGCCTGTGTTTACAATAAAGTGAGTGGGAGCTCTGTAGCATTTCTAATATTATATGTGGATGACATATTGCTGATTGGAAATGATATAGAATTTCTGGATAGCATAAAAGGATACTTGAATAAGAGTTTTTCAGTGAAACTGCTTATATATTGGGCATCAAGATCTATATAGATAGATCAAGACGCTTAATTGGACTTTCACAAAGCACATACCTTGAATAAGTTTTGAAGAAGATCAAAATGGATCAAGCTAAGAAAGGGTTCTTACCTGTGTTACAAGGTGTGAAGTTGAGTAAGACTCAATATCCGACCACTGTAGAAGATAGAGAGAAAATGAAAAGTGTTCCCTATGCTTCAGCCATAGGCTCTATCATGTATGCAATGTTGTGTACCAGACCTGATGTGTGCCGTGCTATTAGCCTAGCAGGGATGTACCAAAGTAATCCAGGAGTGGATCACTGGACAGCGGTCAAGAACATCCTGAAGTACCTGAAAAGGACCAAGGATATGTTTCTGGTTTATGGAGGTGACAAAGAGCTCATCATAAATAGTTATGTTGATGCAAGCTTTGACACTGATCCGGACGATTCTAAATCGCAAACCGGATACGTGTTTATATTAAACGGTGGAGCTGTCAGTTGGAGCAGTTCCAAATAGAGCGTCGTGGCGGGATCTACATGTGAAGCAGAGTACATTGCTGCTTCGGAAGCAGCGAATGAAGGAGTCTGGATGAAGGAGTTCATATCCGATCTAGGTGTCATACCTAGTGCATCGGGTCCAATGAAAATTTTTTGTGACAATACTGGTGCAATTGCCTTGGCAAAGGAATCCAGATTTCACAAGAGAACCAAGCACATCAAGAGACGCTTCAACTCCATCCGGGATCAAGTCCAGGTGGGAGACATAGAGATTTGCAAGATACATATGGATCTGATTGTTGCAGACCCGTTGACTAAGACTCTTCCACAAGCAAAACATGATCAGCATAAAGGCTCCATGGGTGTTAAAATCATTACTGTGTAATCTGGATTATTGACTCTAGTGCAAGTGGGAGACTGAAGGAAATATGCCCAAGAGGAAATAATAAAGTTATTTTTTATTTCCTTATTTCATGATAAATGTTTATTATTCATGCTAGAATTGTATTAACCGGAAACATAATACATGTGTGAATACATAGACAAACATAATGTCACTAGTATGCATCTACTTGACTAGCTCATTGATCAAAGATGGTTAAGTTTCCTAACCATAGACATGAGTTGTTATTTGATCAATGGGATCTGTCAGCGTTCTGCGAACAGGGGCCCCCATACTTGCCTGCCTGCGGCCCGCGGCATGGCTGAGCCTGCAGGCCGTACGGCCCATCTTCACCAGCAAAGCATCCAAGACCCTCGCGAGGGTCCAAGCCTCGTGAGGCGGACGATGCAAGACCTCCTCGGGAGTAGCCCAGCTAGGCAGGCTCACGAGGAGCGAAGATATCAAGGCGGGGCAAACCTCATGAGACCCTCGTGACGTTAGCCATGACGCACGACACCACGTGGGTGCCAGGCGGGCGCCAGCACGCGCAGCGTCCTTGTTTCCTCTTTGGTGCTAAGGAGGCAAGCACAGGCGAAGAGTACCGAGGCATCAGGCAAAGGTTGCTATATTGGTGCAATGAGACCAAGACCAGGAGGACGGAAAGACGGAGGTCATCGTGGAGCCCGAGACGGCGTCACCACCAGAGCCTTGGGCAGGCGAAGACCAATTTTGTGAGGATAGCTTGTACTAGCTGTCCCCCTTCGAATTAGCCCGCCATTGTTGGCTCCCTTCCTGCTCGATATTTGGGAAGAGGACTAGGGCCAGTATAAATAGGACTAGCCACCACCTTAGAGAGGGGACGGACCATTCAGACCACATACACACACACAAGCACACCGAGCTCAAGAACACCTCAACCTCAGGAGGCTGTTCTCCCCTTGTACTGTTCATCATCAGCCCTAGAGGCAATCCACCAGTACCACACTGGAGTAGGGTATTACACCACGACGGTGGCCTGAACCAGTATAAGTCTTGTGTCTTTCTATGTGCGAGTTCATCGAGTTTGTCCGCGAGATCTTAGTGAGCTAGGGCGTCGATTGGTGGGAAGGAAAGACTTCGCGCGCACCCCAGTGTTCGAATCTTAAGGGTTTGCTGAAACCCCACATCTGACATTTGGCGCACCCCTGCCGCTTCTCTCCACCAACCAGCGCCCCGTACCGCCACACTACGCTCCCATGGCAGGTGCCCCGCCACCAACCTCTACGGTCAACACCAGCAGTAGGGAGTCTGGTACTGAGCCCTGGCCCTTGCTCTGCGGCGAGTGCAGGAACCGGCCAAGTTCAGGCCGGAGATGCCGCCGCGTTACGATGGCGCGGTAGACTCGACGTTGTTCCTGCTGGCATATGAGGAGGCCGTCCTCGAGGTTGGAGGCGGCGACAAGATCATGGCAAACTTGTTCCCCCTGGCCCTCGCCGGCGAGCCGCGTGCTTGGCTGCTCAACCTCCCAGGATCCACGGTGACGTCCTGGGGGGAACTCCGCGACCTCTTCACTGCGCTCTACGCGGCGCCGGCACACCACGCAGTCGCGGCACTGCTGGGTGGCTCCCAAGCGCCTCCTTCAGGTCGCCACGTCAAGCCTTTCTTCCGTCATATTGGGGCAGCCTGCAAGTTCCCGGGGGCTCCGCCGGGTTGGGCTGCGCCGGAGGCCGACCTCACCTTCGACTCGGAAGACCACCCTGGCTCCACCGCCGGCTCAGGGATGCTCCCGATGCTCTGCACGCCCACCATCTGCAACATGGCCGTCACCAAGACCCTCATCGACGGCGGCGCCGGCCTCAACTTGCTCTTCGTGGAAGCCTTCAGCCTTCTTCATGTGCCGCTCGAACGGCTCGGCCTCAGTAAGCCCTTCACAGGAGTGGGTGGTGGAGCTGCTCACCCTCTGGGGCAGATCCGCCTCCCGTCACCTTTGGCACGCGAGATAACTATCACACCGAGCTGGTGGACTTTGACATCACCCGCATCGGTCTCCCGTACAATGCCATCCTCGGGTACCCAGCTCTCGGTCAGTTCATGGCAGTGACTGGCCTACAACCTCATGAAGATGCTAGGGAGCAAGGGCTTCCTCACCATCAAGGGGGACACTAAGGAGGTCGTGGCGGCGCTCAAGCTCGCCTTCAAGACTGCGGCAGGAGCACAGCCACCCGGTATCGGTACACCCGAGGCCAAGGAAACCGTGCCCACGAAGAAGAAGGTGCCGGTCGATGAGGACGGGTCTTCCAGAGCCACCTTCACCATAGGAACCGGCCTTGACCCGGGACAAGAAGAAGCTTTGGTGAGGTTTTTGCGCGTGAACAAGGAGATATTCGCGTGGGAGCCCAATCAGCTGGTAGGGGTCCCGAGAGAGGTAATTCAGCATCATCTGAGGGTGTGCCCCAACGTACGCCCCATGAAGCAGCGAGCAAGACGGCAGTCCACAGAGAAGCAGGCCTTCATCGTCAAAGAGACACACAAGCTGGAGGCGGCAGGTACCATCCGAGAAGTTCCATACCCTGAATGGCTGGCGAACCCCGTCGTAGTACCAAAGAAAGGCGGGAAGGAATGGACGTGCGTCGACTTCACCAACCTTAACAAAGTGTGCCCCCAGGATCCGTTCCTGCTTCCACGCATCGACCAAATCGTCGACTCCACCGCCGAGTGCGACTTGCTATGTTTCCTGGATGCATTCTCAGGATACCACCAAATCAAGATGGCGGTGGAGGATGTGGAGAAGACAGCCTCCTGACACCATGTGGGGTGTATTGCTACACCTGCATGCCCTTCGGCCTGCGCAACGCGGGCGCAACCTTTGAACGGTTGACGCAAATCACCTTGGGGCGACAGCTCGGCAGAAACACAGAGGCATACGTTGATGACATAGTGGTCAAATCTCGCGAGGCGAGGACGTTGATTCAAGACCTGGGGGAGACCTTCGAGAGGTTGTGCCAAGTGAACTTGAGGCTTAACCTGGAGAAGTGCGTGTTTGGTGTCCCCTTCGGCAAGCTACTGAGGTTCCTCGTATCCCATAGAGGGATCGAGGCGAACCCGAAGAAGATCAAGGCCATCGAAGACATGAGCCCACCGCAGACCCTCAAGGAAATGCAAAAGCTAGCAAGGCGGGTGACCGCGTTAGGGCGTTTCATATCCAAGCTAGGTGAGCGCGCCTTACTCTTCTTTAAGCTCGTGAAGAAGAAGAGCCCGTTCGAGTGGACCCCGGAGGCCGACTGGGCCTTCCAAGACCTCAAGAAATACCTCACCCGCCCCCCAGTGATGGTGGCACCACGGCCTCTTGATCCTCTGGTGCTCTACCTTGCCGCCACCCCGTACTCCGCCAACGCGGCACTGGTGGCAGTTCGGGAGGAGCGCCAAGGCAAGGGTGTGCCGCGCCAAGCCAGAGCTGATGCAGAGCGGGGTCAGGAAGGCGCGGCAAAGCCATCAGCGGTGGAAGACCAAGCTCAACAGGGCAACATCGTAGAAGTTTCTGAGGACGGCCAGGTCTCAGGAAACCCACCACCTCAGGATATGCCACAATCTCCACGAGACCCGGGCCTCGATAGTGTGCCAGCCCTCATCGAGAATCCGGTGTACTTCGTCAGCACCGTACTGCGGGACGCGATGGCGTGCAACCCCATGCCGCAAAAGCTCCTGCTCGCACTCTTGGTGGCCTCGCGCAAGCTGCGGCACTACTTCCAAGGTCACCCCATCAAGGTCGTCTCAGCCTACCCATTGGAGAGGGTGCTCAGGAGCCCTAACTCAGCCGGAAGGGTTGCTGAGTGGAACATTGAGTTACAAGCATTCCAGTTGGAGTTCAACACTACCAGGGTCATCAAGGGAGTCACGCTCGCCAATTTTGTGGCAGAATGGATAGATGCCCGGCTCTTGAGGAAGGAGAAGACCGGTCCACCTCGCCAGGAAGCGAGGCACCAGACGGCTGGGTCATGTATTTCGATGGTGCCTTCGCGCATCAGGGTGCGGGGGCTGGAGCATTGCTCATCTCGCCCACTCAGGACAAGCTCTACTATGTCGTGCAACTCTGTTTTCAGCACAGCGAGAAGGTCTCCAACAACATCGCAGAATACGAAGGCCTCATAGCTGGCCTGAAGGCAGCGGCGACTCAAGGGGTGAAGCGCCTCAATGTCAAAGGCGACTCGCAGCTCCTCGCCAACTTTTCCAACAAGGTATATGAGCCGAAGGATGAGCACATGGAGGCCTTCCTCGCGGAGGTGTGCAAGATGGAAAAGCAGTTCTTGGGCCTGGAGCTGCAGCACGCGCCCCGGGGCACCAACAAGGAAGCCGATGACATCGCCAGGAGAGCATCCAAGCGGCAACCGCAAGAGCCCGGCGTCTTCGAAGAGCGGCTCTTCAAGCCATCAGCTTCGCCACCTCTTTCAAGCATGACTCAACCACGGGAGGAACTCCCGCAGCCCCCGGCCACGGGAGCCCCAGCCTGCGACCCGACCTCAGGAGCTCGGCTGCTCTTGGCGCTCGAGTCACAGGAGTTGTGCTGGATCAAGGAGTTCAAGGAATACCTGATGCACGGGACGCTGCCGGAGAAGGAAGAGGACGTGGAGCGCATGGCCTAGCAGGCCATGGCATACTGTATCCAAGATGACGATTTATACAGGAAACGACCGAACAATGTCACGCTATGCTGGATCTCCAGCGATCAAGGAAGGGAGTTGCTGATTGACATACACAACGGTGATTGCGGACACCACTCGTCATCACGGACCCTCGTCGGCAAGGTGTTCCGCAGTGGGTTTTATTGGCCTACGGCACTCAACGACGCGTCCGAGCTGGTGAGGTCCTATGAAGCTTGCCAATTCCACGCCAAGCAAATCCATCAGCCTGCTCAGGACCTCCAAACCATCCCGCTCACCTGGACGTTTGCGGTTTGGGGGCTGGACATCCTAGGCCCATTTCCCCGGGCTCCAGGGGGCTACCGCTATCTCTACGTCGCCATCGACAAGTTCACCAAGTGGGCGGAAGTAGAAGCTGTCCGTACCATTCTAGCCGGCTCTGCTGTCAAGTTCATCAAGGGCCTCGTGAGCCGCTTCGGGGTCCCCAACCGCATCATCACAGATAACGGTTTGCAGTTTACTAGCAACCTCTTCAAAACCTACTGTGCTAACATTGGAACGCAGATCTGCTACGCTTCGGTGGCCCACCCCAGGAGTAACGGTCAGGCCGAGCGCGCTAACGCGGAGGTCCTAAGGGGCCTTAAGACCAGAACCTTCAAGAAGAAGCTGGAGGCCTGCGGCAGGGGCTGGCACGACGAACTCCAGTCCGTGTTGTGGTCCATCCGAACCATCGCCACCAAGCCAACAGGCGAGACCCCATTCTTCCTCATCTACGGAGCTGAAGCAGTCCTCCCTCACGAGGTCAAGCATCGCTCCGCACGGGTCCTAGCATTTGACGAAATGCAGCAGGATGTGATATGTCCATTTTGCATCATGCTTTTATATTGATATTTATTCCATTATGGGCTGTTATTACACATTATGTCACAATACTTATGCCTATTCTCTCTTATTTTACAAGGTTTACATAAAGAGGGAGAATGCCGGCAGCTGGGATTCTGGGCTAGAAAAGGAGCAAATATTAGAGACCTATTCTGCACAGCTCCAAAAGTCCTGAAACTTCACGGAAGATGATTTCCCCCTGGGCGCGGCCCCCTACCTCGTGGGCCCCCTGGTGGCCCTCCGATGGCCATCTTCTGCTATATGGAGTCTTTCGATGAGGAAAAAATCATAAGCCATCTTTCCGGAAGAGACTCCGCCGCCACGAGGCGGAACCTTGACAGAACCAATCTAGGGCTCTGTTGGAGCTGTTCTGCCGGGGAAACTTCCCTCCGGGAGGGGGAAATCATCGCCATCGTCATCACCAACACTCCTCTCATCGGGAGAGGGCAATCGCCATCAACATCTTCACCAGCACCATCTCCTCTCAAAACCCTAGTTCATCTATTGTATGCAATTCTTGTCTCTAAGCCCGGGATTGGTACCCGTGGGTTGCTAGTAGTGTTAATTACTCCTTGTAGTTGATGCTAGTTGGTTTATTTGGTGGAAGATCATATGTTCAGATCCTATATGCATATTAATACCCCTCTGATTATGAACATGAATATGCTTTGTGGGTAGTTACGTTTGTTCCTGAGGACATGGGAGAAGTCTTGCTATTAGTAGTCATGTGAATTTGGTATTCGTTCGACATTTTGATGAGATGTATGTTGTCTCTCCTCTAGTGGTGTTATGTGAACGTTGACTACATAACACTTCACCGTTATTTGGGCCTAGAGGAAGGGCATTGGGAAGTAATAAGTAGATGATGGGTTGCTAGAGTGACAGAAGCTTAAACCCTAGTTTATGCGTTGCTTCGTAAGGGGCTGATTTGGATCCATATGTTTCATGCTATGGTTAGGTTTACCTTAATACTTTTGTTGTAGTTGCGGATGCTTGCAATAGAGGTTAATCATAAGTGGGATGCTTGTCCAAGTAAGGACAGTACCCAAGGACCGGTCCACCCACATACCAAATTATCAAAGTACCGAACGTGAATCATATGAACGTGATGAAAACTAGCTTGATGATATTCCCATGTGTCCTCGGGAACGCGAATCATATAAAAGGATTGGGCCACCTTGATGCACTTTATTTACTTTTGTTAATTGTTGCTCGTTACAAATTATCCTATCACAAAACTATCTGTTACCACTTATTTCAGTACTTGCAGAGAATACCTTGCTGGAAACCGCTTATAATTTCCTTCTGCTCCTCGTTGGGTTCGACACTCTTACTTATCGAAAGGACTATGATAGATCCCCTATACTTGTGGGTCATCAAGACTCTTTTCTGGCACCATTGCCGGGGAGGGAAGCGCCTTTGGTAGGTGGAATTTGGTACAGAAAAATTTATATAGTGTGCTGAAATTTACTGTCACTTGTTACTATGGAAAGTAATCCTCTGAGGGACTTGTTCGGGGTATCTTCTCCCCGACCAGTAGAGCAAAGAGTTGCTCCTCAACCTACTGAACCTACTGAAAATGAAAATGTCTGCTTTGAAATTCCTTCGGGTATGATAGAAAAACTGCTAGCTAATCCTTTTGCAGGAGATGGAACAAAGCATCCTGATGAGCACCTTATATATGTGGATGAAGTTTGTGGATTATTTAAGCTTGCAGGTGTACCCGGAGATGTTATTAAGGAGATGGTTTTCCCTTTATCTTTGAAGGAAGATGCATTGACATGGTATAGGCTATGTGATGATACGGGGTCATTGAACTACAAATGATTGAAATTGGAATTTCATCAGAAGTTTTATCCTATGCATCTTGTTCATCGTGATCGCAATTATATATATAATTTTTGGCCTCGCGAAGGAGAAAGCATCTCTCAAGCTTGGGGGAGGCTTAAATCAATGTTATATTCATGCCCCAATCATGAGCTCTCAAGAGAAATGATTATTCAAATTTTTTATGCTTGGCTTTCTGATAGCAATCGCACCATGCTCGATACTTCTTGTGCTGGCTCTTTTATGATGAAGACTATTGAATTAAAATGGGATTTATTGGAAATAATTAAACGCAACTCTGAAGATTGGGACCTCGACGAAGGTAAGGAGTCAGGTATGACACCTAAGTTTGATTGTGTTAAATCTTTTATGGATACCGATGTTTTCCGTAAATTTAGCACTAAATATGGACTTGACTCTGAAATAGTAGCTTCTTTCTGTGAATCTTTTGCTACTCATGTTGATCTTCCTAGGGAGAAGTGGTTTAAATATCATCCTCCCATAGAAGTAAAAGTAGCTGCAGCAATTAAAGTTGAAGAAAAGACTATCACTTATAATGATCCTATTGTTCCTACCGCTTATGTTGAGAAACCACCTTTTCCTGTTAGGATAAATGATCATGCTAAAGCTTCAACTGTGGTTCGTAAAAGCAATAAAACTTATACACCTCCTGAGCAAATTAAAGTTGAACCTGATATTGCTATTGTTAAAGATCTTTTGTCTGATAATATTGATGGGTATGTTATTCATTTCCTTGATGAGACTGCTAGAATTGCTAAACCCTGTGCAAAAGAGAAAAACGGACCTATGGTAGGCATGCCTGTTATTTTTGTTAAAGTAGGAGATCATTGTTATCATGGCTTATGTGACATGGGTGCTAGTGCTAGTGCAATACATTACGACTTATACAAAGAAATTATGCATGATATTGCACCTGCTGAGATAGAAGATATTGATGTCACAATTAAACTTGCCAATAGAGATACTATTTCACCGATGGGAATTGTTAGAGATGTTGACGTCTTATGTGGGAAAACTAAATATCCTACTGATTTTCTTGTTCTTGGTTCCCCACAAGATAGCTTTTGTCCCATTATATTTGGTAGACCATTCTTAAACACTGTTAATGCTAAGATAGATTGCAAAAAGGATGTTGTTACTATCGGTTTAGATGATATGTCTCATGAATTTAATTTCTCTAAATTTAGTAGACAACTCCGTGAAGAAGAATTACCTAGTAAGGATGAAATTATTGGTCTTGCTTCTATTGCCGTACCTCCTAGTGATCCTTTAGAACAATATTTGCTAGACCATGAAAATGATATATTTATGAATGAAAGAAGGGAAATAGGTGAAGTATTCTTTAAACAGGAACCTATTCTGAAACACAATTTGCCTGTTGAAATCCTAGGGGATCCTCCTCCACCCAAGGGTGATCCCGTGTTTGAGCTTAATCCGTTGCCTGATACTCTTAAATATGCTTATCCTGATGAGAAAAAAGATATATCCTATTATTATTAGTGCTAACCTTTCAGAGCATGAGGAAGAGAGATTATTGAAAACTCTGAAGAAGCACCATGCTGCTATTGGGTATACTCTTGATGATCTTAAGGGCATTAGTCCCACTCTATGTCAACATAAAATAAATTTGGAATAAGATGCTAAACCAGTTTTTGATCCTCAACGACGGCTGAATCCTAAAATGAAAGAAGTGGTAAGAAAGGAACTACTAAAGCTCCTTGAGGCAGGTATGATCTATCCCGTTGCTGATAGTTAGTGGGTAAGTCATGTCCATTGTGTTCCTAAGAAGGGAGGTATTACTGTCATTCCTAATGATAAAGATGAATTGATTCCTCAAAGTATTATTACAGGGTATAGGATGGTAATTGATTTCCGCAAATTAAATAAGGCCACTAAAATGGATCATTACCCCTTACCTTTTATCGATCAAATGCTAGAAAGATTATCCAAACACACACATTTTTGCTTTCTAGATGGTTATTCTGGTTTCTCTCAAATACCTGTGTCAGCCAAGGATCAATCAAAGACTACTTTTACTTTCCCTTTTGGTACTTTCGCTTATAGACGTATGCCTTTTGGTTTATGTAATGCACCTGCTACCTTTCAAAGATGCATGATGACTATATTCTCTGACTTTTGTGAAAAGATTTGTGAGGTATTCATGGACGATTTCACCGTCTATGGATGTTATTTTGATGATTGCTTGAGCAACCTTGATCGAGTTTTGCAGAGATGTTAAGAAACTAATCTTGTCTTGAATTGGGAAAAGTGCCACTTTATGGTTAACGAAGGTATTGTCTTGGGGCATAAAGTTTCTGAAAGAGGTATTGAAGTTGATAAAGCCAAGGTTGATGCTATTGAAAAGATGCCATGCCCCAAGGACATCAAAGGTATAAGAAGTTTCCTTGGTCACGCCAGATTTTATAGGAGGTTCATTAAGGACTTCTCAAAAATTTCTCGGCCTCTGACTAATTTATTAAAAAAGGTATACCATTTGTCTTTGATGATGATTGTGTGGAAGCATTTGAAATACTTAAGAAAGCATTGATCTCTGCACCTATTGTTCAACCACCTGATTGGAATTTACCCTTTGAAATTATGTGTGATGCTAGTGACTATGCTGTAGGTGCTGTTCTAGGGCAAAGAGTTGACTTACATATTCAAAATGCTAGTAAAACCCTAGACAATGCTCAAAGAAATTATGATACTACTGAAAAAGAATTCTTCGCAGTTTTATTTGCTTGTGATAAGTTCAGACCTTATATTGTTGATTCTAAAGTAACTATTCACACTGATCATGCTGCTATTAAATATCTTATGGAAAAGAAAGATGCTAAACCTAGACTTATTAGATGGGTTCTCTTGCTACAAGAATTTGACTTACATATTGTTGATAGAAAGGGAGCTGAGAACCCCGTTGCAGACAACTTGTCTAGGTTAGAAAATGTGCTTGATGACCCACTACCTATTGATGATAGCTTTCCTGATGAGCAATTAAATGTCATAAATTCTTCTCATACTGCTCCATGGTATGCTGATTATGCTAATTACATTGTTGCCAAATTCATACCACCTAGTTTCACATACCAGCAAAAGAAAAAGTTCTTCTATGATTTGAGGCATTACTTTTGGGATGACCCACATCTTTATAAAGAAGGAGTAGGTGGTGTTATTAAACGTTGTGTACCTGAGCATTAACAGGAACATATCCTACGCAAGTGTCACTCCGAAGCTTATGGAGGACACCATGCTGGAGATAGAACTGCACATAAGGAATTGCAATCTAGTTTTGATTGGCCTACTCTCTTCAGGGATGCCCGTAAGTTTGTCTTATCTTGTGATAAATGTCAAAAGAATTGGTAATATTAGTAGACGTCAAGAAATGCCTATGAACTATTCACTCGTTATTGAACCATTTGATGTTTGGGGCTTTGACTATATGGGACCTTTTCCTGCCTCTAATGGATATACACATATTTTAGTTGTGGTTGATTACGTTACTAAGTGGGTAGAAGCTATTCCAACTAGTAGTGCTGATCATAACACTTCTATTAAAATGCTTAAAGAATTTATTTTTCCAAGATTTGGAGTCCCTAGATATTTAATGGCTGATGGTGGTTCACATTTTATTCATGGTGCTTTCCATAAAATGCTTGCTAAGTATGATATTAATCATTGAATTGCATCCCCTTATCACCCTCAGTCTAGTGGTCAAGTAGAATTGAGTAATAGAGAGCTCAAATTAATTTTGCAAAAGACTATCAATAGGTCTAGAAAGAATTGGTTCAAGAAACTTGATGATGCATTATGGGCCTATAGAACTGCATATAAAAATCCTATGGGTATGTCTCCGTATAAAATGGTTTATGGAAAAGCATGTCACATACCTCTCGAACTAGAACACAAAGAATATTGGGCTATTAAAGAGCTCAATTATGATTTTAAACTTGCCGGTGAGAAGAGGTTATTTGATATTAGCTCACTCGATGCATGGAGAACCCAAGGCTACGAAAATGCCAAGTTGTTCAAAGAAAAGGTTAAAAGATGGCATGATAAAAGGATACAAAAGCGTGAGTTTAATGTAGGTGATTATGTATTGCTATACAACTCCCGTTTAAGATTTTTTGCAGGAAAAATTCTCTCTAAATGGGAAGGTCCTTACGTTATCGAGGAGGTCTATTGTTCCGGTGCCATAAAAATCAACAACTTTGAAGGCACAAATCCGAAGGTGATGAACGGTCAAAGAATCAAACATTATATCTCAGGTAATCCCATAAATGTTGAAACCAATGTTATTGAAACCGTAACCCCGGAGGAATACATAAGGGACACTTTCCGAAACGTTTCAGACTCCGCAAAGGAATAGGTATGTGGTACGGTAAGTAAACCGACTCCAAAACAGTTTTAAGGCAATATTTCTCCGTTTTGGAAGATTTAGAAAAATAGAAAAATAAGAAGCAGTCCGGGAAGGACACGAGGCCTCCACGAGGGTGGAGGGCGCACCCCTACCTCGTGGGCACCTCGTGTGCTCTCCGGACTCCATTTTTGTACACGACACATATTTTGGTCGGTAAAAATTCATTATATAACCTCCCGAAGGTTTTGACCTCTGTATCACGCAAATATCTCTTGTCTTTGTTTCAAGCTGTTTTCTGTCAGGGTTATCAAGGCCAGGCATTATGTCGTCTCCTTCCTCCTCCAACCATGAGGGCTACGATGCTTGGCTAATGAAGATAGAGCTGAAGAGAGAAGAACCCATGGAGATCAACAAGGATGAAGGGATCAAGAAGGCCACGGAGGACCAAGTTCCGGCAACAGAAGACATCCTTCAACCTGATCACAATCTTCTTACCCCAACTGAGATCGAAGCTTTCAAGATGATCGAGTTAGCTCGTATACAAAATAAGTATCGCACATGTGAAAATATTTTGTTGAAGGAGCATATCATCGCACTCAAAGGCATTATCCGCAAGTTAGAAGACCTCCTACGCTTGATGTGCGACTATCCATCATCAACAACTCCACCTTATTCACCAACAAAGGAGACATAATCACATGGGTATGGGCACTCCCCTTGGCAACTGCCAATCTTGGGGGAGTGCCCCGGTATACTATCACCATCACTTTTATCTTTACCATTTTTCTTAGTTCGATCCTTTTGGTAATATCTTGATCTAGTAGAATAAAGTTTATTGCATGATCTAGTTTTGAGTTTCGCTTTATGATCCCTCTATGTAATCGAGTCCGTGAGCTATATATAATTAAGATTAGTGTTGAGACAAGGGCTTGATTATTTTGCCATGATCCTAAGTGAATAAAAGAAAAGAGAAATTACTAAAAAAAGGAAGCAAAGAGATCATATGGATCTTATGGAGAGTAATGAGCTCACATAGAAAAAGTATGATGAATAAAAGTTGTTGAGAGTTGACAAACATAGTTTTGGTCATCGTTGCAATTAATAGGAAGTAATAAAGAAAGAGAGGTCTTCACATATAAATATACTATCTTGGACATCTTTTATGATGAGCACTCATTAAAATATGACATGCTAAAGAGTTGACGTTGGACAAGGAAGACAACGTAATGGGTTATGTTTTCTTACATCTGAGATAAATTATATTGTCATGGATCATCCAACATGGTTGAACTTGCCTTTCCCCCTCATGCTAGCCAAATTCATCGCACCAAGTAGGGTTCTACTTGTGCTTCCAAATACCCTTAAACCAGTTTTGCCATGAGAGTCCACCATACCTACCTATGGATTGAGTAAGATCCTCCAAGTAAGTTGTCATCGGTGCAAGCAACAAAAATTGCTCTCTAAATATGTATGACGTATTAGTGTGGGAGAAAATAAGCTTTATACGATCGTGTGATATGGAAGAAATAAAAGCGACAGACTGCATAATAAAGGTCTATATCACAAGTGGCAATATAAAGTGACGTTCTTTCGCATTAAGATTTTGTGCATCCAACCATAAAAGCGCATGACAACCTCTGCTTCCCTCTGCGAAGGGCCTATCTTTTACTTTTATCTCCTACCTTGCATAAGAGTCATGGTGATCTTCACCCTTCCTTTTTACATTTTATCCTTTGGCAAGCATAGTATGTTGGAAAGATCCTGGTATATATGGCTAATTGGATGTGAGTTTTCATGAACTATTATTGTTGACATTACCCTTGAGGTAAAACGTTGGGAGGCAAAACTATAAGCCCATATCTTTCTCTGTGTCCGATTAAAACTCCATACCCATAAGTATTGTGTGAGTGTCAGCAATTGTGAAAGACTATATGATAGTTGAGTATGTGGACTTGCTGAAAAGCTCTTATATATTGACTCTTTCCTATGTTATGATAAATTGCAATTGCTCCAATGACTGAGATTATAGTTTGTTAGTTTTCAATGAAGTTTACAACTCATACTTGAAATTGTGACTGAATTATTACTCTAGCATAATAAATCATATGACAAGAATTATGTAAGTTTCTGTTCTAAGAATGATCATGATGCCCTCACGTCCGTATTTTACTTTTATCGACACCTCTATCTCCAAACATGTGAACATATTTTTTGACTTCGTCTTTCGCTTGAGGACAAGTGAGGTCTAAGCTTGGGGGAGTTGATACGTCCATTTTGCATCATGCTTTTATATTGATATTTATTGCATTATGGGATGTTATTACACATTATGTCACAATACTTATGCCTATCCTCTCTTATTTTACAAGGTTTACATAAAGAGGGAGAATGCCGGCAGCTGGGATTCTGGGCTGGAAAAGGAGAAAATATTAGAGACCTATTCTGCATAGCTCCAAAAGTCCTGAAACTTCATGGAAGACGTTTTCAGAATATATAAAAAATATTGAGCACAAGAAGTTCACCAGGGGGGCAACACCCTGCCCACGAGGGTGGGGGGCGCGCCCTACCCCCCTGGGCACGCCCCCCTACCTCATTGGCCCCCTGGTGGCCCTCCGATGGCCATCTTCTTCTATATGGAGTCTTTGGATGAGGAAAAAAAATCATAAAACATCTTTTCGGACAAGACTCCGCCGCCACGAGGCAGAACCTTGGCGGAACCAATCTAGGGCTCTGGCGGAGCTGTTCTGCCGGGGAAACTTCCCTCCGGGAGGGGGAAATCATCGCCATCGTCATCACCAACACTCCTCTCATCGAGAGAGGGCAATCTCCATCAACATCTTCACCAGCACCATCTCCTCTCAAAACCCTAGTTCATCTCTTGTATCCAATTCTTGTCTCTATGCCCGGGATTGGTACCTGTGGGTTGCTAGTAGTGTTAATTATTCCTTGTAGTTGATGCTAGTTGGTTTATTTGGTGGAAGATCATATATTAAGATCCTATATGCATATTAATACCCCTCTGATTATGAACATGAATATGCTTTGTGAGTAGTTATGTTTGTTCCTGAGGACATGGGAGAAGTCTTGCTATTAGTAGTCATGTGAATTTGGTATTCGTTCGATATTTTGATGAGATGTATGTTGTCTCTCCTCTAGTGGTGTTATGTGAACGTCGACTACATAACACTTCACCATTATTTGGGCCTAGAGGAGGGCATTGGGATGTAATAAGTAGATGATGGGTTGCTAGAGTGACAGAAGCTTAAACCCTAGTTTATGCATTGCTTCGTAAGGGGCTGATTTGGATCCATATGTTTCATGCTATAGTTAGGTTTACCTTAATACATTTGTTGTAGTTGCGGATGCTTGCAATAAAGGTTAATCATAAGTGGGATGCTTGTCCAAGTAAGGATAGTACCCAAGCACCGGTCCACCCACATACCAAATTATCAAAGTACAGAACGCGAATCATATGAACGTGATGAAAACTAGCTCGACGATATTCCCATGTGTCCTCGGGAGCGCTTTTCTCTATATAAGAGTTTGTCCAGGCTTGTCCTTAGCTACAAAAAGGATTGGGCCACCTTGCTGCACTTTATTTACTTTTGTTACTTGTTGCTCGTTACAAATTATCCTATCACAAAACTATCTGTTACCACCTATTTCAGTACTTGCAGAGAATACCTTGCTGGAAACCGCTTATCATTTCCTTCTGCTGCTCGTTGGGTTCGACACTCTTACTTATCGAAAGGACTACGATAGATCCCCTATACTTGTGGGTCATCAGGACGCCATGCGGGGGATGGATCTTGTGCTGGGGGAGGAACGTCGTCGCGAAGCCGCGTTGAGGGCAGCAAGGTACCAACAAGCGCTACGACGATACCGCTGCCGCAACATCTGCTCCAGGACGCTCGAGGTGGGAGACCTCGTCCTGAGGCGGGTCCTCTCCAAGGAAGGGCTGCACAAGCTCTCGCCCATGTGGGAGGGTCCGTTCAGGGTCGTCCATGTCTCTAGGCTGGGTGCAGTACGCTTGGAGACGCAGGACGGTATACCTATCTAGAACGCCTGGAACATCCAGCACCTCCGGAAGTTCTATCCGTGAAGCATGTCCCAGAGCCTGAGAAGCAAGGCCCCGAGCCTGTGAAGAAGGCCCAGTGTCTGTGAAGAATCACCGCCCGTGACACTCTCACGTAATAATGAGTGGGGCTGTACACGCCCCGGAGTCTCAAGAGCGTCGGCCTCAGGCCCTGGGGCTCCCTCCCACACCTAGTGGACAGCACTTAGCTTTGTGCTGGTGAGAAGACTTGAAGACTAGATTAGGTGTCGGACGCGGCTTTTCATTTGCTTTTCGTAGTTGACTTGCTTTTCCTCAATCAAAGTTTGCCTTTGGCGTGCCTTACCGATTTGATTCCCTCGCCTCTCACTTCACTTTTTTGGCTCGAATTTGCTCGTGTTCTCTCTCTCGCATGCCTCTCAAGGGGGCTAGGCAGGTGCCCTCGCGAGCATTTTTTCTCCTTTCTGCCTTCTCGCGAGCCACCCTCGTTCGAGCTCAAAGGGTGGCACACCTCTCCTAGTCCGTGCCCCTCGGGTACCGCGACGCAAAGCGCCAGGTCAGGGCCAGGATGAATGGCAAATCTTTTAACGCACTTCCTAACAAGTTTTTCGCAGTTCCTGAGCGAATGCAGGCCACCGAGGCAAGATGAATGTGAGGAAATAAATGCTTCGCGGGGAAGAGGATGTCCTGAGTATACCAGGTTAAGTTATCTTTGCGCAAAATAATGACACAACACGAGAACAGCACGCATACTGATATAACCAAGGAACCATAGTTCGATACATGCCCTTCTTGGGCCCATGCTGGTTTCATTCTTGATGCAGGAAAAGAGCAAAACAAAAGTAGTGTTGCAGCGATCCGCGAGGACAGGCACCTAGCACTACCCCGAGCCTAGCCAGATCCTTCCTCGTGCTTCATGGAGGTGCGGTGGCAAGACGACCCACCACCGCCTTCAAGACGGGCGTGGCGGCTGGGCATAGATGCCACTACTGGAGCTGTAGCCGGAGGAAGAGCCGGCGTAGCTGGGCGAGACACGATCACCGGCGAGGGCGGGCTCGCCCTCGTCCTCGTCGCGACCATCCCTAAGGCCGAGTACCTCCTCACCGTCGTTCGCCTCGGGGCAGCACCCGGCGCGGCGACCATCTTACCCAAACATCCTCACATAAAGGGTCGACCCACCATCGTACCCGAAGTGGAGGGTGCACCGCCTGCCCAGGCCGCGCGCGCGGGCGAATGTCTGCCAGCCGCGGGCCAGGGCCATGTTGCCCACAGCGGAAGTCTCGACCGCAACCCAAGAGGCCTTGCTGCAGCAGCCATCTACCTGCACCCAGAGTCTGCTTGGACCAGAGGCCGGCAGTTCGCCGACGAAGAAGCGCGGGAGTTGGAGCCAGTTTCCGGCCGGGTTCTCTGACCAGATGTCGAACTCCGGCGACACCTCCGCTCTGTGGAAGCGCGGACGAGGAGGCCGCGCCACCATGGCGCGCCTCCCCTCATCAACTGGACCGCCATTGCTGGGATGACCCACTCCGCGTGCCGTGGCGCTGACTCAACAATGGGCCACGGCGGGGGTCGCGGCATGTTTACGCGGGCGGCCGCGTCCGCGCTTGGGCGCCGGGGAGCCGGTCCCTCGCGAGGGGCTTTCCCCTTCTCGGCGGCGGAGAACTTCCTTTGTGGTGCCATGGGTGTCATTGCAAGTGATGGAGCGAGGAGGAAGGAGCAAGTAAGCAAGGAAGAGATGGGCAACGGGGGCTCCGCCCCCCTCCCCATTTATAGCGAGGGAAGGCCAACCAGCGTCTCCCACGATCGCAGGTAATGATGGTTTTCCTTGCATGTCGCGGGGACCTGACAAGTCGAGCAGTTGCCAAGACAACGTGGGGAAGCGGAGACACCCACGTCCAATCAACCGCCACACGCCTGCGGTGCTCCGAACATTGCCCTTGGTTTCACCGTGAAGCCAAGCCCGAGCGCACCTTGGGCCCGGGGGCTACTGTCGGCGTTCTGGGAACGGGGGTCCCCATACTTGCCTTCCTGCGGCCCGCGGTGTGGCTGAGCCTACAGGCCGTACGGCACATCTTCACCAGCAAAGCATCCAAGACCCTCGCGAGGGTCCAAGCCTCGCGAGGCAGACGACGCAAGACTTCCTCAGGAGTAGCCCAGCTAGGCAGGCTCATGAGGAGCGGAGATATCAAGGCGGGGCAAACCTCACGAGACCCTCGTGACGTGAGCCATGACGACGGCACCAGGCGGGCTCCAGCGCGCGTAGCGTCCTTGTTTCCTCTTTGGTGCTAAGGAGGCAGGCGCAGGCGAAGAGTACCGAGGCATCAGGCAAAGGTTGCTATATTGGTGCAACGAGACCAAGACCAGGAGGACGGCAAGACGGAGATTATCATGGAGCCCAAGACGACATCACCACCAGAGCCTTTGGCAGGCGAAGAGACATTTTTGTCAGGATAGCTTGTACTAGTTGTCCCCCTTCGAATTAGCCCGCCATTGTTGGCTCCCTTCCCGCTCGATATTTGGGAAGAGGACCAGGGCCAGTATAAATAGGACTAGCCACCACCTTAGAGAGGGGACGCACCATTCAGACCACATACACACACAAGCACACCAAGCTCAAGAACACCTCAACCTCAGGAGGTTGTTCTCCCCTTGTACTGTTCATCATCAGCCCTAGAGGCAATCCACCACCACCACACTAGAGTAGGGTATTGCACCACTAGGGTGGCCCGAACCAGTATAAATCTTGTGTATTTCTATGTGCGAGTTCGTCGAGTTCGTCCGCGAGATCTTAGTGAGCTAGAGCATCGATTGGTGGGAAGGAAAGACTTCGCGCGCACCCCAGTGTTCGAACCTTAAGGGTTTTCTGGAACCCCACACCCGATAGGATCACATCATTAGGAGAATGATGTGATTGACTTGACCCATTCCGTTAGCTTAGCACTTGATCATTTGTTTACTTCTATTGCTTTCTTCATGACTTATACATGTTCTTATGACTATGAGATTATGCAACTACAGAATATCGGAGGAACACTTTGTGTGCTACCAAACGTCACAATGTAACTTGGTGATCATAAAGGTGCTCTAGAGGTGTTTCCGATGGTACTTGTTGAGTTGGCATAGATCAAGATTAGGATTTGTCACTCTGATTGTCGGAGAGGTATCTCTGGGCCCCCTTAGTAATACACATCACTATAAGCCTTGCAATCATGATAACTAATGAGTTAGTTACAGGATGATGTATTACGGAACGAGTAAAGAGACTTGCCAGTAACGAGATTGAACTAGGTATTGGATACCGACGATCGAATCTCGGGCAAGTAACATGCCGATGACAAAGAGAACAACGTATAGTGTTGTGCGGTTTGACCGATAAAGATCTTCGTAGAATATGTAGGAACCAATATGAGCATCCAGGTTCCGCTATTGGTTATTGACCGGAGATGTGTCTCGGTCATGTCTACATAGTTCTCGAACCCGTACGGTCCGGACGCTAAAAGTTCTATGACGATCAGTTTTATGAGTTTATATGTTTTGATGCACCGAAGGTAGTTCGGAGTCCCGGATTTGATCACGAACATGATGAGAAGTGTCGAAATGGTCGAGACATAAAGATTTATATATTGGAAGCCTATATTTGGATATTGGAAGTGTTGCGGGTGAAATCGGGATTTTACCGGAGTACCGGGGGTTACCGGAACCCCTCCCCCCGGGGGTTTAATGGGCCATGATGGGCCTTAGTGGAAGTGAGGAGGGGCTGCCAGGGCAGGACGCGTGCCCCCTCTCCCTCTAGTCCAAATTGGACAAGGAGGGCGGCGGCGCCCCCCTTTCCTTCCTCTCTCCCTCCTCCTTCCCCCTTCTCCTATTCCATCTAGGAAAGGAGGGAGTCCTACTCCCCGTGGGAGTAGGACTCCTCCTGGCGCGCCTCCTCCTGGTCGGCCGCCTCTCCCCCCTTGCTCCTTTATATACGGGGGCAGGGGGCACCTCTAGACACACAAGTTGATCATTGAGATCTCTCCAGCCATGTGCGGTGCCCCCCTCCACCATAATCCACCTCGGTCATACTTTAGCGATGTTTAGGCGAAGCCCTGCTGCGGTAGCTTCATCAACATCGTCACCACGCCGTCCTGCTGAAGAAACTCTTCCCCGAGCTCTAATGGATCGTGAGTTCGCGGGACGTCGCCGAGCCGAACGTGTGCTGAACGTGGGGGTGCCGTACGTTCGATGCTAAGGATCGGTCGATCGTGAAGATGTACGACTACATCAACCGCGTTGTCATAACGCTTCCGCATAACGGTCTACGAGGGTATGTGGACGACACTCTCCCCTCTCGTTGCTATGCATCACCATGATCTTGCGTGTGCATAGGAATTTTTTTGAAATTACTACGTTCCCTAACACCGGTAACCCCTCGGTACTCCGGTAAAATACCCTAACCACTCGAAACCATTCCGATGTCCAAATTGTTGGGGAACATAGTATATCAAAAAAATTCCCACGATCATGCAAGATCTATCTAGGAGATGCATAGCAACGAGAGGGGAGAGTGTGTCTATGTACCCTCGTAGACCGAAAGCGGAAGCATTTAGTAACGTGGTTGATGTAGTCGAACGTCTTGTTGATCCAACCGATCAAGTATCGAACGCACGGCACCTGCGCGATCTGCACACGTTCAGCTCGGTGACGTCCCTCATACTCTTGATCCAGTTGAGGCCGAGTGAGAGTTTCGACAGCACGACAGCGTGGTGATGGTGATGATGAAGTTACCGGCGGAGGGCTTCGCCTAAGCAGTACAACGATATGACCGAGGTGTGTAACTATGGAGGGGGGCACCGCACACGGCTAAAAGATCAACTAGTGTGTCTATGGGGTGCCCCCTTCCCCCGTATATAAAGGAGGGGAGGAGGAGGAGGGCCGGCCACAAGGGGCGCGCCCAAGGGGTGATTCCTACCCCTACTAGAAGAAGGAAGGAGAGGAGAGGGAGAAGGAAAGAGAGGGGCATCGCCCCCTCCCTAGTCCAATTCGGACCAGCCCATGGGGGGTGGGGGCGCGGCCTCCCCTTGTGGCCCATCTCTCCTTTCCACTAAGGCCAATGAAGGCTCAATACTTACCCCGGCGAATTCCCGTAACTCTCCGGTACTCCGAAAAATATCCGAACCACTCAGAACCTTTCTGATGTCCGAATATAGCCTTCCAATTTATCGATCTTTACGTCTCGACCATTTCGAGACTCCTCGTCATGTCCGTGATCTCATTCGGGACTCCGAACAAACTTCGGTCATCAAATCACATAACTCATAATACAAATCGTCATATAATGTTAAGCGAGTGGACCCTACGGGTTCGAGAACTATGTAGACATGACCGAGACACATCTTCGGTCAATAAACAATGCGGAACCTAGATGCTCATATTGGCTCCTACATATTTTACGAAGATCTTTATCGGTCAAACCGCACAACAATATACGTTGTTCCCTTTGTCATTGGTATGTTACTTGCCTGAGATTCGATCGTCGGTATCATCATACCTATCTCAATCTCGTTAAAGACAAGTCTCTTTACTCATTCGGTAATGCATCATCCTGCAACTAACTCATTAGTCACATTGCTTGCAAGGCTTATAGTGATGTGCATTACCGAGAGGGCCCAGAGAAACCTCTTCGGCAATCGGAGTCACAAATCCTAATCTCGATCTATGCCAACTCAACAAACACCATCGGAGACACCTGTAGAACATCTTTATAATCACCCAGTTACATTGTGACGTTTGATAGACACTAAGTGTTCCCCGGTATTCGGGAGTTACATAATCTCATAGTCATAGGAACATGTAAAAGTCATGAAGAAAGCAATAGCAATAAACTAAACGATCATAGTGCTAAGCTAACGGATGGGTCTTGTCCTTCACATCGATAATGATGTGATCTCGTTCACCAAATGACAACACATGTCTATGGCTGGGAAACTTAACCATTTTTGATTAACGAGCTAGTCAAGTAGAGGCAGACTAGGGACACTTTGTTTGTCTATGTATTCACACATGTACTAAGTTACCGGTTAATACAATTCTAGCATGAATACTAAAGATTTATCATGATATAAGGAAATATAAATAACAACTTTATTATTGCCTCTAGGGCATATTTCCTTCAGTCTCCCACTTGCACTAGAATCAATAATCTAGTTCACATCGTCATGTGATTTCACATTAATAGTTCACATCTTTATGTGATTAGTTCACATCTTCATGTGACTAATACCCAAAGGGTTTACTAGAGTCAATAATCTAGTCCACATCGCTATGTGATTAACACCCAAAGAGTGATCATGTTTTGTTTGTGAGAGAAGTTTAGTCTACGGGTCTGCAACATTCAGATCCGTATGCATTTTGCAAATTTCTATGTCTACAATACTCTGGACGGAGCTACTCTAGCTAATTTCTCCCACTTTTAATATGTATCTAGATCGAGACTTAGAGTCATCTAGATCAGTGTCAAAAGCTTGCATCGACGTAACTCTTTACATGAACTCTTCTATCACCTCCATAACCGAGAAATATTATCCTTAGTCCTCTAAGGATAATTTTGACCGTTGTCCAGTGATCTACTCCTAGATCACTATTATACTCCCTTGCCAAAATCATGCTATGGTATACAATAGGTCTGGTACGCAGCATAGCATACTTTATACAACCTATGACCGAGGCATAGGGAATCACTTTTCATTCTCTTTCTATTTTCTACCGTGGTCGGGTTTTGAGTCTTAACTCAACTTCACACCTTGCAACATAGGTAAGAACTCCTTCTTTGACTGTTTCATTTTGAAAAACTTTAAAAACTTGTCAAGGTATGTACTCATTGAAAAATTTATCAAGCGTCTTGATCTATCTCTATAGATCTTGATGCCCAATATGTAAGCAGCTTCACCGAGGTCTTTCATTGAAAGATTCTTATTCAAGTATCCTTTTATGATATCCATAAATTCAGTATCATTTCCGATCAATAATATGTCATCCACCTATAATATCAGAAATGCTACAGAGCTCCCACTCACTTTCTTGTAAATACAGGCTTCTCCAAAAGTCTGTATAAAACTATATGCTTTGATCAAGTCATCAAAGCGTATATTCCAACTCCGAGATGCTTGCACCAGTCCATAGATGGATCGCTGGAGCTTGCAAACTTTGTTAGCACCTTTAGGATTGACAAAACCTTCTGGTTGCATCATATACAACTCTTCTTTAAGAAATCCATTAAGGAATGGAGTTTTGACATCCATTTGCCAAATTTCATAAAATACGGCAATTGCTAACATGATTCGGACAGACTTTAAGCATAGATACGAGTGTGAAACTCTCATCGTAGTCAACACCTTGAACTTGTCGACAACCTTTAGTGACAATTCGAGCTTTGTAGATAGTAACACTACTATCAGCATCCGTCTTCCTCTTGAAGACCCATTTAATCTCGATGGCTCGCCGATCATCGGCCAAGTCAATCAAAGTCCATACTTTGTTCTCATACATGGATCCCATCTCAGATTTCATGGCCTCAAGCCATTTCACGGAATCTGGGCTCATCATCGCTTCCTCATAGTTCATAGGTTCGTCAGGATCTAGTAACATGACTTCCAGAAAGGATTACCATACCACTCTGGTGCGGACCATTCTCTGGTTGACCTACGAGGTTCGATAGTAACTTGATCTGAAGTTTCATGATCATCATCATTAGCTTCCTCACTAATTGGTGCAGGAATCACTGGAACTAATTTCTGTGATGAACTACTTTCCAATTCGGGAGAAGATACAACTACCTCATCAAGTTCTACTTTCCTCCCAATCACTTCTTTCGAGAGAAACTCCTTCTCTAGAATGGATCCATTCTTAGCAACAAAGATCTTGCCTTCGGATCTATGATAGAAGGTGTACCCAACAGTTTCTTTTGGGTATCCTATGAAGACACACTTCTCCGATTTGAGTTTGATCTTATCATGTTGAAACTTTTTCACATAAGCATAATCACCCCAAAATTTAAGAAACTACAGCTTAGGTTTCTGGCTAAACCACAGTTCATACGGTGTCGTCTCAACGGATTTTTAGACGGTGCCCTATTTAACGTGAATGCGGCTGTCTCTAATGCATAACCCCAAAACGATAGTGGTAAATCGGTAAGAGACATCATAGATTGCACCATATCTAATAAAGTACGGTTACGACGTTCGGACACACCATTACACTGTGGTGTTCCAGGTGGCTTGAGTTGCGAAACTATTCGACATTGTTTCAACCGAAGGCCAAACTCATTGTTGACACCAGATTTTGGCATGGTCATGAATCAGGGTTCTATGCAAAACTTAGAGGCAACACTTCGCGGGCCGGCCCTGAGTGAGAAAGTATTCGGCCTTTGCCGGCTGAATGAAACCTTGCCGGGGTAAAACCTTGCTGATGTGAGGGCTTACCGATGTGGAAAGGTTACCGGAGGAGAAGCTTGCCGGCATGGAAAGCTTGCCGGCGAAGAAGCTTGCCGGTGTGAAATCTTGCCGAGGGAGAAACCTTGCTGAAGAGGAACTCTTGCCGGGGTAGAAACCTTGCCGAGGAGGAACTCTTGCCGGGGTAGAAACCTTGCCGAGCTAGGGAGAACCCTTGCCGGTGTAAAAAACCTTGCCGGGGTAAAACCTTGTCGGTGCGGAAAGCTTACCCGGGTGGAAGGCCTGCCGGGGTGGAGGTTGTGATAGTCAATCCGACCAGAAGCTGAAGATGGGCTCAAATGATTATCTAGATGGACTCAAATGGAGAAATGATCTACATGAAAGAGTTCCGTATTATTGATATGAACATCTTTGAAATTCGGGTCATCGCCGTCCGATTTCATCTCGAAGGCCGAAACTATGCTCGAAGTATCAATATCTTATATTCAAAGTACAGTTTAGCCGATTAAGCCCCCAAAACGACCTCAACTAAAAAAAATGATCTACACGGGTAGTCTTCGTCTCGTCAAAACGATCGATTTTGATATAAAAATAGTTCAAATCCAAGTTCATATGCAAAAGTTAGAGGAATCGGAGTGCAGCCCTGTCACGACGCGAGATATGGCGCGCCCCACTAGACACATGTCTGACGGGTAGTGCGAGGAGATAGCCTGTGTTGCGAGACCAATCTGACCCTCAAGATGATCTCTGATCAAAAAACCTTCAACATGAAAGTTGTTCGTCTCGTCGAAACGGTCAAGATTGCTTTTGGGCTTGTTTTCATCCGAGATCGTTTACCACCGCAAAAAGGACCCGCGAGGTGCAGCCAGTTTAAACCGAACAGTTTTGGAAAGTTCGGATAAAACCAGTCCGAATTTGACTAGGGTTTTGGACGCGAATTGATGTAATTTTCTTGTAAGGAAAGCCTAGATAAATCCTTTGCTTGTACGGGAAGTCCAGCCGCCTCTTATATATGTTGGGGGCGACGGCCGATTGAAACAACACCAATCGAACCAATCAATCTATTACACTTTTGTGTTCATCTATCTTTATCCCCTACCCTTGTACCTTTCTTTCTCGTTATTTGTTCATTCTTCGCGTTGGAGGGCAGCGATACACGAGGCTCTAGGGGCGAGCGAATCGACCTAGGGCAGCCCATAGCCGCCGTACTCCCTGACGGGGTCCCTCCCGGGCGTGTGGGGTTTCGGGTCTTCAAAAGCGCCCGCTGACTGTCTTGTGTATCGCGCTGTCGGTCGGGCCTCCTTCGACATGAGCTGCGGTGCATCACCCCCGGCATCGAGTGTACACATGACGTGTTCGTGTGTCAACACACTTTTTGGCGACTCCGCTGGGGAACGAAGCTTTGAACAGTCTCCAGCATGTTCTTGCTATGAGGAGAGCGTCATCAAGCGGCTGCAATCTTCAACGGTAACATGTATCATCAATCTCCTTGCATAGATGCAAATAGCCATTATGTTGATGTTGCTAGATCTTTCAACGGACATGTGATGTCAGCCAGCCCTAATGAGCAAAGGCCGGCTAGTTATTCCGTTGGAGAAACTTGGAATTTACATAATCGCGGCATGCAACTTATGAATCTGAACTTTCGTGCATCGGCAACATCTTTCAATATGACGGTGAACAACACGATTTGTTCGAATGATCAATATATGATACCTCATGTGCAGGAGGGCATCTCATAGGTTTATCCACCAGTAGCCGACTCGCAATATGCGGGTTCATCCCCAAACTTTCCGATGGATGGGGGAATCGGCCATGCTTCCATTAGCTATTTGGTCGGTTATCCTCGAACATCATATACTACACCTCGTGATATTAATTGCTCAATGGCATATGAAACTAAAAATATTCATGACTCGGATCACCTTGGCCGAGTGAATGGAGATTCTGCAGGAGCATATGTGCCTAATATTGTAGGAGATGAGGTGGATCTGGCTGCATTAAAAAGTTTAGCCCAAAATAAGAAGATTAGTGCTATTTGCCTTGAGTAGCACGAAAAGGGATTAGTTCCTGATTATGAGGCAATAAGAGCTAGGGTTTTGAAAGAAGAAAAAGTGTTGCCGATTGATCAAATTGGCGTGAGAAAATATTCAACAATAGTGCACATGTCTTTAGCTATCATTGCAGCATGTTATACACCGCCTATACAATCGCAAAATTTCGGCAACATCAATTCATTGCCGAAAGATCATAAAAGTATTGGGGGGCAAGCGAATCCAAGTAGGGATGAGTCTAAAGAAAAATATCTGGCCCAAGAGGACAAGATCAAGCCAAAGCTCACAGGGAGTAGAGTCAACGAATTTACTACACCTACCCTTGAGGAATTACCAGCAGCATATCGACAGGCCTACGAAGCACTCAAGAAGAAGCATGGAGATGGATATTTGCAAGAATACGTCAAGTGCCTTCCTCCATGTAGCAGCCATTTTGGCCCTTCTACACTTTTGAGGCAAGATAAAAAAGAAGCTTTGCAAGCAAACCAGCAAAAAGGGATTCACTCGGCTAATACGGTGGATTCGGTTGAAACCGGATTGAGCACCGGGATGTTTAAAGCCCAGTGCGTTGCATCATGCCAGCCGAGTGCATCGTTCCAGACGAGTGCATCACCGGCTAAACCCGAGTGCATCAAGCCAACTATTGCCGCGTGTACCTAAATAGAAGATGCAAGCTTGGCTGAGCAAAGGAACGACAAACGCAACAAATTGGTTGTGCTCGATTTTTCTGGATGTAAGGAAGCTTACATGCTACCCTATGAGTTTCGTGCTAAAGATATTGATGAGCATCAAGAACACAGTAATATGGCTGAACACAGTTCAGTTAACGATGAACATCAAGACCAAGAAAATGCGGCCGAGCAAAGTTCAACTGACAAAGAGCGTCCGAGTGAAATCCACTCGGGCAATCCGACTGAAATATACTCGGGCAATCCGAGTGATGAGGCACCAGATCCAGAAAAAGAGGAAGAGGCGTTGGAGAATTATTCAGAAGTGGAGCAATGTATTGTTCCAGTGGTGCAACCATCTTCTCCTTCCAATGTCTTCACAAAGGTACACCTAGAAGATAGTTTACTCAATTTTCGATTCGGTCAAAATCATATTGTTGATGCACCCGTTAGTAAGATTCTAATTAATTTTTAAAGACCAATTGAAATGAGTAATCTATTTGTTAGGAATGATCTTTTCACTAATCATGATAGTCGACACATGCTATCATTCATAGAGACTAATAGTGACAACTTATCAAAACCAAAGTTGTTCTTCCCATGCCAACTGAACTTTGTATTCATATGGACAACTTTGTTTGTTTCATGCCTGGCTAACATTTGGTCTCGGACGAGACATATATTCTGTAATTATTTTGGTTGCAGAAATGTAAAGCCAGGTCCAAAGTCCTTCGAAGCCGATTCAAAAGCATCAGGAAAAGAGGATGAAAATCAATGCATAGCCGAGTCAGATGACGCTAAGCCAGCACTGCTTGGTTGTTTTGTTTTAGAGCTAGTATCACAATATCAGTTAATGGACGAGCAGTGTACCTTCAGTCCGGGCATAGTTGATCACATCATTGGTGCATCGTCGACTAATCCTATTATAATTGATCATGATGTCGAGCCATCAGGACAAGAACAAATTCAATGTTTGTTTGAAGAGAATATCGAAGACAACAACATGATTCATCAAGCCGCACAATCGAGACAATTGAAGTTTGTTGAGGCACGATCGTATGAACAATCGGATCAGATTGGTTTTGATGGCGATCAAATGTTGACTCGGCTATCTCAAGCCGATTCACCTAAAGGTCAACAGGTACACACCAATGATTACGGGGTCAAGACTTCGGGCAAGGATATGGTTAAAAAGTGCATCAACAGCAATCTTGAAGATGGGAATTCCATCAAAGCTACAATGGTGACATCTAGCACTGGGGGACAACAAGAAAATTCAAAGACCGATGCACGCACAGTTAAAGAAAGCAAAGGCAATGGTAAGCACAAAGGTAAAAGGCCGAAAGTCACTTTCGCGCAGTTATTAGAAAAATATCAGAAGATAAGTGAGGCAAAGAGTGCTTATCAGCCGAGTGAAGCAAAAGCATCGAAGTCACCCCCGAGGCATAAATCTGAAGACTTGGATTGGCAAAGGAAGATGTTGAGCAAGCAGACTTCATATCCTGCTTTTGGGCCGCCAATGCCAATGTCGTGGATGCCTCCCTACGCTCATGTAAATCCATATCCATCATGGGACACATATGATACAAGGGCAAATTATCCATCTTATTTTAGACCATCTCTCCAATATTATGCAGCTCTGAGAAGATCAATATCTGAACAATCACATGTTAAAGACCGTTTCAATCATAAGGAATCGGTCCAGAGCTCAAGGATGAAGAAAGAGGTGGTCAAGCAAGTTTACCGTGTTAAAAGAGATGGTTGTAAGAGTGCAACTTCAGATTTGATCTCAAATAAAAAAGAGTCAATTAAAGTGTTAACATTGGCTACTAAAGGCAATGAGACATAGCAACCAATTATTGAGAGTCAAAGTGCCAAATCTGAAGAAAAGAAGTTAAGGTGCATAAGGCCAAAAAGGAACTTCCATTGGTCAAAACAGAATTACAGCCGAAATGCCCACTCGGCTTAACGTATTGGCAAAAGAAGGAATTACAAAATCTTAGTGCACAAGAGCTGAGACAGAAGAACATGGCATGGGTTCCCAAGAGGATCATTCATAACAAAAATGATGTGCATGCTTCTATTGCAACAAGTACAATAAAAGTGAAGAAAGAGAAGAATGGAAGCAACAAACAATTAAGCCGAAGAGGTGGATCACAACATCAAAATCTTCGGTTAGCACATCATCCATTTTCTTCAACAATGCCATTGATGCCTTTGCCATGGAATTCATCCACAGGTATGATCAGTTACCCTCCATAGACTTATTTTGATCCATGGACGCAACATAATTTTCTATATCATGACAGAGTATTACCAAATCACTATACATTTGGTTAGTTACATTTTTTTTGCTAATACAAAGGGACCAAAATATCTTATTGCTATTTCATTTGTTTATTTCGGCTATACATACCTTGGTGGGCGAATACTACATGGACCTCATTGTAATGGCCGATATTTATCTATCACCCTAAGAATATATTTAAGAATGGCCGGTGTGGTATTCTAACATCGTCCTTAGTTTGAGATAAGTGCTTGCAAAGGAATTTGTCAAATTGATGCCATTGAAGATATTATGCATAGACCAATTCACCAAAATTGCAAAGTGAACTTATGTTTTGATTGGGTGTGCTTTGGCTTATTAGTATTCAGAATTTATGTAAGGCCAAATCATGGTTGATTTTATTATTGAGCATCATATTGACATCATGCATAATATTGATTTCAGCTTGATCTCTCTAGAACCATGGAGATTATATATTGATGGTTAAATTTGTAGAAATGGCCAAGGTGTTGGTGTTGTTTATATATATCCTTATGGTGCTATTTTGTGAAGCCTCATGCCGCTTAAAATATTTTTGCACAATGATCAAAACCGAATATGCATTGTCATTCGGATTGGAGCTTTGCCTTGCTATAGGTGCTATACATATTGAGGCTTCCGGTGATTCGTTACTAGTAGTGCAACAAATATCCAATGGTTATCAATGTTTTGACGAATCATTTTTAGTTTATCTTGAGGTATGTCTAGATGTAAAGTTTACCATGGGTTGTCTTAAGATTCTTCATATATCTGGACATGATAATTTGAGAGAGTTGGCATAGCAAGCATTTGGCTACCATGTTGGTCATGGTGTATTGCACATCTATCAATAGCCGATGCTTATTCTTGCCAACATAGGTAAGGCCGAATTGGAGTCCACAACTTCGGCCACTAATGAAATTTTTATGCAGGCGAAAGTAAGGATTGGAGAAAGTTTATTGTTGATTGTCTACAAAATCCTAGCAAAAGGGTGAACAATATGGTTCGGAGGATGACATTGAGATACATATCTATGGAACTTCATCACCGGATTGTTAATGAAGCTGAGAAGGTTTCACCCAAGTTTGCATCAGAAAGTTCACACAAGGCATGGCCGATATATGATTATTGCCCTTAGCACAAACATGGCCGATACCTGATTATCGTCCTGAGGAAAATAAATGGCCGATGGAGTGTTGACATCATCCTTAGAACAAACACAATACAAGTTATTTTTCGGCACACAAGCTTTGCCGAAAAACAGGGGGGGCATGTGTTGACACCAGATTTTGGCATGGTCACGAATCAGGGTTCGTATGCAAAAGTTAGAGGCAACACTTCGCGGGCCGGCCCCGAGTGAGAAAGTATTCGGCCTTTTCCGGCTGAATGAAACCTTGCCGGGGTAAAACCTTGCCGATGTGAGGGCTTACCGATGTGGAAAGCTTGCCGGCGGAGAAGCTTGCCGGCGTGGAAAGCTTGCCGGCGAAGAAGCTTGCCGATGTGAAATCTTGCCGAGGGAGAAACCTTGCCGAAGAGGAACTCTTGCCGGGGTAGAAACCTTGCCGAGGAGGAACTCTTGCCGGGGTAGAAACCTTGCCGAGCTAGGGAGAACCCTTGCTGGTGTAAAAAACCTTGCCGGGGTGAAACCTTGTCGGTGCGGAAAGCTTACCCGGGTGGAAGGCCTGCCGGGGTGGAGGTTGTGATAGTCAATCCGACCAGAAGCTGAAGATGGGCTCAAATGATTATCTAGATGGACTCAAATGGAGAAATGATCTACATGAAAGAGTTTCATATTATTGATATGAACATCTTTGAAATTTGGGTCATCGCCGTCCGATTTCATCTCGAAGGCCGAAACTATACTCGAAGTACCAAGATCTTATATTCAAAGTACAGTTTAGCCGATTAAGCCCTGAAGGCGACCTCAAATGAAAAAATGATCTACACGGGTTGTCTTCGTCTCGTAGAAACGATCGATTTTGATATAGAAATCGTTCAAATCTGAGTTCGTATGCAAAAGTTAGAGCAATCGGAGTGCAGCCCTGTCACGGGGCGAAATGTGGCGCGCCCCACCAGACACATGTCTGACAGGTAGCGCGAGGAGATAGCCTGTGTCGCGAGACCGATCTGACCCTCAAGATGATCTCTGATCAAAAAACCTTTAACATGAAAGTTGTTCGTCTCGTCGAAACGGTCAAGATTGCTTTTGGGATTGTTTTCATCCGAGATCGTTTACCACCGCAAAAAGGACCCGCAAGGCGCAGCCAGTTTAAACCGAATAGTTTTGGAAAGTTCGGATAAAACCATTCCGAATTTGACTAGGGTTTTGGACGTGAATTGATATAATTTTCTTGTAAGGAAAGCCTAGATATATCCTTTGCTTGCACGGGAAGTCCAGCCGCCTCTTATATATGTTGGGGGTGACGGCCGATTGAAACAACACCAATCGAACCAATCAATCTATTACACTTTTGTGTTCATCTATCTTTATCCCCTACCCTTGTATCTTTCTTTCTCATTATTCGTTCGTTCTTCGCATTGGAGGGCAGCCATACACGAGGCTGTAGGGGTGAGCGAATCGACCTAGGGTAGCCCATAGCCGCCGCACTCCCTGACGGGGTCCCTCCCGGGCGTGTGGGGTTTCGGGTCTTCAAAAGCGCCCGCTGACTGTCTTGCGTATCGCGCTGTCGGTCGGGTCTCCTTCGACGTGAGCTGCGGTGCATCACCCCCGGCGTCGAGGGTACACGTGACGTGTTCGTGTGTCAACACTCGTAACTCAAATATTTCATCTCCATGATCAGATCATAGAATCTTTATTTTCTTGTTACGATGATTCTCCACTTCACACTGAAATTCTTTGAACTTCTCAAACGTTTCAGACTTGTGTTTCATTAAGTAGATATACCCATATCTGCTCAAATCGTCTGTGAAGGTCAGAAAATAACGATACCCGCCACGAGCCTCAACACTCACCGGATCGCATACATCAGTATGTATTGTTTCCAATAAGTCATTTGCTCGCTGCATTGTTCCGGAGAACGGAGTCTTAGTCATCTTACCCATGAGGCATGGTTCACAAGCATCAAGTGATTCATAATCAAGTGATTCCAAAAGCTCATCAACATGGAGTTTCTTCATGCGCTTTACACCAATATGACCTAAACGGCAGTGCCACAAATATGTTGCACTATCATTATGAACTTTGCATCTTTTGGCATCAATATTATGAATATGTGTATCACTACGATCGAGATTTAGTAAACCATTCACCTTGGGTGTATGACCTCAGAAGGTATTATTCATGTCAACAGAATAACAATTATTCTTTGACTTAAATGAATAACCGTATTGCAATAAACATGATCCAATCATATTATGCTCAACGCAAACACCAAACAATATTTATTTTAGGTTCAACACTAATATCAAAGGTAAAGGGAGTGTGCGATGGTGATCTTATCAACCTTGGAATAACTTCCAACACACTCACCTCGCCTCAACTAGTCTCTGTTCATTTTGCAATTCCTGTTTCAAGTTACTAATCTTAGCAACTAAACCGGTATCAAATACAATGGGGTTACTATGTACACTAGTAAAGTACACATCAATAACATTTATATCAAATATACTTTTGTTCACTTTGCCATCCTTCTTATCCGCAAGTATTTGGGGCAGTTCCGCTTCCAGTGACCATTTCCTTTGCAGTAGAAGCACTCAATTTCAGGCCTAGGTCTAGCTTTGGGCTTCTTCATGGGAGTGCCAATTTGCTTGCCATTTTTCTTGAAGTTCCCTTTCTTTCCCTTGCCCTTTTAGTTGAAACTAGTGGTCTTGTCAACCATCAACACTTGATGCTTTTCTTGATTTCTATCTTTGTCGATTTCAGCATTGCGAAGAGCTCAGGAATGGTTTTACGTCATCCCTTGCATATTATAGTTCATCACTAAGTTCCAGTAACTTGGTGATAGTGACTAGAGAACTCTGTCAATCACTATCTTATCTGGAAGATTAACTCCCACTTGATTCAAGCAATTGTAGTACCCAGACAATCTGAGCACATGCTCACTGGTTGAGCTATTCCCCTCCATCTTGTAGGCAAAGTACTTGTTAGAGGTCACATACCTCTTACCACGGGCATGAGTCTGAAATACCAATTTTAGCTCTTGGAACATCTCATATGCTTTGTGGCGTTCAAAACGTTTTTGAAGTCCCGGTTCTAAGCCGTAAAGTATGGCGCACTAAACTACCAAGTAGTCATCATACCGAGCTTGTCAAACGTTCATAACGTCCGCATCTGCTTCTGCAAAATGTCCGTCACGTAGCGGTGCATCAAGGACATAATTCTTCTGTGCAGCAATGAGAATAATCCTCAGATCACGGAGCTAGTCCGCATCATTGCTACTAACATCATTCAACATAGTTTTCTCTAGGAATATATCATAAATAAAACGGGGAAGCTATACGCGAGCAATTGATCTAGAACATAGATATGCAAACACTATCATGACTAAGTTCATGATAAATTTAAGTTCAATTAATCATATTACTTAAGAACTCCCACTTAGATAGACATCCCTCTAGTCATCTAAATGATCACGTGATCCATATCAACTAAACCATGTCTGATCATCACGTGAGATGGAGTAGCTTTCAATGGTGAACGTCACTATGTTGATCATATCTACTATATGATTTATGCTCGACCTTTCGATCTCAGTGTTCCGAGGCCATATCTGCATATGCTAGGCTCGTCAAGTTTAACCCAAGTATTCTACTTGTGCAAAACTGGCTTGCAGCCATTATATGTGAACGTAGAGCTTATCACACCCGATCACGTGGTGTCTCGGCACGACGAACTATAGCAATGGTGCATACTCAGGGAGAACACTTATACCTTGAAATTTAGTGAGGGATCATCTTATAATGCTACCGTTGTACTAAGCAAAATAAGATGCATAAAAGATAAACATCACATGCAATAAAAAAATGTGACATGATATGGCCATCATCATCTTGTGCCTTTGATCTCCATCTCCAAACCACCGTCATGATTTCCATCGTCACCGGCTTGACACATTGATCTCCATCGTAGCGTTGTTGACGTCCCGCCAATTATTGCTTCTATGACTATCGCTACCGCTTAGTGATAAAGTAAAGCAATTACATGGTGATTGCATTTCATACAATAAAGCGACAACCATATGGCACCTGCCAGTTGCCGATGACTTTGTTACAAAACATGATCATCTCATACAACAATTTATATAATCACGTCTTGACCATATCACATTACAACATGCCCTGCAAAAACAAGTTAGACGTCCTCTACTTTGTTGTTGCAAATTTTACGTGGCTGCTATGGGCTTAGTAAGAACATTTCTTACCTACACATCAAAAACCACAACGCGGTATAGTGATTGCTTTTTGAACTTCGGAAAGAACCATCTTCATTGAATCCGATTCAACTCAAGTTGTAGAAACTGACACCTGCCAGCTACCTGTGTGCAAAGCACGTCGGTAGAACCAGTCTCATGAACGCGGTCATGTAATGTCGGTCCGGGCCGCCTCATCCAACAATACCACCGAATCAGGAAACAACTAGTGACGGCAAGCAATATGTATATACCCACGCCCACAACTCCTTTGTGTTCTACTCATGCATATAACATCTACGCATAGACCTGGCTCAGATGCCACTGTTGGGGAATGCAATATTTAAAAAAATCCCACGATCATGCAAGATCTACCTAGGAGATGCATAGCAACGAGAGGGGAGAGTGTGTCTACGTATCCTCGTAGACCGAAAGCGGAAGCGTTTAGTAACGCGGTTGATGTAGTCAAACGTCTTCACGATCCAACCGATCCAGTACCGAATGCATGGCACCTCCGCGATCTGCACACGTTCAGCTCGGTGACGTCCCTCGTACTCTTGATCCAGTTGAGGCCGAGGGAGAGTTTAGTCATCACGACGGCGTAGTGACGGTGATGATGAAGTTACCGGCGCAGGGCTTCGCCTAAGCACTACAATGATATGACCAAGGTGTGTAACTGTGGAGGGAGGGCACTGCACACGGCTAAAAGATCAACTTGTGTGTCTACGGGGTGCCCCCTTCCCCCGTATATAAAGTAGGGGAGGAGGAGGGTCGGCCACAAGGGGCGCGCCCAAAGGGGGCATTCCTACTCCTAGTAGGAGTAGGTTTCCTCCTTTCCTAGAACAAGTAGGAGAAGAAGGAAGGAGAGGAGAGGGATAAGGAAAGAGAGGGCGCCGCCCCCTCCCTAGTCCAATTCGGACCAGCCCATGGGGGGGCGGCCTCCCCTTCTGGCCCTTCTCTCCTTTCCACTAAGGCCCATGAAGGCCCAATACTTCCCCCGGCGAATTCCCGTAACTCTCCAGTACTCCGAAAAATACCCGAACCACCCAGAACCTTTCTGATGTCTGAATATAGCTGAGGGAGTCCTGGATTAGGGGGTCTTCGGACAGCCGGACTATATCCTTTGGCTGGACTATCGGATTATGAAGATACAAGATTGAAGACTTCGTCCCGTGTCCGAATGGGACTCTACTTGGCGTAGAAGGCAAGCTAGGCAATACGGATATGTATATCTCCTCCTTTGTAACCGACCTTGTGTAACCCTAGCCCCCTCCGGTGTCTATATAAACCGGAGGGTTTTAGTCCGTAGGACAACATACAATTATACCATAGGCTAGCTTCTAGGGTTTAGCCTCTTTGATCTCGTGGTAGATCAACTCTTGTACTATTCATATCATCAAGAACAATCAAGCAGGACGTAGGGTATTACCTCCATCAATAGGGCCCAAACCTGGGTAAACCTCGTGTCCCCTGCCTCCTGTTACCATCCGCCTTAGACGCACAGTTCGGGACCCCCTACCCGAGATCCGCCGGTTTTGACACCGACATTGGTGCTTTCATTGAGAGTTCCACTGTGTCGTCATCATAAGGAGGATGGCTCGTCTCGTTGTCAAGGACAACATCACCTCTGGGGGAGCCCTGGCTGCAGGCCAAACTCTCCGACTAGGCGGCTTCGTCATGACCGCCCGCTCGGCGGCCGCGCCGATGATGACTTCTCGGGTCATTGAAAATAGCCTCCAAATCGGCTCGAAATTTGCCGAGCAGATGGATCCAATGGATCTCTCATCTCTGAACGAGCTCTTGGATCGCATCGCTGCTCTGGGAGTCACTACGGACTATGATCGGATCGGGCTTAAACCCGACCAAAGGGAGATTAACTCTCTGCTGGTCACCCATCAGATAGCGGTGGTGGAGGAGCAATGCGGTGATTCTCCCTCTGTCCTGAGGACGAACTATGTCCGGATTCCCGAGCTCCCTGAGCCAGATACTCATTCACGGGAAGACACTGCCCTAGCGCTGAATCCAGAATCAGGCCGCATACTGAACCCACAGGGCAACATCCCAGAGCCCGAACTTCCAAGATTGGAAACTCCCCTGCCCCGGGATCACACATTGGGTCATGGTCTGGACTTAAATCCACCCACCCACCCATATACAAACGATCTTTCCCACATTAGACAAGCGCCCCAAGAGACAGTACATCACTATTGGGCCAGATTCCTCCTTGTAATGAACAAGGTTAAGGACTATCGCGAGGAAGACGCATTTCATTCTTTTGCAACAATTGCACGGACAAGGGAGTCCTCAACGCCATAAGTCGCCGTGACATAACACACTTCACTGACATGGCGGCCATAGTACGGAAATACTGTGCGATGGAAAGTGCATGGAAAACCCAAACGCAATTCTGGGATAATCCGGCCCTAACAAAACCCCCGGTCCAAAGTAAAAGGGTACACTCTCATAAGTCGCCCGACTCAATTCCAAAGAAGCAAAATCCCACTATAGGGCGTGGAACCGTATTGGAGGGATGACTTAACTGGCCCTGCAAAATCCATAGTACGGCGGATACCATATCAACACACAGCCTTAGAGCATGTTGGGTACTCCGGCAGGTGGACAAAAGCGGTGAGGTTCTCCTCACCCAAAATACCTTAGAGCACCTTCCCACGGATAACAATACAGTGTTAACGGTCTTCGAGACCTTCGCCTCAAATAATAGGCGTAAGCGAGCACTTCGCAGCCTCGCCGAAGTCTGCCATGTGGCAACAATAAATCCATGGAGCGACACGGCTATCACCTTCAATGCCAGTGACGAACCTAAATTCCGAACAGCCCGAACACCGCCGCTTTGGTCCTCAGTCCAATTGTGGACGACTTTAGGCTCAATAAGGTGCTCATGGACGGCGGCAGCGGATTAAACCTCATTTATGAGGAAACTCTCCAAAAAGGGAAATAGACAGCAACCGTATTGAGCAAAGCAGTACAACCTTCTGAGGAATCATCCCTAGTCGGGAGGCACGTTGCGCTGGGAAAATCACACTCGCTGTGTTATTCGGCGCTCCGGAGAATTACAGGTCCGAAGAAATTACATTCCAAGTGGCCCCGTTCAGTAGCGGATACCACGCCCTTCTAGGGCGGGAGGCATTCACGATTTTTCAAGCCATACCCCATTACGGGTACATGAAGCTCAAAATTCCCGGGCCCAATGGAATCATCACTCCAGTTAGCGATCCGGTCATAGCACTCCGTGCCAAAGACAAAACAGCCGCACTAGCCCTCGAGGCATTATCCGAAGCCCTTGTGGTGGAGGAGTTAACCGCGCTGCGCTCCACGATGGACAGGGACAACGTGATACTAGATAAAAGATCCAAGTCCACCTCCTTTAAACCAGCGGATGAAATAGTCAAATTCCAAGTCAATCCAACGGACTCCACAAAAACAGCATCCATTGGGGCACAGTTAGACCCCGCTGTACACGTCGCACTACGAGAGTTTCTGCGTGAGAATTGGGACATATTCGCCTGGCATCCTTCAGACATGCCAGGAATCCCATGCAGATTGGCCGAGCATAGCCTTAATATTCTAGAAGGACTCAAGCCGGTCAAGCAGACTCTTTGGCGTTTCTCTGAACCTAAGCGACAAGCCATGGGAGAAGAGCTATCCAAGCTACCGGAGGCCGGATTTATTAGAGAAATAAAACATCCGGACTGGCTGGCAAACCTGGTGATGGTACCAAAGAAGGACAAATCCTCGCGCCTATGCGTCGACTTCAAAGACCTTAATAAGGCTTGCCCAAAGGATCCCTTTCCACTCCCTCGCATCGATCAAATCATCGACGCTAACGCAGGACACGAATCATTGTGCTTCCTCGACGCATACTCCGGTTACCACCAGATTAAGACGGCGGAGTTCGATCAAGCCGCAACGGCATTTATCACTTCATACGGCCCTTCTGTTTTAACACAATGCCTTTCGGGCTCAAAAACGCCGGCGCAACACATTAGCGCATGATCTAGACATGTCTGGAAAAGCAGATCGGCAAGATTGTGGAGGCATATGTAGACGATGTGGTCATTAAAACCAGACACGTCGACTCTTTAATAGACGACTTGAGGCTCACATTCACCAATCTCCGAACATACGACATTAAGCTCAATCTGGAAAAATGCGTTTTCAGCGTTCCCGCCGGAAAGCTCCTGGGCTTCATCGTCTCCAGTAGAGGAATTGAAGCAAATCCGGCTAAAATCCGGGCTCCTGTCGCAGTTGGCTATCTCAACTGACCTCAAGCAAATCCAGAAATTGACTGGATGTGTGGCGGCTTTAAGCCGCTTTATCTCCCGATTAGGAGAAAAGGCACTTCCCCTTTATCGCCTTCTTCGGCGCACCGAACACTTCGAGTGGATGGACGCAGCCACGGCTGGACTGGAAGAAATAAAAGCCATCCTGGCCACCAACCCAGTCTTGGCCGCGCCAACTGTTGGCGAACCAATGCTATTATATATAGCGGCAACTCATCAAGTTATAAGTGCAGTGCTTGTCATCGAACGAGAGATGGACGCACATAAATTCCCACTTCAAAAGCCGTTATATTATGTATCCACCGTCCTCACTCCATGCAAATCATGGTACCCACATTATCAAAAGATAGCATACGCGGTATTCATGGCATCCCGGAAATTACGACACTATTTTCAAGAGTGTTCAATCACGGCAGCCTCTGAAGTACCACTCAATGACATAAGAAACAACCACGATGCCACGGGCCGGATTGCCAAGTGGGCCAGCAAGCTCCTCCCGTTCGACATAACATACAAACCACGACGATCCATTAAGTCGCAAGTATTGGCCAATTTCGTCGCTGAATGGACGGAAGCCGAACTCCCTAAAGAGTACGGCGCATACTCCAATTGGATCATGCACTTCGACGGCTCTAAAATGCTGGCCGGTCCTGGGGCTGGCGTCGTCCTGACGTCCCCCACCGGAGATACAGTACAATACATGCTCCAAATACTATATACAGACTCCAATAACGCGGCCAAATATGAGGCCCTTCTACACGGTCTCCGGATGGCAGTCTCCATGGTCATTCAACGCCTGGAGGTGTGCGGGGACTCGAACCTCGCAATATCCCAAATAAATGGAGACTTCGATGCCAAGGATCCGAAAATGGCGGCATATCGCAACACCGTCCTCAAAATGTCAGCCCGGCTCGAGGGGCTTGAATTCCACCATGTGGCTCGGGAAAACAACCAGGCGGCGGACATCGTTGCCCGTATCGGCGCTAAACGCGACCCTGTCCCACCGAACATCTTCCTGGAAAGACTGTTCAAACCATCCGTGGTATGGGAAGGGGACACCGGCAAAAATAGTCCAGACCCGGCCACAACCCAGATAACGAACACCCTGACACAATCGGAGGTTCCACCACCGAAATAACACCTTCAGCCCACGTGATAATGGCCGTCATTGCCCCGTGGACAGAACCATTCCTGGCCTACCTAACTAGGCAGGAACTACCCGAGGACCAAAATGAGGCACACTGCATAGTGCGGCGATCTAAAGCCTACAAGGTCCACGAGTGAGAGCTTTATAAGAAAAGCACAACTGGAATCCTTCAAAGGTGCATCTCCGAAGAGGAAGGGCAGAAGCTTTTGGCAGAAATCCATGCCGGACTCGGCGGCCACCACGCTGCAGCCCAGGCCCTTGTAAGCAAGGCCTTCTGTACAAGTTTTTATTGGCCGATGGCCAGGGCAGATGCACAGCATCTGGTCCAACATTGTGTTGGTTGCCAGCTTTTTGTAAACCAAAGCCACATGCCACCTACTACCCTCGAACCAATCCCCATTACCTGGCCCTTTGCGGTCTGGGGGCTTGATATGGTCGGACCCCTCAAAGGGGGAACCCATAAGAAAAAATACTTACTGGTCATGGTGGATAAATTCACCAAATGGATAGAAGCCAAACCTGTAAAAACGGCTGAATCCGGACTGGTGATAGACTTCATATCCGGGGTTGTACACCATTATGGCGTCCCCCACATCATCATCACTGACAACGGCACGAACTTTACAGCCGATGAGGTGAAACTTTGGTGCATCAACATGTGCATTAAGCTCGATTATGCTTCTGTCTATCATCCGCAAACTAACGGTCAAGTCGAACGAGCGAATGGTCTTATCATGAGCGGAATTAAACCCGGATTAGTGTGCTCCTTAAAGGAATCAGACACACATTGGATAGAGGAGCTCGACTCCGTACTATGGGGGCTGTGGACCACGCTGAATCGCACTACCGGATACACACCGTTTTTTATGGTGTACGACGCTGAGGCGGTGCTGCCTTGCGACATAATTCATGACTCACCTCGAGTTCGCATGTACGAAGAAAGAGAGGCCGAGCTCGATCAGCTGGACAGTTTGGATGCCCTGGAGGAGGAACACGACGTAGCAAAGGCCCGTTCCGCATTCTATCAATAACAGGCTCGAAGGTATTAAAGCAGAGAAGTACGAGCCAAAACCTATAACGTTGGCGAAGTAGTTCTACGCCTGCCGGAGAAGAAAAAGAACAAGGTCAAGCCCAAATGGGAAGGTCCCTTCATTATCGACCAGGTTCTGACCGGTGGAGTGATGACCCACAAGTATAGGGGATCTATCGTAGTCCTTTCGATAAGTAAGAGTGTCGAACCCAACGAGGAGCAGAAGGAAATGATAAGCGGTTTTCAGCTAGGTGTTCTCTGCAAATACTAAAATAAGTGGTAACAGATAGTTTTGTGATAGGATAAATTGTAACGAGCAACAAGTAACAAAAGTAAATAAAGTGCAGCAAGATGGCCCAATCATTTTGTAGCAAAGGACAAGCCGGAACAAACTCTTATAATAGGAAAAGCGCTCCCGAGGACACATGGGAATATCGTCAAGCTAGTTTTCATCATGTTCATATGATTCGCGTTCGATACTTTGATAATTCTATATGTGGGTGGACCGGTGCTTGGGTGCTGTTCTTACTTGAACAAGCATCCCACTTATGATTAACCTCTATTGCAAGCATCCGCAACTACAACAAAAGTATTAAGGTAAACCTAACCATAGCATGAAACATATGGATCCAAATCAGCCCCTTACGAAGCAACGCATAAACTAGGGTTTAAGCTTCTGTCACTCTAGCAACCCACCATCTACTTATTACTTCCCAATGCCTTCCTCTAGGCCCAAATAATGGTGAAGTGTTATGTAGTCGACGTTCACATAACACCACTAGAGGCTAGACAACATACATCTTATCAAAATATCAAACGAATACCAAATTCACATGACTACTCATAGCAAGACTTCTCCCTTGTCCTCGGGAACGAACGTAATTACTCACAAAGCATATTTATGTTCATAATCAGAGGGGTAATAATATGCATATAGGATCTGAATATATGATCTTCCACCAAATAAACCAACTAGCATCAACTACAAGGAGTAATCAACACTACTAGCAACCTACTAGCACCAATCCCGGACTTTGAGACAAGAATTGGATACAAGAGATGAACTAGGGTTTGGCGATGAGATGGTGCTGGTGAAGATGTTGATGGAGATTGCCCTCTCCCAATGAGAGGAGCGTTGGTGATGACGATGGTGATGATTTCCCCCTCCCGGAGGGAAGTATCGCCGGCAGAACAGCTCTGCCAGAGCTCTAGATTGGATCCGCCAAGGTTCCGCCTCGTGGCGGCGGAGTCTCGTCCCGAAAAGTTCCCTCTTATTTTTTTCTCATCGAAAGACTTCATATAGGAGAAGATGGGCGTCGGAGAGCCACCAGGGGGCCCACGAGGTAGGGGGCGCGCCCTAGGTGTCGCCCCCCACCCTCGTAAGAAGGGTGTGGGCCCCCTGGCCTTCATCTTTGGCGAGGATTTTTCTTTATTTATTTTAAGATGTTCCGTGGAGTTTCAGGACTTTTGGAGTTGCGCAGAATAGGTCTCTAATATTTGCTCCTTTTCCAGCCCAGAATTCCAGCTGCCGGCATTCTCCCTCCTTATGTAAACCTTGTAAAATAAGAGAGAATAGCCATAAGTATTGTGACATAAAGTGAAATAATAGTCCATAATGCAATAAATATCGATATAAAAGCATGATGCAAAATGGACGTATCAACTCCCCCAAGCTTAGACCTCACTTGTCCTCAAGCGAAAAGCCGATAACAATAAATATGTCCCCATGTTTAGAAGTAGAGGCGTCGATAAAAGTAAAATACAGACATGAAGATGATTATTCTCATAACAGCAAAATATATAGATTTTGTCATACGATTACTTATATTCAAGTGATGATCTATTCACAATGCAAAAATATAAATCATAAACCTTATTGGGCTCCGACAAACTATAATCTCAGTCATTGAAGCAATTGCAATTTATCATAACATTGGAAAGAGTCTATGTCAGAGCTAAAAAGCAAGTCCACATACTCAACTATCATTTAGTCCTCCATAATTGCTAACACTCACGCGATATTTGTGGTTACGGAGTTTTAATCGGACACAGAGAAAGATAGGGGCTTATAGTTTTGCCCTACAACCTTTTACCTCAAGGGTAATGTCAACAATAATGGTTCATGCTCCCCTACATCCAATTAGATATATATATATATATATATATCATGTTCTTTCCAACATGCTGAGCTTGCCAAAGGATAAAATGAAAAATAAAAGGTGAAGATCACCATGACTCTTGCATAAGGTAGAAGATAACAATAAAGGATAGGCCCTTCGCAGAGGGAAGCAGAGATTGCCATGCGCTTTTATGGTTGGATATATAAAATCTCAATGCGAAAGAACGTCACTTTATATTGCCCCTTGTGATATGAACCTTTATTATGCATTCCGTCAGTTTTATTACTTCCACATCACAAGATCGTATAAAGCTTATTTCTCCCACACCAATCAATCATACATATTTAGAGCATTTTTTATTGCTTTGCACCGATGACAACTTACTTGAAGGATCTTACTCAATCCATAGGTAGATATGGTGGACTCTTATGGCAAAACTGGTGTAAGGGTATTTAGAAGCACAAGTAGTATTTCTACTTGGTGCTGAGAATTTGGCTAGCATGAGGGGGAAAGGCAAGCTCAACAAGTTAGAGGATCCATGACAACATACTTTATCTCAGATATAAGAAAGACATAACTCATTACGTTGTCTTCCTTGTCCAACATCAACTCTTTAGCATGCCATATTTTAATGAGTGCTCCCAATCATAAAAGATGTCAATGATAATATATCTATATGTGAAACCTCTCTTTCCTTATTACTTCCTATTAATTGCAACAATGACCAAAGCTATGCTTGCCAACTCCCAACAACTTTTAATCATCATAATCTTTCTATGTGAAGTCATTAATCTCAATAAGATCAATATGAACTTTTTGTTTCTTTTTATTCTTTTTCTCTTTTCTTTTATTCACCCAAGATCATGGCAGAATAATCAAGCCCTTGACTCCACACTAATCTTTATTATATATAGCTCACGGATTCAATTACAAAGAGAGATCATAAAGCAAACTCAAAACTAGATCATGTCATAAACTTTATTCTACTAGATCAAGATACTACTAATAGGATCGAACTAAGAAAAACGGTAAAGATAGGAGTTGTGATTGTGATACGATACCGGGGCACCTCCCCCAAGCTTGGTAGTTGCCAAGGGGAGTGCCCATACCCATGTGATTATATCTCCTTTGTCGGTGAAGAAGGTGGAGGTGAAGGATAATCGCACATCGAGCGTAAGAGGTCCTCCAGCTTGCGAATAATGCCCTTGAGTGCGACAATATGCTCCTTCAACAAAATATTTTCTTGTGTGAGATACTTGTTTTGAACACGAGCTAACTCAATCATCTTGAAAGCTTCGATCTCAGTTGGGGTAAGAAGGTTATGATCAATTTGAAGGGTGTCTTTTGCTGCTGGAGCTTGATCCTCCGTGGCCTTCTTGATCCTTTCATCCTTGTTGACCCTCGTGGGTTCTTCCCTCTTCAGATCTATCTTCATTAGCCAAGCATCGTTGTCACCATTGTTTTAGGAGGGAGACGACATGATGCCTAGCCTGGAAAAACCTGACAGAAAACAGCTCGAAACAAGAACAAAGGAGGTTTGCGTGATACGGGAGTCAAAACCTTCGGGAGAATATATAATGAAATTTTACCGACCAAAATACGTATCGTGCAAGAAAACGGAGTCCGGAAGGCACACGAGGTGCTCACGAGTTAGGGGGGCGCGCCCAGGGGGGTAGGGTGTGCCCACCACCCTCGTGGGGCCCTCGTGTCCTTCCCGGACTGCTACTTATTTTTCTATTTTTCTAAATATTCCAAAACGGAGAAATATTGCCTTAAAAATTGTTTTGGAGTCGGTTTACTTACCGTACCACATACCTATTCCTTTTCTGAGTCTGAAACGTTCCGGAAAGTGTCCCTTATGTATTCCTCCGAGGTTACGGTTTCAATAATATTGGTTTCAACATTTATGGGATTACCTGAGATATAGTGTTTGATTCTTTGACCGTTTACCACCTTCGGATTTGTGCCCATGAAGTTGTTGATTTTTATGGCACCGGAACGATAGACCTCTTCGATAACATAGGGGCCTTCCCATTTAGAGAGAAGTTTTCCTGCAAAAAATCTTAAACGAGAGTTGTATAGCAATACATAATCACCTACATTAAACTCACGCTTTTGTATCCTCTTGTCATGCCATCTTTTAACTTTTTCTTTAAACAATTTGGCATTTTCATAAGCTTGGGTTCTCCATTCATCGAGTGAGCTAATATCAAATAACCTCTTCTCACCGGCAAGTTTAAAATCATAGTTGAGCTCTTTAATAGCCCAATATGCCTTATGTTCTAGTTCGAGAGGTAAGTGACATGCTTTTCCATAAACCATTTTATACGGAGACATACCCATAGGATTTTTATATGCAGTTCTATAAGCCCATAATGCATCATCAAGTTTCTTGGACCAATTCTTTCTAGACCTATTAACAGTCTTTTGCAAAATTAATTTGAGCTCTCTATTGCTCAACTCTACTTGACCACTAGACTGTGGGTGATAAGGGGATGCAATTCTATGATTAACATCATATTTAGCAAGCATTTTCCGGAAAGCACCATGAATAAAGTGTGAACCACCATCAGTCATTAAATATCAAGGGACTCCAAACCTCGGGAAAATAACTTCCTTAAGCATTTTAATAGAAGTGTTGTGATCAGCACTACTAGTTGGAATAGCTTCTACCCACTTAGTAACGTAATCAACAGCAACTAGAATATGTGTGTATCCATTAGAGGCAGGAAAAGGTCCCATATAATCAAAGCCCCAAACATCAAACGGTTCAATAACAAGAGAATAATTCATAGGCATTTCTTGACGTCTACTAATATTACCAATTCTTTGACATTCATCACAAGACAAGACAAACTTACGGGCATCCTTGAAGAGAGTAGGCCAATAAAAACCAGATTGCAATACCGTATGTGCAGTTCTGTCTCCAGCGTGGTGTCCTCCATAAGACTCGGAGTGACACTTGCGTAGGATTTGTTCTTGTTCATGCTCAGGTACACAACGTCTAATAACACCATCTACTCCTTCTTTATAAAGATGTGGGTCATCCCAAAATTAATGTCTTAAATCATAGAAAAACTTTTTCTTTTGTTGGTATGTGAAGCTAGGTGGTATAAATTTAGCAACAATATAATTAGCATAATCAGCATACCATGGAGTACTACGAGAAGTACTTATAACATTTAATTGTTCATCAGGAAAGCTATCATTAATAGGTAGTGGGTCATCAATAATATTTTCTAACCTAGACAAGTTGTCTGCAACGGGGTTCTCAGCTCCCTTTCTACCAACAATATGCAAATCAAATTCTTGTAGCAAGAGAACCCATCTAATAAGTCTAGGTTTAGCATCTTTATTTTCCATAAGATATTTAATCGCAGCATGATCAGTTTGAATAGTTACTTTAGAATCAACAATATAAGGTCTAAACTTATCACAAGCAAATACAACTGCTAAAAGCTCTTTTTCAGTAGTAGCATAATTCCTTTGAGCATTGTCTAGAGTCTTACTAGCATAATGAATAACATTTAATTTCTTATTAACTCTTTGCCCTAGAACAGCACCTACAACATAATCACTAGCATGACACATAATTTCAAAGGGTAAATTCCAATCAGGTGCCTGAACAACAGGTGCAGTGGCTAATGCTTTGTTAAGTATTTCAAATGCTTCTACACAATCATCATCAAAGACAAATGGTATATATTTTTGCAATAAATTAGTCAGAGGCCGAGAAATTTTTGAGAAGTCCTTAATGAACCTCCTATAAAATCCAGCGTGACCAAGGAAACTTCTTATACCTTTGATGTCCTTGGGACATGGCATCTTTTCAATAGCATCAACCTTGGCTTTATCAACTTCAATACCTCTTTCAGAAACTTTATGCCCCAAGACAATACCTTCATTAACCATAAAGTGGCACTTTTCCCAATTCAAGACAAGATTAGTTTCTTCACATCTCTGCAAAACTCGATCAAGATTGCTCAAGCAATCATCAAAAGAGGAACCATAGACGGAAAAGTCGTCCATGAAAACCTCACAAATCTTTTCACAAAAGTCAAAGAATATAGCCATCATGCATCTTTGAAAGGTACCAGGTGCATTACATAAACCAAAAGGCATACGTCTATAAGCAAAAGTACCAAAAGGGCATGTAAAAATAGTCTTTGATTGATCTCTAGCCGACACAGGTATTTGAGAGAAACCAGAATAACCATCTAGAAAGCAATAGTGTGTATGTTTGCATAATCTTTCTAGCATTTGATCAATAAAAGGTAAGGGGTAATGATCTTTCTTAGTAGCTTTATTTAATTTGCGGAAATCAATTACCATCCTATAACCTGTGATAATTCTTTGTGGAATCAATTCATCTTTATCATTAGGAACAACAGTAATACCTCCCTTCTTAGGGACACAATGGACAGGACTTACCCACTCACTATCAGCAATGGGATAGATTATACCTGCCTCCAGAAGCTTTAGTATTTCTTTTCTTACCACTTCTTTCATTTTAGGATTCAGACGTCGTTGAGGATCACGAACTGGTTTGGCATCTGCTTCCAAATTTATTTTATGTTGACATAGAGTGGGACTAATGCCCTTAAGATCATCAAGAGTATATCCAATAGCAGCAGGGTGCTTCTTCAGAGTTTTCAATAATCTTTCTTCTTCATGCTCTGAAAGGTTAGCACTAATAATAACTGGATATATCTTCTTTTCATCAAGATAAGCATATTTAAGATTATCAGGCAAAGGTTTAAGCTCAAACACGGGATCACCCTTGGGTGGAGGAGGATCCCCTAAGATTTCAACAGGCAAATTGTGTTGCAAAATAGGTTCCTGTTTAAAGAATACTTCATCTATTTCCCTTCTTTCATTCATGAACATATCATTTTCATGGTCTAGCAAATAGTGTTCTAAAGGATCACTAGGAGGTACGACAATAGAAGCAAGACCAATAATTTCATCCTTACTAGGTAATTCTTCCTCACGATGTTGTTTAGTAAATTTAGAGAAATTAAACTCATGAACCATATCATCCAAGCCAACAGTAACAACATTCTTAGTGCAATCTATGGTAGCATTGATAGTATTTAAGAAGGGTCTACCAAATATAATGGGACAAAAGCAATCTTGCAGAGAAGTAAGAACAAGAAAATCAGCAGAATATTTGGTTTTCCCACACAAGACTTGAACATCTCTAACAATTCCAATTGGTGAAATAATATCTCTATTGGCAAGTTTAATTGCAACATCAATATCTTCTAACTCAACAGGTGCAATTTCATTCTTAATTTCTTCGTATAAGGTATGCAGTATAAAACTAGCACTTGCACCCATATCACATAAGCCATGATAACAATGATCTCCTATTTTAACAGAAATAACAGGCACACCTACCACATGTCTATGTTTATCTTTATCACAAGGTTTAGCAATTCTAGCAGTTTCACCTTCGAACTGAATAACATGCCCATCAATATTATCAGACAAGAGATCTTTAACAATAGCAATATTAGGTTCTACTTTAACTTTCTCAGGAGGTGTATAAGTTCTAATATTGCTTTTACAAACAACAGTTGCAGCTTTAGCATGATCCTTTATTCTAACAGGGAAAGGTGGCTTCTCAACATAAGAAGTAGGAACAATAGGATCATTATAAGTGACAGTCTTTTCTTCAAGTTTAATAGGTGCAGCTACTTTTACTTCTATGGGAGGATGATATTTAAACCACTTCTCCTTAGGGAGATCAACATAAGTAGCAAAAGATTCACAGAAAGAAGCTACTATCTTAGAGTCAAGTCCATATTTAGTGCTAAACTTACGGAAAATATCGGTATCCATAAAAGATTTAACACAATCAAACTTAGGTGTCATACCTGACTCCTTACCTTCGTCGAGGTCCCAATCTTCAGAGGTGCGTTTAATTCTATCCAATAAATTCCATCTGAATTCAATAGTCTTCATCATAAAAGAGCCAGCACAAGAAGTATCGAGCATGGAGCGATTGTTATCAGAAAGTCGAGCATAAAAACTTTGCATAATTATTTCTCTCGGGAGCTCATGATTGGGGCTTGAATATAACATTGATTTAAGCCTCCCCCAAGCTTGAGCGATGCTTTCTCCTTCACGAGGCCAGAAATTATATATATAATTGTGATCATGATGAACAAGATGCATAGGGTAATACTTTCGATGAAATTCCAGCTTCAATCTTTTTTAGTCACATGATCTCATATCATCACATAGCCTATACCATATCAATGCATCTCGCTTCAAAGATAAAGGGAAGACCTTCTTCTTAGCAACATCATCGGGTATACCTGCAAGCTTAAATAATCCACAAACTCCATCCACATATATTAAATGCTCATCAGGATGCTTTGTTCCATCTCCTGTAAAAGGGTTAGCTAGCAGTTTTTCCATCATACCCGAAGGAAATTTAAAAGGAGTTTCATTTTCAATAGGTTCAGTAGGTTGAGGAGCAACTCTTTGCTCTACTGGTCGGGGTGAAGATACCCCGAACAAGCCCCTCAGAGAATTACTTTCCATAGTAAGAAGTGACAGTAAATTTCAGCACACTATATAAATTTTTCCTTACCAAATTCCACCTACCAAAGGCGCTACACTCCCCGGCAACGGCGCCAAAAAAGAGTCTTGATGACCCACAAGTATAGGGGATCTATCGTAGTCCTTTCCATAAGTAAGAGTGTCGAACCCAACAAGGAGTAGAAGGAAATGATAAGCGGTTTTCAGCAAGGTGTTCTCTACAAGTACTGAAATAAGTGGTAACAGATAGTTTTGTGATAGGATAAATTGTAACGAGCAACAAGTAACAAAAGTAAATAAAGTGCAGCAAGATGGCCCAATCCTTTTGTAGCAAAGGACAAGCCGGAACAAACTCTTATAATAGGAAAAGCGCTCCCGGGGACACATGGGAATATCGTTAAGCTAGTTTTCATCATGTTCATATGATTCGCGTTCGATACTTTGATAATTTGATAAGTGGGTGGACCGGTGCTTGGGTGATGTTCTTACTTGAACAAGCATCCCACTTATGATTAACCTCTATTGCAAGCACCCGCAACTACAACAAAAGTATTAAGGTAAACCTAACCATAGCATGAAACATATGGATCCAAATAAGCCCCTTACGAAGCAACGCATAAACTATGGTTTAAGCTTCTGTCACTCTAGCAACCCATCATCTACTTATTAATTCCCAATGCCTTCCTCTAGGCCCAAGTAATGGTGAAGTGTTATGTAGTCGACATTCACATAACACCACTAGAGGCTAGATAACATACATCTTATCAAAATATCAAACGAATACCAAATTCACATGACTACTCATAGGAAGACTTCTCCCTTGTCCTCAGGAACGAACGTAATTACTCACAAAGCATATTCATGTTCATAATCAGAGGGGTAATAATATGCATATAGGGTCTGAACATATGATCTTCCACCAAATAAACCAACTAGCATCAACTACAAGGAGTAATCAACACTACTAGCAACCTACTAGCACCAATCCCGGACTTTGAGACAAGAATTGGATATAAGAGATGAACTAGGGTTTGGATATGAGATGGTGCTGGTGAAGATGTTGATGGAGATCGCCCTCTCTCGATGAGAGGAGCGTTGGTGATGACGATGGTGATGATTTCCCCCTCCCGGAGGGAAGTATCCCCGGCAGAACAGCTCTGCCGGAGCTCTAGATTGGATCTACCAAGGTTCCGCCTCGTGGTGGCGGAGTCTCGTCCCGAAAAGTTCCCTCTTATTTTTTTCTCACCGAAAGACTTCATATAGGAGAAGATGGGCGTCGGAGAGCCACCAGGGGGCCCACGAGGTAGGGGGCGTGCCCTAGGGGGGGCGCCCCCCACCCTCGTGAGAAGGGTGTGGGCCCCCTGGCCTTCATCTTTGGCGAGGATTTTTCTTTATTTATTTTAAGATGTTCCGTGGAGTTTCAGGACTTTTGGAGTTGCGCAGAATAGGTCTCTAATATTTTCTCCTTTTCCAGCCCAGAATTCCAGCTGCCGGCATTCTCCCTCCTTATGTAAACCTTGTAAAATAAGAGAGAATAGCCATAAGTATTGTGACATAAAGTGAAATAACAGTCCATAATGCAATAATATCGATATAAAAGCATGATGCAAAATGGACGTATCATGGAGCGTATCGTCTACGGGACGCATCGGATAATCGACTCGAGTCAAACCCATGGAACACAGCCAGACTCCGAAGATTCTATGCCTAGCGCCGGACTCTATGTTCGTCTCCTTACCTTCATCAATTTTTTGCACATTTGTTTTTTCTCTCTTTCTTTCTCTATTTTTCCCTTCAAGGCCCTAAAGGGCTACACTTGTGTCTTGGTTACACAATCTTGACGCGCTAACCGCACTCAATATACCTGGGGGCTTCCTATACAGAAGCTTAATCTAATTACCTTTCCGGGCTTTATGCCCCGGACATGTGTTATTCTTCCGCATGTACCTTTTTTTGCCATTATATGCTTCAATATGACTTAAGTTTTGGCCAGGATGGGTTGCCTGGCTCTTGTATTTATGACCTACGTTCCCGTTAATTCGGCTAGGGAATAAGGGGAGCACCTCTGCGATTGTTACTGCCGGGTCAGCCGGATGTGTACCTCAGACTGGGTGAAACTGAAAGCTAGCGTTCTTAAGGGAATATTCGGTCGGTGAATAAAAGATGACTTTAAATTAAATTACTACATGCCCCCAGATGTTTTTAGTCTACGTCTCGCAGTTCAGACATGCACATTAGGGCATGCGTACCCAGGGAAAGGAACCCTTAATGGAACTATTCTTCCTGGAAGATGTTTCTTACTATCCATGTAATATAACATAGCTAGTTGGGTACTTGTCTGTTCAAGCACTTATGACCCCTACGCCTAGTTTCCATGCATACCCCGGTTCTTATATAACCGAGTGGGTATTCGGATACACTCCGGAATATCGGGTCCATAGGTCGATGCGAAAAGGTCCGCCATGACAAATGATTTACAATCCGGCTAGGGACATTACATATGTCATTTTAAGTACGCAATCACTAAGACTGATTAAATTCTTCTTCTATACCATCCAACAGGCTGTCTAGCCTACAATCCTGTTGGGAATACTTTGCGGCTAATTGTACTTGATCATACACTAAACTGACAGGGATCTCTTTCTCATCGGGCCCCACAGGTCCGACCTCGGCCATGTGGTTTGGGTCAGCCTTGGTATATTGTGTCTTCACCATAGCCCAGGCTTCCCTTGCACCTTGTCGGCAGGCTGATATCTTCCATAATTGGAAGCGCCGCCGTGCTCCCTTGAGCTTCTCTATAAGCTCCCCCATGCCTCCTGGCAGGGACGTGGATGGCCACAAGGCTTGGGCAATACTCTGCATCACCTGCCGAACTTGTTCCCGCAGTCGTGAGAGCTCTGGTAGAAGATCACCCGAAGACCCGGGCATCTCCTCCGCGAGACGACCCGTTAGCATATCTACAGACATAGCTTCTCCGCCGAACTCCTTTACAGAGTTTTTTCAAGCACTTACTAAAAATGTCGCGCCGAAGCCGTTTATTCTCCTTAACGGAGTCCGCAAGCTGGGCTCGGACATCCTTCAGTTCCACACCCAGCTGGATATTGGCATCTTGGAGATCATTTTTCTCCTGCCTGACTCGCGTCAGCACACGCTCGCTAGCATTTCGTTGTCGATCACCACGTGCCATATCCGCCTCCACGGCCTCCGGATTCACTTCGGGGCCACCTGCAACATCTATTGTTAGGTGTGCATACATGCCGCATACTACCTGGTACCGATATTCTTTGCAATAAACAAAAGAGGTACTAGGGGGACCATTTTTGGACTCCTTCAATGCGGCAACAGCGGCTTCCAGCTGGGCCTTGCACTCGTCTAGCTCTTGAGACAATTGTAATACGACTCACTATAGGGCGAATTCGAGCTCGGTACCCGGGGATCCTTAAAATCAGTTGCGTCAACTGTTTCAAGTCTTGGGGGCTACTAATACATATAATCATCAAATTTGCTTACACGTATATCCCTTACATACTGGTCCGTGGCTCTGGCTAGATCATTTTGAGTAGCACGGATGTATGCGTCTGCGGAATTGAAGGCATCAAATGCCTCTGGCGAGAAACAATCGTCACGGAGTACGGCCCGGCGACGCCTATGATTCATGGCGCTCTCTACTTCTGAATTTGTAGCGGATAGTCTATCCGCATCCTCTGTAGGAGGAGCATACAGCGTCCGCCCCATGTTGGCTTCCGCCTCTATGTCCGGCCCTGGGGCCCGACTGGTGGCGTCGTGATCTGCGGCCTCTCCGGATATAGTCCGGCGAGCGTTTTTTCTATTAAAGAAGCATGTATGTCATTGCATTTTGAGAAAGACGACAACCACGAAGCGAGGTTTTGTGTCATACCTCTGCGCCGGCGTCTCCTTCCTGATCGCCTTCCTTTTTGGCCTACCTAGCTTTGGTGCCTCTTGTGGGCGAGTTGCTGCGGGTTCGGCACGGCGTCCGGAATGCCTTCCCTGTAAAACACCATATGTGTACGGTAGGTGAAGTTTCTAAAAGGAGATCCTATTTTTGGAGTTGGGATTTTGGTTTTTCTTACGTGCGACGCAGGGAGCAGCCCGGGATAGTCGGCCGTTATGGCCACCATGGCATCATCACAGCTCAATTGATAGAATTGCCTCAGCTCCACGAATATGTCCGGATCCTCTTCGAGTCCGGGACCGAGGGCCCGGCCAGGGTCCTCTGGTTGTGGAGATGGGTTGTTGATCTCCCTTACAGCTTTTCGCAGCTCCTGCCATAAAATGGCAAGGTGAGTACCTACGACGAAGAATGCTGGAAGAATGGGAGTAAAGAGGTATAACTCACCCAACTTGGAGGGTTGTACATGGAGAATCTATCCCGTGGCTTGATACGGATGAACTCCTCTTCCTGTACCTTGAACAACTCGGACAGATTTTTGCTAAAGCAGCAGCGGAGTCCGGTCCCTTACTCCCACAACGGGTGGCATCATCTTCCCCGTTAAAACACCATAGGGGGTGCCCTCGATATTGAAGTGGCTGCACTCCCCACATTATGCATACTGACATAACCTCGATTATTGTCAATCCTGATTGAGCTAGCGCTTTAATCCGGTTCATCAGGTAGAGGACTTCTTCGTTGTCTTCCTCCTGGGGGCTCCATGGGCGCCAGCTTCAGTGTTTCTTTAGAGGAGTATTGTTGAACTCAGGAAGACCCCGCCGAACAGGGTCTGGAAGGGGGACTTCCTCCATATAAAACCACTCCGAAGGCCAATCTTCGAACGTCTTCTTCGGAGTACCGGACAGGTATCCGATTTCGGTGATGCGCCATATTTCGGCTCCGCCCACCTGATAAAGTGACCCCTTTTGTGTGTGGGGCACAAGGCAAAATAACCTCTTCCACAGCTCGAAATGAGCCTCACAGCCCAGAAATAGCTCACAAAGGGCAACGCATCTGGCGATGTGTAATATGGAAGCAGCGGTGAAATTGTGAAGTTGGAGGCCATAAAACTCCAGGAGCCCGCGGAGGAACGGATGAATTGGAAATCCGAGTCCCCTTAGTAAGTAAGGGACAAGAAACGCCTGCTCCCCCTTGGAGGGGTTGGGGAAGCTCTTGTTGGAAATATTCCCTAGAGGCAATAATAAATTAGTTATTATTATTATATTTCATTGTTCATGATAATCGTTTATTATCCATGCTAGAATTGTATTGATAGGAAACTCAGATACATGTGTGGATACATAGACAACACCATGTCCCTAGTAAGCCTCTAGTTGACTAGCTCGTTGATCAATAGATGGTTACGGTTTCCTAAACATGGACATTGGATGTCGTTGATAACGGGATCACATCATCAGGAGAATGATGTGATGGACAAGACCAAATCCTAAGCCTAGCACAAGATCGTGTAGTTCGTTTGCTAAAGCTTTTCTAATGTCAAGTATCATTTCCTTAGACCATGAGATTGTGCAACTCCCGGATATCGTAGGAGTGCTTTGGGTGTACCAAATGTCACAACGTAACTGGGTGGCTATAAAGGTTCACTACAGGTATCTCCAAAAGTGTCTGTTGGGTTGGCACGAATCGAGACTGGGATTTGTCACTCCGTGTAACGAAGAGGTATCTCTGGGACCACTCGGCAGGACATCATCATAATGTGCACAATGTGACCAAGGAGTTGATCACGGGATGATGTGTTACGGAACGAGTAAAGAGACTTGCCGGTAAAGAGATTGAACAAGGTATCGGGATACCGACGATCGAATCTCGGGCAAGTACAATACCGCTGGACAAAGGGAATTGAATACAGGATTGATTGAATCCTCGACATCGTGGTTCATCCGATGAGATCATCGTGGAAAATGTGGGAGCCAACATGGGTATCCAGATCCCGCTGTTGGTTATTGGCCGGAGAGTTGTCTCGGTCATGTCTGCATGGTTCCCGAACCCGTAGGGTCTACACACTTAAGGTTCGATGACGCTAGGGTTATTAGGAAGACTTGTATGTGATTACCGAATGTTTTTCAGAGTCCCGGATGAGATCCCGGACATCACGAGGAGTTTTGGAATGGTCCGGAGGTAAAGATTTATATATGGAAAGTTGTTGTTCGGGTTCCGGGAAAAGTTCGGGTTTTTCCGGTATTGTACCGGGAACCTTCCGAAAGGTTTCGGAGGATTCCGGAGGGGTCCGGAGGTCCGGAAAGTGTTCCACCACGTCCAATACAGCAGCGTGGGATGTAGGGGACGCCCTAACCTTAATGGGCCAAGGGCACTAGCCCCCCCAAGGCCCATGCGCATGGGAGAGGGGAAACCCTAATGGGGAGGGCCTCCACTTGACTTGGGAGGCACTCCTCCCCCCTATGGCCGCCGCCCCCAACCCTAGATGGGATCTAGGGGGACCGGCCCCCTCTCTCCCCACCTATAAATAGTGGAGGAGTGGGAGGGCGGCCACACCCTTGAACATGGCGCAACCCCTCCCCTCCAATACCTCTCCTCCTTCGCGTGAGCTTGGCGAAGCCCTGCCGGAGAACTGCCACTCCATCACCACCACGCCGTCGTGCTGCTGTTGGACTCTCTTCCTCAACCTCTCCCTCCTCCTTGCTGGATCAAGGCGTGGGAGACATCTCCGTTCCGTACGTGTGTTGAACGCGGAGGTGCCGTCCGTTCGGCGCTAGGATCATCGGTGATTTGGATCACGACGAGTACGACGCCATCAACCACGTTCACTTAAACGCTTCCGCCTAGCGATCTACAAGGGTATGTAGAAGCACTCTCCTTCCCCTCGTTGCTTGATTACTCCATAGATTGATCTTGGTGATGCATAGAAAATTTTAAATTTCTGCTACGATCCCCAACAGTGGCATCAGAGCTAGGTCTATGCATAGTTTCTACGCACGAGTAGAACACAAAGCAGTTGTGGGCGTCGATTTTGTCAATTTACTTGCCGTTACTAGTCTTATCTTGATTCGGCGGCATCGTGGGATGAAGCGGCCCGGACCGACCTTACACGTACTCTTACGTGAGACTCGTTCCACCGACTGACGTGCACTAGTTGCATAAGGTGGCTAGCGGGTGTATGTCTCTCCCACTTTAGTCGGATCGGATTCGATGAAAAGGGTCCTTATGAAGGGTAAATAGAAATTGGCATATCACGTTGTGGTTTTGGCGTAGGTAAGAAACGTTCTTGCTAGAAACCTATAGCGGCCACGTAAAATACTTGCAACAACAATTAGAGGACGTCTAACTTGTTTTTGCAGCATATGCCTTGTGATGTGATATGGCCAAAAGGATGTGATGAATGATATATGTGATGTATGAGATTGATCATATTCTTGTAATAGGAATCACGACTTGCATGTCGATGAGTATGACAACCGGCAGGAGCCATAGGAGTTGTCTTAATTTATTTATGACCTGCGTGTCAACATAAACGTCATGTAATTACTTTACTTTATTGCTAAAGCGTTAGCCATAGTAGTAGAACTAATAGATGACGAGACAACTTCAAGAAGACACGATGATGGAGATCATGGTGTCATGCCGGTGACAACGATGATCATGGAGCCCCGAAGATGGAGATCAAAAGGAGCAAAATGATATTGGCCATATCATGTCACTATTTGATTGCATGTGATGTTTATCATGTTTTACATCTTATTTGCTTAGAACGACGGTAGCTTAAATAAGATGATCCCTCACTAAAATTTCAAGAAAAGTGTTCCCCCTAACTATGCACCGTTGCGAAGGTTCGTTGTTTCGAAGCACCACGTGATGATCGGGTGTGATAGATTCTAACGTTCGAATACAACGGGTGTTGACGAGCCTAGCATGTACAGACATGGCCTCGGGACACATGCGAAACACTTAGGTTGACTTGACGAGCCTAGCATGTATAGACATGGCCTCGGAACACGGAAGACCGAAAGGTAGAACATGAGTCGTATAGAAGATACGATCAACATGAGATGTTCACCGTTGATGACTAGTCCGTCTCACGTGATGATCGGACATGGCCTAGTCGATTCAGATCATGTTTCACTTAGATGACTAGAGGGATGTCTATCTGAGTGGGAGTTCAATAAATAATTTGATTAGATGAACTCAATTATCATGAACATAGTCTAAATTGTCTTTGCAAATATGTTGTAGATAAATAGCTCATGTTGTAGCTCCCTATTTCAATACGTTCCTAGATAAAGATTAAGTTGAAAGATATTGTAAGCAATGATGCGGACTAGGTCCGTAGTCCGAGGAGTGTCCTCACTGCTACACAGAAGGCTTACGTCTTTGATGCACCGCTGATGTGCAAACCCCTACAACATCGTCTGTGGATGTTGTGAACACCTGACAGACACATCCTGATGACTACTTGATAGTTTAGTGCACCATACTTTATGGCTTAGAATCAGGATTCCAATGACGTTTTGAACGCCATAGAACATATGAGATGTTCCAAGAGCTGAAATTGGGATTTCAGGCTCATGCCCATGTTGAGAGGTGTGAGACCTCTGACAAGTTCTTTTGCCAACAAGATGGAGGAGAATAGCTCAGCTAGTGAGCATGTGCTCAAAATGTCTGGGTGCTACAATCACTTGAATCAAGTGGGAGTTAAAACTTCCAGATAAGGTAGTGATTGATAGAGTTCTCTAGCCACTATCACTAAGCCACTAGATCTTCGTGATGAACTATGACATGCAAGGAATGGAGTTGATCCCGGAGTTGTTCGCGGTGCTTAAGACCGCAAAAGGTAGAAATCAAGAAAGGAGCATCAAGTGTTGATGGTTTAACAAGACCACTGGTTTCAAGAAGGGCAAGGGCTAGAAGGGAAACTTCATGGATGGCAAACCAGTTGCCACTCTAGTGAAAGAACCCAAGGTTGAACCCAAACCCGAGACTAAGTGTTTCTATTGTAAGGGGAACGGTTACTGGTAGCAGAACTACCCCAAATACATGGTAGATAAGAAGGTTGGCAACTTCAACAAAGTATATACGTGTTATTAATGTGTACCTCACTAGTACTCCTAGTAGCACCTGGGTATTGGATACCGGTTCAGTTACTATTATTGGTGACTTGAAGCAAAAGCTACGGATTGAACGGAGACTGGCTAAGTGCGAGGTGACGATGTGTGTTGGAAGTGTTTCCAAAGTTGATGAGATCACCATCGCACGCTCCATCCACCTTCGGGATTAGTATTGAACCTAGATAAATGTTATCAGGTGTCTACGTTGAGCATGAATATGATTAGATCATGTTCATTGCAATACGGTCATTCATTTAAGTTAGAGAATAATGGTTATTCTGTTTACATGAATGATACCTTTCATGGTCATGCACCCTATGTGAATGGTTCATTGAATCTCGGTCGTGGTAATACACATGTTCACGTCAAAAGATGTAGAGTTAATAATGATAGTACCACTTTCTCGTGGCACTACCACTTAGGTCATATTGGCGTAAGATGCATGAAGAAACTCCATGTCGATGGATGTTTGGAGTCACTTGATTTTGAATCACTTGACACATGCGAGCCATGCCTCATGGGCAGGATGACTAAGACCCCGTTTTCAGGTACAATGAAACGGGCAAATGACTTGTTGGAAATCATGCATGCTAATGCGTGTGATCCAATGAGAATTGAAGCGTGTGGTGGATATCGCTATTTTCTCATCTTCACTGACGATTTGGGTAGATATAGGTATATCCACTTAATGAAGCACATGTCTGAAACGTTTGAAAAGTTCAAGCGATTTCAGAGTGAAGTTAAGAATCATCATAACAATAAGATCATGTGCCTATGATCTGATCAAAAGGGGATTTTCTGAGTTATGAGTTTGGCAATAACTTAAGACATTGTGGAATTGTTTCACAGTTGAAGCCACCCGGAACACCACAAGGTAATGGTGTGTCCGGACATCGTAATCGAACCCTATGAGATATGGTGCGATCTATGATGTCTCTTACCAATCTACCGTTTTCATTTTGAGGTTATGCGTTAGAGACAGCTGCATTCACTTTAGATAGGACACCATTTAAGTCCGTTGAAACGACGTCGTGTGAACATTGGTTTGGCAAGAAACCAAAGTTGTCACTTCTTAATGTTTGGGGCTGCGATGCTTAAGGCTTCAGCCGGAGAAGCTCGAACCCAAAGCGGACAAACACATCTTCATAGGATACCCAAAGGTGATAGTTGGGTACACCTTCTATCTCAGATCCGAGGGCAAATTGTTTGTCGCTAAGAACGGGTCCTTTCTTGAGAAGGAGTTTCTCTCGAAAGAATTGAGTGGGAGGAAGATATAACTTGATGAGGTTGTCGAACCTTTACTTCAACCAGAGAGTGATGCAACACAGAAAGATGTTTTCTGTGGCGCCTACGTCTGTTGAATAGGAAGTTAATGATAGTGATCATGAAGCTTCAGATCAAGTTGCTATCGAACTTCGTAGGTCGACAAGGATATGTACTACTCCTAAGTGGTACGGTAATCCTGTCTTAGATATCATGTTGTTAGACAACAATGAACCTACAAGCTATGGAGAAGCGATGGTGGGCCCGTATTCCGACAAATGGATAGAAGCCATGAAATCCGAGATAGGATCCATATATCGGAACAAAGTATGGACTTTGGTGGACTTGCCCGATGATCGGCAAGCCATTGAGATAAATGGATCTTTAAGAAGATGGACATGGGCGGTAATGTTACCGTCTATGAAGCTCGACTTGTGGGAAAGAGTCTTTTCACAAGTTCAAGGAGTTGACTACGATGAGAATTTCTCACCCGTAGCGATGCTTAAGTCCGTCGGAATCATGTTAGCATTAGCTGTATTTTTTGATTATGAAATCTAACAGATGGATGTCAAAACGAGTTTTCTTACCAGTTTTCGTAAGAAAGAGTTGTATGTGATACAATCAAAGTTTTGTCGATCCTAAGGATGCTAAAAGGTATGCTGGCTCCAGCGATCCTTCTATGGACTGAGCAAGCATCTCGGAGTCAGAATATATGCTTTGATGGAGTGATCAAAGCTTTCAGGTTTACACATTGTTTGCTAGAAACTTGTATTTACAAGAAAGTGAGTGGGAGCACTACAACATTTCTGATAAGTATATGTGGATGACATATTGTTGATCTGAAATAATGTAGAATTTCTGGAAAGCATAAACGGTTATTTGAAGAATGTTTTTCAAAGGAAGACCTGGATAAAGTTGCTTAAATATTGGGCATCAAGATCTATAGAGATAGATCAAAACGCCTGATGATACTTTCAAAGAACGCACACCTTGACATGTTTTTGAAGGAGTTCAAAATAGATCAGTCAAAGAAGGGGTTCTTACCTGAGTTGTAAGGTGTGAAGTTGAGTAAGACTCAAAGCTTGACCACGGCAGAAGAAAGAGGAAGGACGAAGGTCGTCCCCTATGCTCTTGTCATAGGCTCTATACGTTATGCCATGCTGAGTACCGCATCTAATGTGTGCCTTGCCACAAGTCTGGCAAGAGGGTACAAAGGTGATCTAGGACTGGATCACCAGATGGCGGTCAAAATTGTCCTTAGAGGAATAAGGAAATGTTTCTCGGTTATGGAGGTGATAAAGAGTTTGACGTAAAGAGTTACGTCGATGCAAGCTTAACACCTATCCGGATAGAGATACCGGATACGTACAATGGAGCAACAATTTGGAATAGCTCCAAGTGGAACGTGGTAGCAGCATCTATGATATGACATAAAGTTTTGCGAAATACATAGGGATCTGAATATGGCATGACCCGTTGACTACAACCTCTCTCACAAGCATAACATGATCAAACCCAGAACTCATTGAGTGTTAATCACATAGTGATGTGAACTAGATTATTGAGTCTAGTAAACTCTTTGGATGTTGGTCACATGGCGATGTGACCTGTGAGTGTTAATCACATGGCGATGTGAACTAGATTATTGACTCTAGTGCAAGTGGGAGACTATTGGAAATATGCCCTAGAGGCAATAATAAATTAGTTATTATTATTATATTTCATTGTTCATGATAATCGTTTATTATCCATGCTAGAATTGTATTGATAGGAAAGTCAGATACATGTGTGGATACATAGACAACACCATGTCCCTAGTAAGCCTCTAGTTGACTAGCTCGTTGATCAATAGATGGTTACTGTTTCTTGACCATGGACATTGGATGTCGTTGATAACGGGATCACATCATTAGGAGAATGATGTGATGGACAAGACCCAATCCTAAGCCTAGCAGAAGATCGTGTAGTTCGTTTGCTAAAGCTTTTCTAATGTCAAGTATCATTTCCTTAGACCATGAGATTGTGCAACTCCCAGATACCGTAGGAGTGCTTTGGGTGTACCAAACGTCACAACGTAACTGGGTGGCTATAAAGGTCCACTACAGGTATCTCCAAAAGTGTCTGTTGGGTTGGCACGAATCGAGACTGGGATTTGTCACTCCGTGTAACGGAGAGGTATCTCTGGGCCCACTCGGTAGGACATCATCATAATATGCACAATGTGACCAAGGAGTTGATCACGGGATGATGTGTTATGGAACGAGTAAAGAGACTTGCCGGTAACGAGATTGAACAAGGTATCGGGATACCGACGATTGAATGTCGGGCAAGTACAATACCGCTTGACAAAGGGAATTGAATACAGGATTGATTGAATCCTCGACATCGTGGTTCATCCGATGAGATCATCGTGGAACATGTGGGAGCCAACATGGGTATCCAGATCCTGCTGTTGGTTATTGGCCGGAGAGTTGTCTCGGTCATGTCTGCATGGTTCCCGAACCCGTAGGGTCTACACACTTAAGGTTCGATGACGCTAGGGTTATTAGGAAGACTTGTACGTGATTACCGAATGTTGTTTGGTGTCTCGGATGAGATCCCGGACGTCACGAGGAGTTCCGGAATGGTCTAGAGGTAAAGATTTATATATGGAAAGTTGTTGTTCGGGTTCCGGGAAAAGTTTGGTTTTTTCCGGTATTGTACCGGGAAGCTTCCGGAAGGTTCCGAAGGATTCTGGAGGGGTCCGGAAAGTGTTCCACCACGTCCAATACAGCAGCATGGGCTGTAGGGGGCGCCCTAACCTTAATGGGCCAAGGGCACCAGCCCCCCAAGGCCCATGCGCATGGGAGAGGGGAAACCCTAATGGGGAGGGCCTTCACTTGACTTGGGAGGCACTCCTCCCCCCCTATGGCCGCCGCCCCCAACGCTAGATGGGATCTAGGGGGCCGGCCCCCTCTCTCCCTACCTATAAATAGTGGAGGGGTGGGAGGGCGGCCACACCCTTGAACCTGGTGCAGCCCCTCCCCTCCAATACCTCTCCTCCTCCGCGTGAGCTTGGCGAAGCCCTGCCACTCCATCACCACCACGCCGTCGTGCTGTTGGACTCTCTTCCTCAACCTCTCCCTCCTCCTTGCTGGATCAAGGCATGGGAGTCGTCTCCGTTCCGTACATGTGTTGAACGCGGAGGTGCCGTCCGTTCGGCGCTAGGATCATCGGTGATTTGGATCACGACGAGTACGACTCCATCAACCAAGTTCACTTGAACGCTTCCGCTTAGCGATCTACAAGGGTATGTAGATGCACTCTCCTTCCCCTCGTTGCTATATTACTCCATAGATTCATCTTGGTGATGTGTAGAAAATTTTAAATTTCTGCTACGATCCCCAACAGCTCTCCGCTTCCTCCCCGCCATTATAGGTGGCGAGCCCGGCTCAGACGGGGATCAAATACGCCGGAGGGAGAAATCCCTGTGTCTGCAGCTCTACCAAACGACTGTGCGGGACGGAACACCTCTCCCAATCACCGGGCTTAGGGCTATGGGGCGGGAGGAGGAGCTGCGGTGGTCGGCCATGATGGGATGGATTTTTTCCGAGCATGCTCTGATGGATTTTCGCTGAGGGAGGACGGTGTGGATTGGATCTAAGAATCCCCATCCCTTTAATAGACAATTTATTTACCTGGCTAGGGGGGGCGAATGTAAAAACGCCCTGGCTCCTCGCATTCGCTCGACGCGTGGAGGGTGGCACTTATTGGGCACAGAAGCCTAGAAGTCCAACATTTATAAGAGACGGACACTACTTTACAGATATTCAAGATTTGGAGAAGAACCCGCCTTGCAATGTTGAAGACAATACTACGCGCCGGACCTCATCGTCATTGAAGCCTGGTTCGGGGGCTACTGAGGGAGTCCTGGATTAGGGGGTCTCCGAACAGCCGGACTATTTCCTTTGGCCGGACTGTCGGATTATGAAGATACAAGATTGAAGACTTCGTCCCGTGTCCGGATGGAACTCTACTTGGCGTAGAAGGCAAGCTAGGCTATACAAATATGTATATCTCCTCCTTTGTAACCGACCTTGTGTAACCCTAGCCCCCTCCAGTGTCTATATAAACCGGAGGGTTTTAGTCCGTAGGACAACAGACAATCATACCATAGGCTAGCTTCTAGGGTATAGCCTCTTTGATCTCGTGGTAGATCAACTCTTGTACTATTCATAGCATCAAGAACAATCAAGCAGGACATAGGGTATTACCTCCATCAAGAGGGCCCGAACCTGGGTAAACATCGTATCCCCTGCCTCTTGTTACCATCCGCCTTAGATGCACAGTTCGGGACCCCCTACCCGAGATCCGCCGGTTCTGACACCGACAATAGCCTTCCAATATATCGATCTTTACGTCTCGACCATTTTGAGACTCCACGTCATGTCCATGATCTCATCCGGGACTCCGAACAAACTTCGGTCATCAAATCACATAACTCATAATACAAATCGTCATCGAACGTTAAGCGTGCGGACCCTACAGGTTCGAGAACTATGTAGACATGACCGAGACACATCTCCGGTCAGTAACCAATAGCGGAACCTGGATGCTCATATTGGTTCCTACATATTCTATGAAGATCTTTGTCGGTCAAACCACAATAACAACATACGTTATTCCCTTTGTCATCGGTTGTTGCTTTCCCAAGATTCGATCGTGGGTATCATCATACCTAGTTCAATCTCGCTACTCGCAAGTCTCTTTACTCATTCCGTAATGCATCATCCCGCAACTAACGCATTAGTCACAGTGCTTGTAAGGCTTATAGTGATGTGCATTACCGAGAGGGCCCAAAGATACCTCTCCAATACTCGGAGTGACAGATCCTAATCTTGATCTATGCCAACCCAACAAACACCTTCGGAGACACCTGTAGAGCATCTTTATGATCACCCGGTTACGTTGTGACATTTGATAGCACATAAGGTGTTCCTCCGGTATTCGGGAGTTGCATAATCTCATAGTCAGAGGAATATGTATAAGTCTTGAAGAAAGCAATAGCAATAAAACATAACGATCATTATGCTAAGCTAATGGATGGGTCTTGTCCGTCACATCATTCTCTAATGATGTGATCCTGTTAATCAAATGACAATACATGTCTATTGTCGGGAAACTTAACCATCTTTGATTAACGAGCTAGTCAAGTAGAGGCATACTAGGGACACTCTGTTTTGTCTATGTATTCACACATGTACTAAGTTTCAGGTTAATGCAATTCTAGCATGAACAATAAACATTTATCATGATATAAGGAAATATAAATAACAACTTTATTATTGCCTCTAGGGCATATTTCCTTCAAGAAGGGGAATCGACACGTATCTATCATTGCCATTAAGGATAACAAGATGGGGTCTATTTCTACATAAATAGATCTTTTCTACTACATGGCATCATTCTTATTGCATTACTCCCTTTCTCCATGAACTTAATACACTAGATGCATGCTGGATAGCGGTCGATGTGTGGAGTAATAGTAGTAGATACAGGCAGGGAGGTATTTTTGCCAAAGTTGTTATTTCATATTTCCTTATATCATGATAAATGTTTATTATTCATGCTAGAATTGTATTAACCGGAAACATGATACATATGTGGATACATAAACAAAACACTGTGTCCCTAGTAAGCCTCTACTAGACTACCTCGTTAATCAAAGATGGTTAAGTTTCCTAACCATAGACATGTGTTGTCATTTGATGAATGGGATCACAACACTAGGAGAATGATGTGATGGACAAGACCCATTCGTTATCTTAGCATGTTGATCGTTCAATTTTATTGCAATTGCTTTACTCGTGTCAAATACATATTCCTTCGACTCTGAGATTATGCAACTCCCGGATACCGGAGGAATACCTTGTGTGCTATCAAACGTCACAACGTAACTCGTTGATTATAAAGATGCTCTACAGGTATCCCCGGAGGTGTTTGTTGGATTGGCATAGATCGAGATTAGGATTTGTCACTCCGAGTATCGGAGAGGTATCTCTGGGCTCTCTCGGTAATGCACATCATAATAAGCCTTGCAAGTAATGTGACTAATGAGTTAGTTGCGAGATGATGTATTACGGAATGAGTAAAGAGACTTCCTAGTAACGAGATTGAACTAGGTATGATGATACCGACGATCAAATCTCGGGCAAGTAACATACCGATGACAAAGGGAATAACGTATGTCTTCATTGCGGTTTGACCGATAAAGATCTTCGTAGAATATGTAGGAACCAATATGAGCATCCATGTTCCACTATTGGTTATTGACCGGAGATGTGTCTCGGTCATGTCTACATAGTTCTCGAAGCCGTAGGGTCCACACGCTTAACGTTCGATGATGATTTGTATTATGAGTTATGTGTTTTGGTGACCGAAGATTGTTCGGAGTCCCGGATGAGATCACGGGCATGACGAGGAGTCTCGAAATGGTCGAGAGGTAAAGATTGATATTTATCGGAGAACCGAGGGGTTATCGGAACCTCCCGGGGAAGTAATGGGCCTTCATGGGCCATAGGGGAGAGGGAAGGCAGCCCACAAGGGGTGGCCGCGCCCCCTTTCCTTCTCCTCTTCCCTCTCCCTTCCCTCTACCCCCCTCCATGAGAAGGAAAAAAGGGGCGAATCCTACTAGGTGTGTAGTCCTAGTAGCACCCCCCCCTTGGAGCACCCCTGGTGGCCGGCCTCCTCCTCTCCCTCCTTTATATACATGGGCAGGGCACACCTTGAAGACACTCGGAGGTGCCGTACGTTCGGTACTTGATCGGTTGGATCGCGAAGATGTTCGACTACATTAACCGTGTTAACCTAACGCTTCCGCTTTCGGTCTATGAGGGTATGTGGACACACTCTCCCCCTCTCGTTGCTATGCATCTCCTAGATAGATCTAGCGTGATCGTATGAATTTTTTTGAAATTGAATGCTACATTCCCCAACACCGCTATCTTCTTGAAGATGTCGTCGTGGATCTCCTCTCCTTGTCAGAGTTCCGCGTGAAGATCCAACTCCGGTGTGGTTAGTCAGTGACGACGATTTGTGTCGTTTTCCTGTTGGGGAACGCAGTATTTCAAAAAAATTCCTATGATCACGCAAGATCTATCTAGGAGATGCATAGCAACGATAGGGGAGAGTGTGTCTACGTACCCTCGTAGACCGAAAGCGGAAGCGTTAAGCAACGCGGTTGATGTAGTCGAACGTCTTCGCGATCCAACCGATCAAGTACCAAACGTACAGCACCTCCATGATCTACACACGTTCAGCTCGGTGACGTCCCTCGAACTATTGATCCAGCTACGGTCGAGGGAGAGTTTCAGCAGCACAACGGCGTGGTGACGATTATGATGAAGTTACCGGCGCACGGCTTCTCCTAAGCACTGCAACGATATGACTGAGGTGTGTTTCTGTGGAGGGGGCACCGCACACGGCTAAGAGAAACTTTGGTGTGCCTTTGGGGTGCCCCCTCCCACCTATATAAAGGGGGGAGGGAGGAGGTGGCCGGCCAAGGGGAGGAGGCGTGCCATGGGGGGCAATCCTACTCCAAGTTGGATTCAGCCCCCCTTTCCTATTCCAACAAGGAGAAGGGGGAAGGTGAGGGAGGAGAGAAGGAAAGGGGGGCCGGCCCCCTAGTCCAATTTGGTTTGGGATGGGGGGTGCCCTGCCTTGGCCTGCCTCCTCTCTTCCACCAATAGGCCCATGAGGCCCAATAATCCCCTGGGGGGTTCCGGTAACCCCTCGGTACTCCGGGAAATACACGATACACCTCGGAACTATTCCGGTATCGGAATATACGTTGTTCCCTTTTCTTAAGGTGTTATTCTAAGTACGAACTCTACGATAGATTGAACGGAAAGAATAGCTTCATGTTATTTTACTACGGACTCTTGAATAGATCGATCAGAAAGGATAACTTTGAGGTGGTTTCGTACCCTACCATAATCTCTTCGTTTGTTCTCCGCCATTAGTAACTTTGGAGTGACTCTTTGTTGCATGTTGAGGGACAGTTATATGATCCAATTATGTTATTATTGATGAGAGAACTTGCACTAGTGAAAGTATGAACCCTAGGCCTTGTTTCAACGCATTGCAATACCGTTTGTGCTCACTTTTATCATTAGTTACCTTGCTGTTTTTATATTTTCAAATTACAAAAACCTTTATCTACCATCCAGATACCACTTGTATCACCATCTCTTCGCCGAACTAGTGCACACTTACAATTTACCATTGTATTGGGTGTGTTGGGGACACAAGAGGCTCGTTGTTATTTGGTTGCAGGGTTGCTTGAGAGAGACCATCTTCATCCTACGCCTCCTACGGATTGATAAACCTTAGGTCATCCACTTGAGGGAAATTTGCTACTGTCCTACAAACCTCTGCACTTGGAGGCCCGACAACATCTACAAGATGAAGGTTGTGTAGTAGACATCAAGCTCTTTTCTGGCGCCGTTGCCGGGGAGGTTAGTGCTTGAAGGTATATTTAGGTCTTGCAATAGAATCTTTTTGTTTCTTGTTTTATCACTAGTTTAGTCTATAAAAGAAAACTAAAAAAACATGGAACTGAGTTTGCCTCATACGCTTCATCTTTTTAATATCTTTTGTGAGTATGATGGAAAGGAAAATTGTGCCAAAGTGTTAGAAGAAGAATGCATTAAAATGTTTGGCACTAAATCCTTGTATGATGAGCATGATTGCAATGTTGTTAGTATGAATTCTTTGAATATCCATGATGCTAATGATATGCAAAGCCACAAGCTTGGGGATGCTATGTTTGATGAAGATGATATTTTTTGTCCCCAAAGTCTTGATGAACAAATTTATTTTGATAATAGCATGCCTCCTATTTTTGATGATTATATTGATGGAAGTGTATTTGGAGAGGTCATGACTTTATTTAGCAATGATTCCACTATTTCGGAAGAGGTTCCAATTGATTATGAGAACAAAGTTGCTATCTATGATGATTATTGTGATGACATGTATACTATAAAGAATAATGATAACCATGAAACTTGTCATCATGATTTTAGTTTGAATTGGATTATGCCTCACATGATAATTATTTTGTTGAGTTTGCTCACACTACTATTCCGAATAAGAAGAATCTTGCTTATGTGGAGAGTAGTAAATTTTCTATGCTTGTAGATCATGAAAAGAATGCTTTATGTGATAGTTATATTGTTGAATTAATTCATGAAGCTACTGAAAATTATTATGAGGGAGGAATATATGCCCGTAGGAATTGCAATAATATCAAGTTTCCTCTCGATGTGCTTAAAGTTTTAAAGTTATGCTTGTTTTGCCTTCCTATGCTAGTTGATTATTGTTCCCACAAGTTGTTTGCTCACAAAATCCCTATGAATAGGAAGTGGGTTAGACTTAAATGTACTAGTCATATTCTTCATGATGCTCTTTTTATATTTCAATTCTTATCTTTTATGTGAGCATCATTGAAATCATCATGCCTAGCTAGGGGTGTTAAACGATAGCGCTTGTTGGGAGGCAACCCAATTTTTATTTTTGTTCGTTGCTTTTTGTTCTTGTTTATAATAAACAATTTATCTAGCCTCTGTTATGATTGAGTTTTTATGTTTTAATTAGTGTTTGTGCCAAGTAGAACCGTTGGGAAGACTTGGGGAAAGTCTTGTTGATCTTGCTGTAAAAAACAGAAACTTTAGCGCTCACGAGTATTGCTGCAATTTTTTATTGGAGAGTGTTATTTAGTTAATTATTTTTGCAGATGATTAATAGATAAATTCCTCACGTCCATAAATTTATTTTATAATTTTTGGGGTTCCAGAAGTTTGCGTTAGTTACAGATTACTACAGACTGTTCTGTTTTTGACAGATTCTGTTTTTCATGTGTTGTTTGCTTATTTTGATGAATCTATGGCTAGTAAAAGAGTTTATAAACCATAGAGAAGTTGGAATACAGTAGGCTTAACACCAATATAAATAAATAATGAGTTCATTACAGTACCTTGAAGTGGTGTTTTCTTTTCTTTCGCTAACAGAGCTCACAAGTTTTCTGTTAAGTTTTGTGTTGTGAAGTTTTCAAGTTTTGGGTAAAGATACGATGGACTATGGAATAAGGAGTGGCAAGAGCCCAAGCTTGGGGATGCCCGAGGAATCCCAAGGTAATATTCAAGGACAACCAAGAGCCTAAGCTTGGGGATGCCCCGGATGGCATCCCCTCTTCCGTCTTCGTTCATCGGTAACTTTACTTGGAGCTATATTTTTATTCACCACATGATATGTGTTTTGCTTGGGGCGTCATTTTATTTTATTTTGTTTTTCTTGCTGTTTGAATAAAATACCAAGATCTTAAATTCTTAAATGTTAGAGGGTCTTCACATAGTTGCATAATTATTCAACTACTCATTGATCTTCACTTATATCTTTCGGAGTAGTTTGTCTTTTGCTCTAGCGCTTCACTTATATATTTTAGAGCACGGCGGTGGTTTTATTTTGAAGAAATTGTTGAACTCTCATGCTTCACTTATATTATTTTGAGAGTCCTAAACAGCATGGTAATTTTCTTTGGTTATGAATTTAGTACTAATATGATGGGATCCAAGAGGGATATAATAAAAACTTTCATATAAAGTGCATTGAATACTATGAGAAGTTTGATACTTGACGATTGTTTTGAGATATGAAGATGGTGATATTAGAGTCATGCTAGTTGAGTATTTGTGAATTTGAGAAATACCTGTGTTAGTTTGTGATTCCCGTAGCATGCACGTATGGTGAATCGTTATGTGATGAAGTCGGAGCATGATTTATTTATTGATTGTCTTCCTTATGAGTGGAGGTCGGGGACGAGCGATGGTATTTTCCTACCAATCCCCCTAGGAGCATGCGTGTAGTACTTTGTTTCGATAACTAATAGATTTTTGCAGTAAGTATGTGAGTTCTTTTTTACTAATGTTGAGTCCATGGATTATACGCACTCTCACCCTTCCACCATTGCTAGCCTCTCTAGTACCGTGCAACTTTCGCCTGTACCATAAACCCACCCTATATCTTCCTCAAAACAGCCACCATACCTACCTATTATGGCATTTCCATAGCCATTCTGAGATATATTGCCATGCAACTTTCCACCGTTCAGTTTATTATGACACGCTCCATCATTGTCATATTGCTATGCATGATCATGTAGTTGACATTGTATTTGTGGCAAAGCCACCGTTCATAATTCTTTCATACATGTCACTCATGAGTCATTGCACATCCCGGTACACTGCCGGAGGCATTCATATAGAGTCATATTTTTTTTCTAAGAATCAAGTTGTAAGTAAATAAAAGTGTGATGATCATCATTATTAGAGCATTGTCCCAGTGAGGAAAGGATGATGGAGACTATGATTCCCCCACAAGTCGGGATGAGACTCTGGACTAAAAAAAGAGGCCATAAAAAAGGAGAGAAAAGGCCCAAATTAAAAAAATAAAAAAAATTGAGAGAAAAAGAGAGAGGGGGCAATGCTACTATCCTTTTACCACACTTGTGCTTCAAAGTAGCACCATGATCTTCATGATAGAGAGTCTCCTATGTTGTCACTTTCATATACAAGTGGGAATCTTTCATTATAGAACTTGGCTTGTATATTCCAATGATGGGCTTCCTCAAAATGCCCTAGGTCTTCGTGAGCAAGCAAGTTGGATGCACACCCACTTAGTTTCTTTTTGAGCTTTCATACACTTATAGCTCTAGTGCATCCGTTGCATGGCAATCCCTACTCACTCACATTGATATCTATTAATGGGCATCTCCATAGCCCGTTGATAAGCCTAGTTGATGTGAAACTATCTTCTCCTTTTTGTCTTCTCCACAACCGCCATTCTATTCCACCTATAGTGCTATGTCCATGGCTCATGCTCATGTATTGCGTGAAGATTGAAAAAGTTTGAGAACATCAAAAGTATGAAACAATTGCTTGGCTTGTCATAAGGGTTGTGCATGATTTAAATACGTTGTGTGGTGAAGATGGAGCATAGCCAGGCTATATGATTTTGTAGGGATAGCTTTCTTTGGCCATGCTATTTTGAGAAGACATAATTGCTTAGTTAGTATGCTTGAAGTGTTATTATTTCTATGTCAATATTAAACTTTTGTCTTGAATCTTGTGGATTTGAATATTCTTGCCACAATAAAGAAGATTACATGGATAAATATGTTAGGTAGCATTCCACATCAAAAATTCTGTTTTTATCATTTACCTACTCGAGGACGAGCAGGAATTAAGCTTGGGGGTGCTGATACGTCTCCAACGTATCTATAATTTTTAATTGTTCCATGCTATTATATTATCAACCTTGGATGTTTTATATGCATTTATATTCTATTTTATAGATTTTTGGGACTAACCTATTAACCTAGAGCCCAGTGCCAGTTTCTGTTTTCCTTGTTTTAGAGTATTGCATAAAAGGAAAATCAAACGGAGTCCAATTGACCTAAAACTTCACGGAACTTATTTTTGGACCAGAAGAAGCCCACGGAGTATCGGAGATGGACCAGGACAGTCCCGGGCTACCCATGAGGGTGGGGAGCGCGCCCAGCCCCTGGGCAGGCCCCCTGCCTCGTGGACTGCCCGGAGATCCACCGACGTACTTCTTCCTCCTATATATACCCATATACCCTAAAAACTTCAGGGAGCACAATAGACCGGGAGTTCCGCCGCCAGAAGCCTCCGTAGCCATTGAAAACCAATCTAGACCCATTCCAGCACCCTGCCGGAGGGGGAAGCCCTCTCCGGTGGCCATCTTCATCATCCCGGCGTTCTCCATGACGAGGAGGGAGTAGTTCTCCCTCAAGGCTGAGGGTATGTACCAGTAGCTATGTTTTTTATCTCTCTCTCTCTCTCGTGTTCTTGAGGTGGTACGATCTTGATGTATCACGAGCTTTGATATTATAGTTGGATCTTATGATGTTTCTCCCCCTCTACTCTATTGTAATGGATTGAGTTTTCCCTTTGAATTTATCTTATCGGATTGAGTCTTTAAGAATTTGAGAACACTTGATGTATGTCTTGCTTGGGATATCCGTGGTGACAATGGGGTATTCTATTGATCCACTTGATGTATGTTTTGGTGATCAACTTGCGGGTTCCGCCCATGAACCTATGCATAGGGGTTGGCACACGTTTTTGTCTTGACTCTCCGGTAGAATCTTTGGGCACTCTTTGAAGTACTTTGTGTTGGTTTGAATAGATGAATCTGAGATTGTGTGATGCATATCATATAATCATACCCCACGGATACTTAAGGTGACATTGGAGTATCTAGGTGACATTAGGGTTTCGGTTGATTTGCGTCTTAAGGTGTTATTCTAAGTACGAACTCTAGGATAGATTAAACGGAAAGAATAGCTTCATGTTATTTTACTACGGACTCTTGAATAGATCGATCAGAAAGGATAACTTTGAGGTGGTTTCGTACCCTACCACAATCTATTCGTTTGTTCTCTGCTATTAGTGACTTTGGAGTGGCTCTTTGTTGCATGTTGAGGGATAGTTATATGATCCAATTATGTTATTATTGTTGAGAGAACTTGCACTAGTGAAAGTATGAAACCTAGGCCTTGTTTCGACACATTGCAATACCGTTTGTGCTCACTTTTATCATTAGTTACCTTTCTGTTTTTATATTTTCAAATTACAAAAACCTTTATCTACCATCCATATACCACTTGTATCACCATCTCTTCGTCAAACTAGTGCACCTATACAATTTACCATTGTATTGGGTGTGTTGGGGACACAAGAGACTCTTTGTTATTTGGTTGCAGGGTTGCTTGAGAGAGACCATCTTCATCCTATGCCTCCTACGGATTGATAAACCTTACGTCATCCAATCGAGGGAAATTTGCTACTGTCCTACAAACCTCTGCACTTGGAGGCCCAACAACGTCTACAAGAAGAAGGTTGTGTAGTAGACATAAATCCCACTCAATTTCTTGTAAATACAGGTTTTTCCAAAAGTCTGTATAAAACTATATGCTTTGATCAACTCATCAAAGTGTATATTCCAACTCCGAGATGCTTGCACCAGTCCATAGATGGATTGCTGGAGCTTGCACACTTTGTTAGCACCTTCAGGTGACAAAACCTTCTGGTTGCATCAAATACAACTCTTCTTTAATAAATCCATTAAGGAATGTAATTTTGATATCCATTTGCCAGATTTCATAAAATGCGGCAACTGCTAACATGATTCGGACAGACTTTTAAGCATCGATACGAGTGAGAAAATCTCATCGTAGTCAACACCTTGAACTTGTCAAAAACCCTTTTCGACAAGTCAAGCTTTGTAGATAGTAACACTACTATCAGCGTCCGTCTTCCTCTTGAAGATCCATTTATTCTCAGTGGCTTGTCCATCATCGGGCAAGTCCACCAAAGTCCTCACTTTGTTCTCATACATGGATTCTATCTCAGATTTCATGGCCTTAATCCATTTCACAGAATCTGGGCTCATCATCGCTTCCTCATGGTTCGTAGGTTCATCATGCTCTAGTAACATGACTTCCAGAACAGGATTATCGTAGCACTCTGGTGCGGAACGTACTTTGGTTGACCTACGAGGTTCAGTAGTAACTTGATCTGAAGTTTCATGATCATCATTGTCGGTGTCAAAACCGGTGGATCTCGGGTAGGGGGTCCCGAACTGTGCGTCTAGGCCGGATGGTAACAGGAGACAAGGGGCACGAAGTTTTACCCAGGTTCGGGCCCTCTCGATGGAGGTAAAACCCTACGTCATGCTTGATTAATATTGATGATATGGGTAGTACAAGAGTAGATCTACCACGAGATCGGAGAGGCTAAACCCTAGAAGCTAGCCTATGGTATGATTGTTGTTGTGTATGTTGTCCTACGGACTAAAACCCTCCGGTTTATATAGACACCGGAGAGGGTTAGGGTTACACAAAGTCGGTTACAATGGTAGGAGATCTACATATCCGTATCGCCAAGCTGGCCTTCCACGCAAAGGAAAGTCCCTTCCGGACACGGGACGGAGTCTTCAATCTTCTATCTTCATAGTCCAGGAGTCCGGCTGAAGGTATAGTCCGGCCATCCGGACACCCCCTAATCCAGGACTCCCTCAGTATCCCCTAAACTAGGCTTCAATGACGACGAGTCCGGCGCGTAGATTGTCTTCGGCATTGCAAGGCGGGTTCCTCCTCCAAGTACTTCATAGAAGATTTTGAACACAAAGATAGTGTCCGGCTCTGCAAAATAAGTTTCCACATATTTCCATAGAGAGAATAATATTTACACAAATCTAATCTGCTTACGTATTCCGTAGTGTGACACACCACGGCCAAGCCTTTATCCGAGTCGTTTCATTATCCCACCTCAGCGCGTCATGCGAGGCAGTTTCCTTGGCACGTCTTGTTAAAGCAGAGATCGTGTCCCCTTATTCCAGGATTCTCATCAATATGGGCGTGGGTAACCCAACCGCGCCATTGATTACGGCGCTTGGAGATAAGCGAGTTTTACCAGGCTGGTGGGGACACGTAGTTGCGTCCACCCATATAAGGGGACAAGGATCCACCTTTTCACCTATGCCTTCTTCTTCCCTTGCTTATCCATTCTCGCGCACTCGAGCTCCAGCGCCCAAGTCCGCACTCCCCACCTCAACCTTCTCCAGCCATGTCCGGAGCGGGAGGCAAGTGGATGGTCTCCTCCGTCACGGAGGGACACATCAAAAAACTGAGGAAGGCCGGATACTTGTCTAACGACATTGCGTACCGGCTTCCCAAAAAGGGGCAGCTCATCCCCACCCCTAGGCCCCATGAGAGGGTGGTGTTCCTCCCCCATTTCCTTCGCGGACTGGGCTTCCCCCTCCACCCATTTTTCCGGGGGCTCATGTTCTACTATGGCCTGGATTTCCACGATCTGGCCCCGAACTTCGTCCTCAACATCTCGGCGTCCATCGTCGTGTGCGAGGCTTTCCTCTGCATCCGCCCCCATTTCGGCCTATGGCTCAAGACTTTCAATGTCAAGCCGAAGGTGGTGCGCGGCAACCAGGCGGAGTGCGGAGGCGCCATGGTGGGCAAGATAGCCAACATCTTATGGCTCGAGGGCTCCTTTGTGGAGACCCTGAAGGGGTGGCAATCGGGGTGGTTTTACATCATCGAGCCGCGCGACCCCGAATGGATCGCAGCCCCTGTGTTTCGATCCGGACCCCTTACGCGGCTCACCTCCTGGAAGGAGACGGGCCTGTCGTGGGGTAAAAAAGGAGAGCTGACCGGACTCCAAACATGCATCCAAACCCTGGTGGACAAGAAGCTCAAACTTGTCAACGTTGTCCAGGTTATGCTCATCCGCCTGATCCTCCCGTGTCAACAACGGGCTTTCAACCTGTGGGAGTTCGACCCGGCGCGGCACCAAACTCTGAGCAGGCTCTTCGACACGACGTACGAAGATGCCTGGAAGGTGCTTTTCAAGGGCACCGAGGCCCCCGCATCCGCTACCGAGGATCGCGGATTCAGTACGCAGTGTCACGCTCATGCGGTAAGCTGTTTTTTCTTTTACAGGGTATCAGTTTTTCATAGTTTGACTCCATGCGGGATCTAAGCTCCCTTACCTTTGACAGGATTGGCAGGTGACGTACGGACAGATCAACTGTCCGGCTCCTTTGCCCGAAGGCCCAGCGGATGCTCGCTTGGCGAAGCTGCTGGTTCCGGCACCCTATGTGGTGCCGGAGAAGAAGGCCACGAAAAAGGCCACGGGGACTCGAAAGAGTGCCCGGCGCCAGGAGGTGTCGGATCCATCATCCGACGGTTCCGAGCCTCATTCCTCCCGTGAAGATGAGGAGGAAGAAGAAGAGACCTCTCCCCCTCCAGCGGGAGGAGAGAAGAAAAGGAAGGCCGACCTCTCTGGGGAGGCCGAAGGGTCCAAGAAGGGGAAAACCCTTCCTCCGGACTACTCCACCGACGCCGACGACGGCGGAGAGGAGTGGCTGCCCAGGGCCAAGCCCCTGGCAAAATCGTAAGTATCCGAATACCAGAGTAATTCATAGTATTCGTTTATTGCACAACTTTCCCTTATGTTGAATATGTTTATGCAGCCCACCCAAAGACTGGCTCGACGCGTCGTCGAGCGGCTCACTGGACTCGTCGGATGTGAACTCGCTTCCGACGGCTTCCTCCCCCCGCCCTACGGACGACACCGAAGTGTTGTCCCAACAGGTTCCCAGCCGGGAGGAGGTGGTCCTGGAGGCTCCGCAAGGCGACCTCCCGGACTCCAGGAGTAAAGGGGATGAAACCCCCCAGGGCTCCAAGTCCGGCTCTAGGCCGGACACCGCTCCGGAACCTTCAAAGGTTCCAGAGTCCGGCGGGGGACCTCCTTCCAAGAGGAGCAAGCCCACCGTGCCGGTGACCCCCGTCCAACCGGAGGCGCCGGACAACCTGTTGGAGGCGCTCCAAGGCGCCTCCATCGACGAGGAGCACCGCACCATTATGAGTGCGGTGGTCCAGAAGGTTCAGTCCGCCAAGAGCGGACTGACTGAAGCTTGTACTAGCCTTTTAACAGGCTTTGAGGTAAGTAAAGAATGTGTAAATAATATTACCGCATAGACAGTAGCCCCTGATGCTCTGTTTGGCGTTCGGGAAGAAAAGCCGAATAGAGGATCAAATAAAATTCGTAGGAGTCTAACAAAAAGGAGTCAATATGCGTATGTAGGCTTCTCTGCTTGCGTCCGCCGCACTTACTACGGAAGTGGACACACTAGAGCCTCGAGCGGTCCGAGAAAGAGCTCGGGCATGCCAAGAAGCAGCTCGAGGACAATGAAGGTAAGAAATACCTTGTTTAAATATATATAAAAAGATGCAATTGCAAAAAATGACAAAATTATCGTGGCTATTGTAGGGGCCACGTCTGAGGTGGCGACCTTTAAGCAAGCGCTGGTCGAGGCCGAGAAGAGGGCGGCCACGGAGCGCACCGAGCGGGAGAAGTATGAGGCCGAGATTGGCAAGGTACGGCAAGAGCTCCAGGCTCTCATGGAAAAACATGAGAGTTTGGAGCTTGACTCAAAGACGCGAGCGTCCGAGCTCACGATGGCTATTGAAAATGCCAAGTCTGCCAAGGTCGAATCCCAGAAGACCCTCCAGGAGATGGATGAGGTGAAGAAGATAGCGGCGGGTAAGGCATTCTTTATGCAAAGCAAACACATAAACATGAGTTACTTGTTACTTACCCGAATCCGGAGCTCTCCAGGAGCGTTCGTAGATCTTCCCCGGAGTGTGTCCGATGCCGCCGCATTCTATCGAGCCAAGGAGGGCAGCTCAATAGAGAATGTGTTCTGGTCTCAGTATGCTGAGGCCGGACACCCCGTGCCCCTGAGCGACCAGCTGAAGCAACTGGTCGAGCTCCACAAGGCGGCCGAACAGGCTATGAAGGGCCTCATAGTTCGGCTGTGGCTTGGAGGGGCTCTGCTTGGGAGCTATTTCGGGCTGGTGCGGCGGCTGGTGGAGGCCTGTCCAAGGCTCGAAGTCATCAAGCGCTCCGTCTGCATTGAAGGTGCCCGTAGGGCCCTTGCCCGTGCTAAGGTGCACTGGGGAAAGCTGGATGCTGAGAAGCTTGTGAAGGACGGGCCACCGCCGGGGAAAGAGCATCGCAAGCCCGAGAATTATTATAAGGATGTTCTGAAGGGTGCCTGCCTTGTGGCGGATGAGTGTTCTAGGGATGTAATTTTTGAGTGAAACTTGCTCGTTTTGTCCTGTGCGCTGAAAACTTGTTCATATGCGCTAAGGAATGTTGTTTGGAATTTAAAATATTACCTTCTGGGCGGCTGTTTATCAATTCTGAGAGATGGCAAGTCGTCGGCTTCTGCCTCCATGCCGCTAGTGCTGGGGTGTTCGGGGATAAACCTCAACGCTCTTTTTCCCATGTTTGGGTCCTTCGAGGGAGGCGCTCAGCCCAACGAACAAGGCAATCAGACTATAATGCGTGAACACTCTCACTTAGCCATAGAATTTTATAATTTTAAATTTCGGCGAAGCCCCTGGTATTCGGAAGACCGAGTTCGGGGCGCTATCCACGCCTTGACCGGACAGAGCCGGCTCCTCGCTCTAAGTGGCATAAGTCGTTAGGGACTCGAAAAACCTCTCCAACAGCGACCAGCTCTCGCTTCATCATGACAGTCAGTTTTAGCTTTCTCCACTGAGGTGCTCGACCCAGCTCAACTGGGGCACAATCGCAGTGGTTCTCCTAGTGCTACCTTAGCCGATATAGCGGAACGTAAGGCACCAAAACATAGGAGCCGGGCAAACCCAACTATTGACCCAAGACATGATTCGGAGCCGATGCATATAATGCTATAAGTTCGAGGTGCCGCACTTGTTAAAGTGTTCGGACTTCTCACACCATATTGAGGGGTACTAAAGCCCCTGGCGTATTTTGGTCGTACCAAAGTGTACGGATGCAACATGTCATTAAGGAACATATATTAAAAAAAGAGTAATGCAAAAATAGACAAAAGCTATGCACTGTTTATTAATTAAAGATGGTTGCGATCAAAGCAGAACGATACAAATAATGCGATAAGCAAAAGGTTGGACTATGTAACATGTCCGTTCCAGGGGCAAGCTGCGGAATAGTATGTGAAACAGGTATACTGCTCATGATAGAGACAACCTGGGAGTTCCGTAATGCGGCGTGGCTTGTCTGCTTCCCTGGTTCTTGCATCGTTTGTGCAGCAATTGAACTGCCGAACAGGCCTTCCGAAGTGTGGAGTCCTGAAAGTAAGAGAAAATTAAAAAATCGGCAGCCCCTGGTGCAGTTTAAGCCGTGTTTCGGGCGTGCCGTGATGGTGCCCCTTCCCCTGTACCCATGTTATTTCTAGAGCGTAGTTATGTACGCAAAGTACTGGTGTCGCATTTTTGCGAGGGCTGGGGTTGGGGCCGCATTGCTATGCCTGCTCGGATTGTGCCAGGCGGTCTTGTTGTAGGTTACTCCGGGCGCGCTTGACGGTGTCCGGTCGTTTAATGGCCGGACTGGAGAACTGCCTGGAGAGGCTGCTTTGTACTTCCACTGCAAGGGCCGCCGTGTGCTCCTCCGTTCGGAGGGAGCGTTCGGTGTTTCCATTGATCATAATTGCTCCTCGAGGGCCTGGCATCTTGAGCTTAAGGTATGCGTAGTGCGGTACCGCATTGAACTTGGCGAATGCGGTTCGCCCGAGCATTGCGTGATAGCCACTGCGGAATGGGACTATGTCGAAGATTAACTCCTCGCTTCGGAAATTATCCGGAGATCCGAAGACCACTTCAAGTGTGACTGAGCCTGTACATTTGGCTTCTACACCTAGTATTACGCCTTTAAAGGTCGTTTTGGTGGGCTTAATCCTCAAGGGATCTATGCCCATTTTTCCGCACTGTATCCTGGTAAAGCAGGTTCAGGCTACTGCCGCCGTCCTTAAGGACTCTTGTGAGATGAAATCCGTCAATAATTGGGTCTAGAACCAATGCAGCGAATCCGCCATGACGGATGCTAGTGGGATGGTCCCATCGATAAAAGGTGATCGGGCAGGAGGACCATGGGTTGAACTTTGGGGCGACTGGCTCTACCTCGTATACGTCCCTTAACGCGCGCTTCCGCTCCCTTTTGGGGACGTGGGTTGCGTATATCATGTTCACCGTCCGCACTTGTGGGGGAAAACCCTTCTCTCCACTGTTGTTCGGCGGCCGGGGCTCCTCGTCGTCATCGCTATGCAGCCCCTTGTCTTCATTTTTGGCGTTTAACTTGCCTGCCTGCTTGAACACCCAACAATCCCTATTGGTGTGATTGGCCGGCTTTTCGGGGGTGCCATGTATCTGGCGCAAGCGGTCGAGTATTCGGTCCAAACTGGACGGGCCCCTAGGATTCCTTTTGAATGACTTTTTCCGCTGACCGGATTTAGAGCCTCTGAATCCAGCATTAACTGTTGTATCCTCCGCATTGTCGCTGTTAATGCGGCGCTTCTGCTTGTTGCGACGCGACCTGCCACTACTGTCCCTAGTATCCGAATTACCAGGGTTCTTGGTCATATTGTTGTTACGAGCAAGCCAGCTGTCTTCTCCCACGCAAAAGTGGGTCATGAGTGTCGTGAGTGCTGCCATAGACTTCGGCTTTTCCTGTCCAAGGTGCCGGGCAAGCCACTCGTCACGGATATTGTGCTTGAAGGCTGCTAGGGCCTCAGCGTCCGGACATTCGACTATTTGATTTTTCTTTGTTAGGAACTGTGTCCAGAATTGCCTGGCCAATTCCTCTGGCTGCTGAATTATGTGACTTAGGTCATCAGCGTCTGGGGGTCGCACATAAGTGCCCTGGAAATTGTCGAGGAATGCGGCTTCCAGGTCCTCCCAACAACTGATTGATCCTGTTGGCAAGCTGTTAAGCCAATGCCGAGCTGGTCCTTTAAGCTTGAGTGGGAGGTATTTGATGGCGTGGAAATCATCGCCGCGGGCCATGTGGATATGAAGGAGATAATCCCCGATCCATACCGCAGGATCTATTGTGCCATCATATGATTCGATATTTACGGGTTTGAAACCCTCGGGGATTTGATGATCCATTATTTCGTCTATGAAGCATAGTGGGTGTACGGCGCCTCTGTACTAGGCTATATCACGACGTAGATCCAATGAGCTTTGTCTACTATGTTTGGCCCTGCCGAATTTGTGGCTGGCGTGACGGTTACCGTCTCGAGCCATGGGGCGCCCACGCGATCCGTAGATCGATCTTGTTTGCCTTGCCTTGTCCTCCAACATATCTCGTAAGTCCGGCGCATATTCCCGCGCCTTGATACGAGGAGCGGCTTGAGTGGAGGGCCGAGAGGCCTCTCTGTCGCGGCCACGAGGTGGCCCGTCGGCCGCATCAAGTGCTTCCTCCTCTAATCGGGGTAGCAACCTGCGCTTTGGGTAGCTCTTGGAGGGGCGTTTGAGTTTATGCTCTTCGGCCGCAAGGACTTCAGTCCATCTGTCGACTAGCAAATCTTGATCGGCTCTAAGTTGTTGCTATTTTTTCTTGAGGCTTCTTGCCATGGCCATAAGCCTGCGTTGAAAACGCTCTTGCTCGACGGGTTCCTCTGGCATGACGAATTCGTCGTCGTCGAGGCTTGCCTCATCTTCGGAGGGAGGAATATAATTATCGTCCTCGACCTCTCTGTCTGCCGCTCTCTCATGAGGGATGGTTTCTCCATCCTCCCGTGCTAAATCTTGCTGGAGGGGGTTTTCTTCGGCACTTTCCGGAGTATTATTATCTCCCATGCTGGAATCACCGTATTTGTTTTGGCGGGATTTTGAGCGGCGCTGCTGACGCCGGCGCTTAGGCTGTCTCTTGGAGGTGTCATCCTCCGCTGCTCCATCATCATCTCCTTCTTTTGGGGTGTCCACCATGTATATGTCATATGACGAGGTGGCTTTCCAGGGCCTGATAGATGCTGGTTCTTCATCGTCTCCTTCATCGGCGTCCATACCGTCGATGTCTTCGGAGTCGAATTCGAGCATGTCGGTTAAGTCGTCGATAGTGGCTACAAAGTGGGTGGTGGGTGGGCTTTGAATTTCTTCATCGTCCAAATCCCAACCTTGCTGACCGTGGTCCGGCCAGGGCTCTCCTGATAAAGAGAGAGACTTCAATGTCTTCAGAATATCGCCGAAAGGCGAGTGCTGAAAGATGTCCGCGGTAGTAAACTCCATAATCGGCGCCCAATCGGATTCCATTGGCAGGGGCGCGGAGGGTTCGGAGTCTGGAGAGGAGTCCGGCTCCTTGGAGTCACGAGTCTCGCAGAGTGCGGGGCTGGTGTTCAGCTCGATCGCTGTTGGGATCGCAGCCCCCGAGGCGGCGTCCAACCACCCATCCTCGATCGGCGCAGTTGGCTCCGAATTAAGGGTCGAAGCCGATGCGGGTGCGGCCTCCAGGGCACTGTTCGGCGGCAGAGCTAGATCATGCTTGTCGTGACAGTGTGGCGCGCTCGGCAGTGGCTCGAATCCATCAAAGATCAAGTCCCCGCGGATGTCAGCCGTGTAGTTTAAACTTCCAAATCTGACCTGACGGCCAGGAGCATAGCTTTCGATCTGCTCCAGATGGCCAAGTGAATTGGCCCGCAGTGCGAAGCCGCCGAAGACGAAGATCTGTCCGGGGAGGAAGGTCTCACCCTGGACTGCCTCGCCATTGATGATCGTAGGAGCCATCAAGCCTGACGGTGACGACATAAAGGAACTCTCAATGAAAGCACCAATGTCGGTGTCAAAACCGGCAGATCTCGGGTAGGGGGTCCCGAACTGTGCGTCTAGGCCAGATGGTAACAGGAGGCAAGGGACACGAAGTTTTACCCAGGTTCGGGCCCTCTCGATGGAGGTAAAACCCTACGTCCTGCTTGATTAATATTGATGATATGGGTAGTACAAGAGTAGATCTACCACGAGATCGGAGAGGCTAAACCCTAGAAGCTAGCCTATGGTATGATTGTTGTTGTGTATGTTGTCCTACGGACTAAAACCCTCCGGTTTATATAGACACCGGAGAGGGTTAGGGTTACACAAAGTCGGTTACAATGGTAGGAGATCTACATATCCGTATCGCCAAGCTTGCCTTCCACGCCAAGGAAAGTCCCTTCCGCACACGGGACGGAGTCTTCAATCTTGTATCTTCATAGTCTAGGAGTCCGGCTGAAGGTATAGTCCAGCCATCCGAACACCCCCTAATCCAGGACTCCCTCAATCATCATTAACTCCCTCACTAATTGGTGTAGGCATCACTGGAACTGATTTCTGTGATGAACTACTTTCCAATTCCGGAGAAGGTACAATTAACTCATCAAGTTCTACTTTCTCCCACTCACTTCTTTCAAGAGAAACTCCTTCTCTAGAAAGGAACCACTCTTAGCAACAAAGATCTTGCCTTCGGATCTGTGATAGAAGGTGTAACCAACAGTTTCTTTTGGGTATCCTATGAAGACGCACTTCTCCGATTTGGGTTTGAGCTTATCAGGCTGAAACTTTTTAACATAAGCATCGCAACCCCAAACTTTAAGAAACGACAACTTAGGTTTCTTGCTAAACCACAGTTCATACGGTGTCATCTCAACGGACTTTTAGACGGTGCCCTATTTAACGTGAATGCAACTGTCTCTAATGCATAACCCCAAAACGATAGTGGTAAATCGGTAAGAGACATCATAGATCGCACCATATCTAATAAAGTACGGTTATGACGTTCAGACACACCATTACGATGTGGTGTTCCAGGTGGCGTGAGTTGCGAAACTATTCGACATTGTTTCAACTGAAGGTCAAACTCGTAACTCAAATATTTCGTCTCCGGAATCACATCGTAGAAACTTTATTTTCTTGTTACGATGGTTCTCCTCTTCACTCTGAAATTCTTTGAACTTTTCAAACGTTTCAGAATTGTGTTTCATTAAGTAGATATACTCATATCTGCTCAAATCATCTGTGAAGGTCAGAAAATAACGATACCTGCCGCGAGCCTGAACACTCATTGGATCGCATACGTCAGTATGTATTATTTCTAATAAGTCTGTTGCTCGCTCCATTGTTCCAGAGAACGGAGTCTTAGTCATCTTGCCCATGAGGCATGGTTCGCACGCATCAAGTGATTCATAATCAAGTGATTCCAAAAGCCCATCAGCATGGAGTTTCTTCATGCGCTTTACACCAATATGACCTAAACGGTAGTGCCACAAATAAGTTGCACTATCATTATTAACCTTGCATCTTTTGGCTTCAATATTATGAATACGTGTATCACTACAATCAAGATTCAATAAACCATTCACCTTGGGTGTATGATCACAGAAGGTTTTATTCATGTAAATAGAATAACAATTATTCTTTGACTTAAATGAATAACCGTATTGCAATAAACATGATCCAATCATATTATGCTCAAAGCAAACACCAAATAACATTTATTTTAGGATCAACCCTAATCCCAAAGGTAAGGGAGTGTGCGATGGTGATCTTATCAACCTTGGAATTACTTCCAACACACATCGTCACCGCGCTCTCGACTTGTTGGGGAACATAGTAATTTCAAAAAAATTCCTACGCACACGCAAGATCATGGCGATGCATAGCGACGAGAGGGGAGAGTGTTGTCTACGTACCATCGTAGACCATTCGCGGAAGCGTTATATCAACGTGGTTGATGTAGTCGTTCGTCTTCACGTCCGACCGATCCAAGTACCGAAAGCACGGCACCTCCGAGTTCTGCACACGTTCGGCTCGGTGGCGTCCTCGCCTTCTCGATCCAGCAAGAGGGGCGAAGTAGTAGATGAGTTCCGGCAGCACGACGGCGTGGTGACGGTGTTGGTGAAGAACAATCTCCGTAGGGCTTCACCTAAGCACTACGAAAACTATGTCGGAGGATAAACTAGAGGGGACGGGGTTGCCGGCACACGGCTTGGTGTGTCTTGATGTGTCTTTGGTGCTAGCCCTACCCCTCTATTTATATGTTGAGCCCTGGGGTCGAAACTTGGAGTAAAAGCCTCCTCAAAGTCGGTTTCACCCAAAAGGTGTCGGGGGTTTGGTGCGACATATGCCAAAGGATGGCTTATCATGGTGGGGGCGAGTAGAACGTCGCCGGTGCCTGGAAACGGGATAAGGCGAAGGCATGCACGCTGGCGAATCTTACCTAGCTTCAGGGCTCTCCGGGGAGATAATACCCCTACTGCTGCTCTGCGGGGTCTCCGCATGATCACTATGGCAAAGTGTTTACACGGTTGCTCCTTGAGTTGTTTCTTGGAGGTAGGAGAGGGCAAGGCTAGCTCTCTCCCTTCTATATGATCTGGCCTAGAGCTAATGGGTTCCAACCCTTTGTATGGGTGCCCTGGGGGGTTTATATAGGCCTACCCCCCAGGGGTACAATGGTAATCCAGCGGGACGCGGGCCCAGCCGTCAGCGCCTCTGGCCTCCGTCTTCCCCGCCGACCGCTGGGGCCCGCCGACTGGCGGGCCCCGCCGACTGGCCTGGTACGGAGCCGACAGGCCGCGTCCGCCGCGGGCGGGTCTTGCCGGCTGCTGATTACTATGCCATGCTTCTGATGACGCGGGCTTGATCATGGGGTTGTGGCAACAGCCTCGCCACCTGGCGGGCGATCACTATTGCCACTCTCCATCACATCTTGATTAATGGTGCGTGGGCCCCGGGGAAGGGCTCGGCCGACTCCCCCGGGCCGACTCCCGACGGGTCCGACTAGTGGTCCTCTTGCCGTCTCCTGGGGTCTCACCGACTGGTGGGACCCGCTGCCTCTGAGCCGTACAGACAAGCCGTCGTGGGTGCAGGATTCGGTCCTGCGGTGCTGATGTCAGGGCCGGCATGGCAACAGTGCCACACCGCACGGAGATCTTCCGGGGTACGGCGTGCTGTGGCCATGCCCGCCCTTGGTAAGGGGCGGGAGTGGGCTTCACTGTAGCCACTCTCCCGCCCCGTCCCCCTTGATGAGGTCACGGGGTTTGTTGGAGTCGCAGGCCGACTCCCCAAAGCCGGCTTCTCCAGAAGTCGCCAGTCCGGAGTCGGCTTTCCCTGCGGTCGTCCCTGGGACTCGGCCACGAGTGGTCAGTCGGCCGTCTTGCCATTGACTTCTTGAAGGCGGCTCTTCGTCCTGGGGCCTTGAGGGGCGCAGCCTGCCCCGATGTCTTGAAAGGTTCTGGGGCTCGGGTTGGCCTACCCGTGGCCCATTACTCCGACAAAAGGCAAGAGTCCTTCTCGGACTCCAGGGCTAGACGCCAGGGTTCCCGGCGTCTACCCCCTAGACGCCAGGGTTCCTAGCGTCTACCCTCTGGTCTCCGCAAAACTTCCTTTTTCACTTTCCAAAAGCCTCGTGGGCTTTACCCTTTGGCCCAGATAAAGTGTTCTCATGCCCAAACATTTCGGGAAACATCCGGAACCCCTTCCGATGAATTCCGAAACCCTTTCGGAGATCAAACACTACTATCCACATATCAATATTTACTTCCGGACCATTCCGGAGTTCCTCGTCATATCTGTGATCTCATCCAAAACTCCGAACAACATTCGGTCACCAACATACATAACTCATAGTACTATATCATCAACGAACGTTAAGCATGCAGACCCTACGGGTTCGAGAACTATGTACACATGACCGAGACACCTCTCTTGTCAATAACCAATAGCGGGACCTGGATGCCCATATTGGCTCCTACATATTCTACGAAGATCTTTATCGGTCAGACCGCATAACAACATACGTTGTTCCCTTTGTCATCGGTATGTTACTTGCCCGAGATTCGATCATCGGCATCTAAATACCTAGTTCAATCTCGTTACCGGCAAGTCTCTTTACTCGTTCCGCCATACATCATGCCGCAACTAACTCATTAGTTGCAATGCTTGCAAGGCTTAAGTGATGTGCATTACCGAGAGGGCCCAAAGATACCTCTCCGACAATCGGAGTGACAAATCCTAATCTCGAAATACGCCAACCCAACAAGTACCTTTGGAGACACCTGTAGAGCACCTTTATAATCACCCAGTTACGTTGTGACGTTTGGTGGCACACAAAGTGTTCCTCCGGTAAACGGGAGTTGCATAATCTCATAGTCGTAGGAACATGTATAAGTCATGAAGAAAGCAATAGCAACAAACTAAACGATCAAGTGCTAAGCTAACAGAATGGGTCAAGTCAATCACATCATTCTCCTAATGATGTTATCATGTTAATCAAATGACAACTCATGCCTATGGTTAGGAAACTTAACCATCTTTGATCAACGAGCTAGTCAAGTAGAGGCATACTAGTGACACTCTGTTTGTCTATGTATTCACACATGTATTATGTTTCCGGTTAATACAATTCTAGCATGAATAATAAACATTTATCATGAAATAAGGAAATAAATAATAACTTTATTATTGCCTCTAGGGCATATTTCCTTCAGTCTCCCACTTGCACTAGAGTCAATAATCTAGATCACATCGCCATGTGATTTAACATCAATAGTTCACATCGTCATGTGACCAACACCCAAAGGGTTTACTAGAGTCAATAATCTAGTTCACATCGCTATGTGATTAACACCCAGAGAGTAATAAGGTGTGATCATGTTTTTCTTGTGAGAGAAGTTTAGTCAACGGGTCTGCAACATTCAGATCCGTATGTATTTTGCAAATTTCTATGTCAACAATGCTCTGCACGGAGCTACTCTAGCTAATTGCTCCCACTTTCAATATGTATCCAGATTCAGACTTAGAGTCATCTGGATCAGTGTCAAAACTTGCATCGTCGTAACCCTTTACGACGAACCTTTTTTCACCTCCATAATCGAGAAACATATCCTTACTCCGGTAAGGATAATTTTGACCAATGTCCAGTGATCTACTCCTAGATCACTATTGCACTCCCTTGCCAAACTCAGGGCAGGGTATACAATAGGTCTGGTACACAGCATGGCATACTTTATAGAACCTATGGCTGAGGCATAGGGAATGACTTTCATTTTCTTTCTATCTTCTGCCGTGGTCGGGCTTTGAGTCTTACTCAATTTCACACCTTGTAACACAGTCAAGAACTCTTTCTTTGACTGTTCCATTTTGAACTATTTCAAAATCTTGTCAAGGTATGTACTCATTGAAAAACTTATCAAGCGTCTTGATCTATCTCTATAGATCTTGATGCTCAGTATGTAAGCAGCTTCACCGAGGTCTTTCTTTGAAAAACTCCTTTCAAACATTCCTTTATGCTTTGCAGAATAATTCTACATTATCTCCGACCAACAATATGTCATTCACATATAGTTATCAGAAATGTTATAGTGCTCCCACTCACTTTCTTGTAAATACAGGCTTCACCGCAAGTCTGTATAAAACTATATGCTTTGATCAAATTATCAAAGCGTATATTCCAACTCCGAGATGCTTGCACCAGTCCATAGATGGATCGCTGGAGCTTGCATATTTTGTTAGCACCTTTAGGATTGACAAAACTTTCTTGTTGCATCATATACAACTCTTCTTTAATAAATCCATTAAGGAATGTAGTTTTGTTTATCCATTTGCCAGATTTCATAAAATGTGGCAATTGCTAACATGATTCAGACAGACTTAAGCATAGATACGAGTGAGAAACTCTCATCGTAGTCAACACCTTGAACTTGTCGAAAACCTTTTGCGACAATTCTAGCTTTGTAGATAGTAACACCACTATCAGCGTCCGTCTTCCTCTTGAAGATCCATTTAATCTCAATGGCTCGCCGATCAATGGGCAAGTCAATCAAAGTCCATACTTTGTTCTCATACATGGATCTCATCTCAGATTTCATGGCCTCAAGCCATTTCGCGGAATCTGGGCTCATCATCGCTTCCTCATAGTTCGTAGGTTCGTCATGGTCAAGTAACATGACCTTCAGAACAGGATTACCGTACCACTCTAGTGCGGATCTCGCTCTGGTTTACCTATGAGGTTTCGGTAGTAACTTGATCTGAAGTTACATGATCTTCATCATTAGCTTCCTCACTAATTGGTGTAGACATCACTGGAACTGATTTCTGTGATGAACTATTTTCCAATTCGGGAGAAGGTACAGTTACTTTATCAAGTTCCACTTTCCTCCCACTCACTTCTTTCGAGAGAAACTCCTTCTCTAGAAAGGATCCATTCTCAGCAACGAATGTCTTTCCTTCGGATCTGTGATAGAAGGTGTACCCAACAGTTTCTTTTGGGTATCCTATGAAGATTTACTTCTCCGATTTGGGTTCGAGCTTATCATGTTGAAACTTTTTCACATAAGCATGGCAGTCCCAAACTTTAAGAAACGACAGCCTAGGTTTCTTGCCAAACCATAGTTCATACGATGTCGTCTTAAAGGGTTTAGATGGTGCCCTATTTAACGTGAATGCAGTTGTCTCTAATGCATAACCCCAAAACGATAGTGGTAGATCGGTAAGAGACATCATAGATCGCACCATATCTAATAAAGTACGGTTATGACGGTCGGACACACCATTACACTGTGGTGTTCCAGGTGGCGTGAGTAGTGAAACTATTTCACATTGTTTTAACTGAAGGCCAAACTCTTAACTCAAATATTTTACCTCTGCGATCATATCGTAGAAACTTTTATTTTCTTGTTACGATGATTCTCCACTTCACTCTGAAATTCTTTGAACTTTTCAAATGTTTCAGACTTGTGTTTCATTAAGTAGATATACCCATATCTGCTCAAATCATCTGTAAAGGTCAGAAAATAACGATACCCGCCGCGAGCCTCAACATTCATCGGACTGCATACATCAGTATGTATTATTTCCAATAAGTCAGTTGCTTGCTCCATTGTTCCGGAGAGTGGAGTCTTAGTCATCTTGCCCATGAGGCACGGTTCACAAGCATCAATTGATTCATAATCAAGTGATTCCAAAAGCCCATCAACATGGATTTTCTTCATGCGCTTTACACCAATATGACCTAAACGGTAGTGCCACAAATAAGTTGCACTATCATTATTAACTTTGCATCTTTTGGCTTCAATATTATGAGAATGTGTATCACCACGATCGAGATCCAACAAACCATTTTCATTGGGTGTATGACCATAGGAGGTTTTATTCATGTAAACAGAACAACAATTTATTCTCTTACTTAAATGAATAACCGTATTGCAATAAACATGATCAAGTAATATTCATGCTCAACGCAAACACCAAATAACACTTATTTAGGTTCGACACTAATCCCGAAAGTATAGGGAGTGCGCGATGATGATCATATCAATCTTGGAACCACTTCCAACACACATCATCACTTCACCGTTGACTAGTCTCTGTTCATTCTGCAACTCCCGTTTTGAGTTACTACTCTTAGCAACTGAACCAGTATCAAATACCGAGGGGTTGCTATGAACACTAGTAAAGTACACATCAATAATTTGTATATCAAATATACCTTTGTTCACTTTGCCATCCTTCTTATCCGCCAATTACTTGGGGTAGTTCCGCTTCCAGTGACCAATCCCTTTGCAGTAGAAGCACTAAGTTTCAGGCTTAGGTCCAGACTTGGGTTTTTTCACTTGAGCAGCAACTTGTTTGCCGTTCTCCTTGAAGTTCCCCTTTCTTCCCTTTGTCCCTTTACTTGAAACTAGTGGTTTTACCATCAACACTTGATGCTTTTCTTGATTTCTACCTTCGTCGATTTTAGCATCACGAAGAGCTTGGGAATCGTTTCCGTTATTCCTTGCATATTATAGTTCATCACGAAGTTCTGCTAACTTGGTGATGGTGACTAGAGAATTCTATCAATCACTATTTTATCTGGAAGATTAACTCCCACTTGATTCAAGCGATTGTAGTACCCAGACAATCTGAGCACATGCTCACTGCTTGAGCTATTCTCCTCCATCTTTTAGCTATAGAACTTGTTGGAGACTTCATATCTCTCAACTCGGGTATTTGCTTGAAATATTAACTTCAACTCCTGGGACATCCATATGATCCATGACGTTCAAAACGTCTTTGAAGTCCCGATTCTAAGCTGTTAAGCATGGTGCACTAAACTATCAAGTAGTCATCATATTGAGCTAGCCAAACGTTCATGACGTCTGCATCTGCTCCTGCAATAGGTCTGTCACCTAGCGGTGCATTAAGGACATAATTCTTCTGTGCAGCAATGACGATAAACCTCAGATCACGGATCCAATCCGCATCATTGCTACTAGCATCTTTCAACTTGGTTTTCTCTAGGAACATATCAAAATAAAACAGGGGAGCTAAACGCGAGCTATTTATCTACAACATAGATAAGCTAATACTACCAGGACTAAGTTCATGATAAATTTAAGTTCAATTAATCATATTACTTAAGAACTCCCACTTAGAAAGACATCCCTCTAATCTTCTAAGTGATCACGTGATCCAAATCAACTAAACCATAACCGATCATCACGTGAAATGGAGTAGCTTTCAATGGTGAACATCATTATGTTGATCATATCTACTATATGATTCACGCTCAACCTTTCGGTCTCAGTGTTCCGAGGCCATATCTGCATATGCTAGGCTCGTCAAGTTTAACCTGAGTATTCTGCATGTGCAAAACTGGCTTGCACCCATTGTAGATGGACGTAGAGCTTATCACACCCGATCATCACGTGGTGTCTGGGCACGACGAACTTTGGCAACGGTGCATACTCAGGGAGAACACTTTTATCTTGAAATTTAGTGAGAGATCATCTTATAATGCTACCGTCAATCAAAGCAAGATAAGATGCATAAAAGATAAACATCACATGCAATCAATATAAGTGATATGATATGGCCATCATCATCTTGTGCTTGTGATCTCCATCTCCGAAGCACCGTCATGATCACCATTGTCACTGGTGTGACACCTTGATCTCCATCGTAGCATCGTTGTCGTCTCGCCAATCTTATGCTTCCACGACTATCGCTACCGCTTAGTGATAAAGTAAAGCATTACAGCGCAATTGCATTGCATACAATAAAGCAACAACCATATGGCTCCTGCCAGTTGCCGATAACTCGGTTACAAAACATGATCATCTCATACAATAAAATTTAGCATCATGTCTTGACCATATCACATCACAACATGCCCTGCAAAAAAAAGTTAGACGTCCTCTACTTTGTTGTTGCAAGTTTTACGTGGCTGCTACGGGCTTAGCAAGAACCGTTCTTACCTATGCATCAAAACCACAACGATAGTTTGTCAAGTTGGTGTTGTTTTAACCTTCGCAAGGACCGGGCGTAGCCACACTTCGTTCAACTAAAGTTGGAGAAACTGACACCCGCCAGCCACCTGTGTGCAAAACATGTCGGTAGAACCAGTCTCGCGTAAGCGTACGCGTAATGTCGGTCCGGGCCGCTTCATCCAACAATACCGTCGAACCAAAGTATGACATGCTGGTAAGAAGTATGACTTATATTGCCCACAACTCACTTGTGTTCTACTCGTGCACAACATCAACGCATAAAACCTAGGCTCGGATGCCACTGTTGGGGAACGTAGCAATTTCAAAAAAAATCCTACGCACACGCAAGATCATGGTGATGCATAGCAACGAGAGGGGAGAGTGTTGTCTACGTACCCTCGTAGACCGTTCGCAGAAGCGTTATATCAACGCGGTTGATGTAGTCGTACGTCTTCACGTCCGACCGATCCAAGTACCGAAAGCACGGCACCTCCGAGTTCTGCACACGTTCGGCTCGGTGACGTCCTCGCCTTCTCGATCCAGCAAGAGGGGCGAAGTAGTAGATGAGTTCCGGCAGCACGACGGTGTGGTGACGGTGTTGGTGAAGAACAATCTCCGCAGGGCTTCACCTAAGCACTATGAAAACTATGACGGAGGATAAACTAGAGGGGACGGGGTTGCCGGCACACGGATTAGTGTTTCTTGATGTGTCTTTGGTGCTAGCCCTACCCCTCTATTTATATGTTGAGCCCTGGGGTCGAAACTTGGAGTAAAAGCCTCCTCAAAGTCGGTTTCACCCGAAAGGCAAGAGTCCTTCTTGAACTCCAGGGCTAGACGCCAGGGTTCCCGGCGTCTACCCCCTAGACGTCAGGGTTCCTGGCGTCTAGCCTCTGGTCTCCGCAAAACTTCCTTTTGCACTTTCCAAAAGCCTCGTGGGCTTTCCCCTTTGGCCCAGATAAAGTGTTCTCGTGCCCAAACATTTCGCGGAACATCCGGAACCCCTTCCGGTGAATTCCGGAACCCTTCCGGAGATCAAACACTACTATCCACATATCAATCTTTACTTCGGGACCATTCCGGAGTTCCTCGTCATATCTGTGATCTCATCCAAAACTCCGAAAAACATTCGGTCACCAACATACATAACTCATACTCATAGTACTATATCGTCAACGAACGTTAAGCGTGCGGACCCTACGGGTTCGAGAACTATGTAGACATGACCGAGACACCTCTCTTGTCAATAACCAATAGCGGGACCTGGATGCCCATATTGGCTCCTACATATTATACGAAGATCTTTATCGGTCAGACCGCATAACAACATACGTTGTTCCCTTTGTCATCGGTATGTTACTTGCCCGAGATTCGATCGTCGGTATCTCAATACCTAGTTCAATCTCGTTACCGGCAAGTCTCTTACTCATTTCGTAATACATCATCCCGCAACTAACTCATTAGTTGCAATGCTTGCAAGGCTTATAGTGATGTGCATTACCGAGTGGGCCCAGATATACCTCTCCGACAATCGGAGTGACAAATCCTAATCTCGAAATACGCCAACCCAACAAGTACCTTTGGAGACACCTGTAGAGCACCTTTATAATCACCCAGTTACGTTGTGATGTTTGGTGGCACACAAAGTGTTCCTCTGGTAAACGGGAGTTGCATAATCTCATAGTCATAGGAACATGTATAAGTCATGAAGAAAGCAATAGCAACAAACTAAACGATCAAGTGCTAAGCTAACGGAATGGGTCAAGTCAATCACATCATTCTCCTAATGATTTGATCCCGTTAATCAAATGACAACTCATGTCTATGGTTAGGAAACTTAACCATCTTTGATCAACGAGCTAGTCAAGTAGAGGCATACTAGTGACACTCTGTTTGTCTATGTATTCACACATGTATTATGTTTCCGGTTAATACAATTCTAGCATGAATAATAAACATTTATCATGAAATAAGGAAATAAATAATAACTTTATTATTGCCTCTAGGGCATATTTCCTTCACGACTAGTCTCTGTTCATTTTGTAACTCCAGTTTCAAGTTGCTAATCATAGCAAACCAGTGTCAAATACCCAGGGGCTACTATGAACACTAGTAAAGTACACATCAATAACATGTATATCATATATACTTTTGTTCACTTTGCCATCCTTCTTATCCGCAAGTAGTTGGGGCAGTTCCACTTCCAGTGACCATTTCCTTTGCAGTAGAAGCACTCAGTTTCAGGCCTGGGTCTAGCTTTGGGCTTCTTCATGGGAGTGCCAACTTGCTTGCCATTTTTCTTGAAGTTCCCTTTCTTTCCCTTGCCCTTTTACTTGAAACTAGTGGTCTTGTCAACCATCAACACTTGATGCTTTTCTTGATTTCTACCTTCGTCGATTTTAGCATTGCGAAGAGCTCGGGAATGGTTTTACATCATCCCTTGCATATTATAGTTCATCACTAAGTTCCAGTAACTTGGTGATAGTGACTAGAGAACTCTGTCAATCACTATCTTATCTAGAAGATTAACTCCCACTTGACTCAAGCAATTGTAGTACCCAGACAATCTGAGCACATGCTCACTGGTTGAGCTATTCCCCTCCATCTTGTAGGCAAAGTATTGTCAGAGGTCTCATACCTCTCGACACGGGCATGAGTCTGAAATACTAATTTCAACTCTTGGAACATCTTTTATGCTCTATGGCATTCAAAACGTTTTTGAAGTCCCGGTTCTAAGCCGTAAAGCATGGCGCACTAAACTATCAAGTAGTCATCGTACCGAGCTTGCCAAACGTTCATAACATCTGCATCTGCTCCTGCAATAGGTCCGTCACCTAGCGGTTCATCAAGGACATAATTCTTCTGTGCAGCAATGAGGATAATCCTCAGATCACAGAGCTTGTCCGCATCATTGCTACTAAAATCTTTCAACATAGTTTTCTCTAGCAACATATCATAAATAAAATGGGGAAGCTATACGCGAGCAATTGATCTACAACATAGATATGCAAGTACTATCAGGACTAAGTTCATGATAAATTTAAGTTTAATTACTCATATTACTTAAGAACCCCCACTTAGATAAACATCCCTCTAATCCTCTAAGTGATCACGTGATCCATATCAACTAAACCATGTCCGATCGTCACGTGAGATGGAGTAGTTTTCAATGGTGAACATCACTATGTTGATCATATCTACTATATGATTCACGTTCGACCTTTCGTTCTCAGTGTTCCGAGGCCATATCTGCATATTCTAGGCTCGTCAAGTTTAACCCGAGTATTCTGCATGTGCAAAACTGGCTTGCACCCGTTGTATGTGAACGTAGAGCTTATCACACCCGATCATCACGTGGTGTCTCAGCACGAAGAACTGTCGCAACGGTGCATACTCAGGGAGAACACTTATACCTTGAAGTAAGGGATCATCTCATAATTCTATCGTCGTACTAAGGAAAATAAGATACATAAAAGATAAACATCACATGCAATCAAAATATGTGACATGATATGGCCATCATCATCTTGTGCCTTTGATCTCCATCTCCAAAGTACCGTCATGATTTCTATCATCACCGGCACGACACCATGATCTCCATCATCTTGATCTTTATCAACGTGTCTTCACATGGTCGTCTCGCCAACTATTTCTTTTGCAACTATTGCTATCACATAGCGATAAAGTAAAGCAATTATATGGCGCTTGCATCTTATGCAATAAAGAGACAACCATAAGGCTCCTGCCAGTTGTCAATAACTTTAACAAAACATGATCATCTTATAAACAATTTATACCTCATCATGTCTTGACCATATCACATCACAACATGTCCTCAAAAACAAGTTAGACATCCTCTACTTTGTTGTTGCAAGTTTTACGTGGCTGCTACGGGCTTAGCAAGAACCGTTCTTACCAACGGATCAAAAACCACAATGATTTTTCGTCAAGTTTGCTGTTTTAATCGTTAACAAGGACCGGGCGTAGTCACACTCGATTCATCTAAAGCTGGAGAAACATACACCCACTAGCCACCTGTGTGCGAAGCACGTCGGTAGAACTAGTCTCATGAACGCGGTCATGTAATGTCGGTCTGGGCCGCTTCATCCAACAATAACGCCAAATCAAAGTATGACATGCTGGTAAGCAGTATGACTATTATCGCCCACAACTCTTTGTGTTCTACTCATGCATATAACATCTACGCATAGACCTGACTCGGATGCCACTGTTGGGGAATGCAGTATTTTAAAAAAATTCCTACGATCACCCAAGATCTATCTAGGAGATGCATAGCAACGAGAGGGGAGAGTGTGTCTATGTACCCTCGTAGACCAAAAGTGGAAGCGTTAAGCAACGCGGTTGATGTAGTCGAACGTCTTCGCTATCCAACCGATCAAGTACCGAACGTACGACACCTCCGTGATCTGGACACGTTCAGCTCGGTGATGTGCCTCGAACTCTTGATCCAACTGATGTCGAGGGAGAGTTTCATCAGCACGACGGCGTGGTGACGGTGATGATGAAGTTACCGGCGCAGGGCTTCTCCTAAGCACTACAACGATATGACCAAGGTGTGTTTCTGTGGAGGGGGGCACCGCACACGACTAAGAGAAACTTTCGGGTGCCTTTGGGGTGCCCCCCCTCCCATGTATATAAAGGGGGAGGGAGGAGGAGGCCGGCCAAGGGGAGGAGGCGCGCCAGGGGGGGCAATCCTACTCCAAGTAGGATTCAACCCCCCTTTCCTATTCCAACAAGGAGAAGGGGGAAGGTGAGGGAGGAGAGAACGAAAGGGGGGCCGACCCCCTAGTCCAATTCGATTAGGGCTAGGGGGGCGCGCGCCCTGCCTTGGCCAGCCTCCTCTCTTCCACCAATAGGCCCATGAGGCCCAATAAACCCCCGGGAGGTTCCAGTAACCCCCCGGTACTCCAAAAAATACCCAATACACCTTGGAACTATTCCGCTGTCCGAATATAGTCTTCCAATATATCAATCTTTATGTCTCGACCATTTCGAGACTCCTCGTCATGTCCGTGATCACATCCAGGACTCCGAACAACCTTCGGTACATCAAATCACATAACTCATAAAGGCATACGTTAAGCGTGCAGACCCTACGGGTACATCAAACGTTAAGCATGCGGACCCTACGGGTTCGAGAACTGTGTAGAAATGACCGAGACTCATCTCCGGTCAATAACCAATATTGGAACCTGGATGCTCATATTGGTTCCTACATATTCTACAAAGATCTTTATCGGTCAAACCACATAACAACATACGTTGTTCCCTTTGTCATCGGTATGTTACTTGCCCGAGATTCGATCGTCAGTATCATCATACCCAGTTCAATCTTGTCACCGGCAAGTCTCTTTACTCATTCTGTAATGCATCATCCCGTGACTAACTCATTACTCACATTCCTTGCAAGGCTCATAGTGATGTGCATTACCGAGAGGGTCCAGAGATACCTCTCCGATACACGGAGTGACAAATCCTAATATCGATCTATGCGAACTCAACAAACACCATTGGAGACATCTTTAGAGCATCTTTATAATCACCCAGTTACGTTGTGACATTTGATAGCACACAAGGTGTTCCTCCGGTATTCGGGAGTTGCATAATCTCATAGTTAGAGGAACATGTATAAGTCATGATGAAAGCAATAGCAATAAAACTAAACAATCATTTATGCTAAGCTAACGGATGGGTCATGTCCATCACATCATTCTCTAATAATGTGATCACGTTCATCAAATGACAACACATGTATATGGTTAGGAAACTTAACCATTTTTGATTAACGAGCTAGTCAAGTAGAGGCATACTAGGGACACTCTGTTTGTCTATGTATTCACACATGTACTAAGTTTCTGGTTAATACAATTCTAGCATGAATAATAAATATTTATCATGATATAAGGAAATATAAATAACAACTTTGTTATTGCCTCTAGGGCATATTTCCTTCATTTCCCTCCCCGAGGGCGTTGTCAAGAACTTAGGTGTCCTTGGGTGTACCGTGGCTTTGTACTCAGACCATCCTGTATTTTCTGTCGGTAACATAGTTGCCTACGTTCTACGTGCACCTAGTATCTTAGAATCTTCTTTGTAAGAGGGCTACCTCACCATTTTGTATCGTTCGGGCGTGTACTCTCTATTTGGTTCGGTGCTTTATATATAAACCGGGAGGAGAGCCTGTTTCAAGACATTCATAGTAGATATAATATCTTAGTCCTATGTTATTCTTATTACTAATTTTGTTTTCAATTTCCTTCTCAAGAGGCCCATACCATATCGTTGGACATTCAGAAGAAAAAGATTTGACCTTAGGGCTTTGATTACATCTCCATTCAAGACTTTGAGTTGCATATTTTTGTCAGATCCATGGAGATCAGTTGGAAGTTGGGAAGCAGGAGCGTGACTTGTCCAGGAGTAAGGGCGCTTCCATTAGTTAAACACCTTTTTAAGTCAATGCAAACATTGCAATATAACTATAATTAGTGCAAGTGTAGTTCACGGAGCATGTGTCAAAGTAATACACACGCTCCTACTCGAATATGTGTGGTAGTTTTAGGCTCAATTCCAGTCAACCAAGTCCGAAATAAATGTGTAACCGAGACGGGCGGAGCAACGTTAAAGGATACATGAATGGTCCGCCGCAGTAACTTAGCAAATGGGAAAAAGAGTGTTCTATTGTTTCATCCTAATCACAAAAACAACAACGTTTAATACCTTCCCAGCTATGCGTTGCCAAGTTATCCTTTGCCAAAATGACTCCCTTATGCATAAACCGCATAAGCACCTTGATTTTCAACAAAACCTTAATTTTCCAAATGTGGATCGACCTCGGGATGATCCCAGTGTTTATCAAGTCTCTATACGTAGACTTAACTGAGAAGACTCGTGACACGGACAATTTCCAATGAAAGGAGTCTGCTGCATCAGAAAGGTTAACTCTATTAACTTGCGCACGAGATGCAGCCATCTATCCCATCATTCACCTATTAATGATTGTCTGAACTTAATGTTAAGAGGAACAAACCCCAACACCGTACAAACAAAAACCTCTTTCCGTTGCACAATGTTATAGAGGGAAGGATACTGCATGACTAGTGGGGTATCACCCAACCAGATGTCTCCCAAAATACCGGTATCTTGTCCATTCCCTACAATGAATTTGCTCCTGTTAAAGAAGGAATTCTTTGTTATCATAAGCCCCTTCCAAAAAGGAGAGTCAGACGGTTGTGCCATAACTTGTGCAAGTGTTTTAGAATCTAAGTATTTATTACGCAAGAGCTGTATCCATACCCCATCCGTCTTCACCCGCAGTTTATATAGCCATTTGCTAAGCAGGCACTTATTTTTTACTTCGAGATTTTCAATGCCCAAGCCACCTTGGTCCTTCGGCCTACAAATAATATCCCATTTGGCATACCTATATTTGGTTTTGTTCTTGTCAATTTGACAGAAAACTCGAGATCGATAGAAATCCAGTTTTTTATGTACTCCTACGGGTACCTCAAAGAAGGAAAGAAGAAACATCGACATGCTCGTGAGTACCGAGTTTATAAGGACCAACCGCCCCCCATAAGATAAGAGTTTTCCCTTCCAGCAACTCAATTTCTTTTCCAATCGATCTTCAATACATTTTCACTCTGCATTGGGATTCCCAGGTAGGTAAAGAACCTAGCTCGCAACCAATCAACAGTTTATAGTTATTCTGTTCTTCTTTGGCGCATCCAAAACAGAATAATTTACTCTTGTTGAAATTAATTTTCGGCCTGGACAGTTGTTCAAAAAGGCATAAAACTAATTTCATATTCCTTGCCTTGGCTAGATCATGTTCCATGAAAATAATGTGCATATTGTAGAATGGATACCGCACCATCCACCAGATGTAGGATATGACCACCTACCTGGCCGTCTTCTTTCACTCTATTGATGAGAGCGGCCAACATATCAAGGACAACATTAAAAAGGATAGGAGACATCAGATCTCCCTATCTCAATCCTTTTTGTGTTTGGAAGTAATGACCTATATCATCATTAACCTTGATTCCAATGTTGCCTACCTGTACAAAAGATTCAACCTACCTTCGCCAGGACACATCCAACCCTTTCATACACAAGGCTTGGTGTAAGAATGGCCACTTCACTTTATCATAAGCCTTTTCGAAATCCACGTTGAAGACCACACCATCAAGTTTCTTCGAATGGATTTCATGGAGGACGAAAACTCCCTCGAGTATGTGCCACCTATGCATGAAGGAAACTTGAGATAGTTGAACCACAGAATGAGTGATCTGTGTCAGACGGTTCGTACCAACTTCTGTGACAATCTTGAAGCTGACATTAGGCATACATATCGCTAACATTAGTCGAGTGTCGAAAGATGGCAATTTAAGATACCCATTGATGAGCTGCCCTTACATGTAAGTCGCAAGATACCCATTCTTTAGCAACTGTCTCCTTGAAAACCTTGAACCATGCATATACTATCCTACAGATACAAGTGTATAATCTACTTAGCCAGTAGCAGGAATTACCCACCCTTCAGTTAATACTTGTAATTATGTACTTCGTTTGGACAGAAGTTGAGCTTGTGTTCTCTTGCTTTAATTCTTGGCTTTAATCTAATTAGGCAGTATCATACAACTGCACTCTACAGCTTACGTACGTAGTTCTCGTGCTAACCTGCAGAATCGATGCGTGTCCATCTTCTACGTAGAGAGAGCATGCATGCAAGAAACATACGCTGTATTGACAACGCATACGGATCACACACGGATCCGGAAGTGTACGTGTTGATACTTGACACTTGCAGCCAAGAACGTCCATGGAGGCTAACATGTTTCTCGCAGCTTCGCGGCCGGGCCTGAGATTCGAAACAGGGAGGCGTACGTAGATAAGCCTTATTGGGAAATGGTTTCATGGGCAGTGTGTATGTGCATGCGTGAGGAGATTATTGGCTGTCGTGAATGAGTTGGATTCGAACAAACAAATCGATCCAGGATCCGGCCGAGTTACACCGGCCGCCAGCTTTGCAGTTGAGATACAAAGGAATGGTGGCGGCACCGTCAGTGACAGTGCGGAGACTAGAAATACTAGTAGCTCACAGGGTGTGAAGGAAGTGAGTCCCTGGTGCCTGGTGTGTCTGTCATCTTTGCATCTCAATTTGCAGAGATGACGGTCCGCCCTAGAGAAAACTAGGGTAAAGGATGGATGGGCGGACGGAGGAGTCGGAGGGTGGCGCGCGCCTAGCGGGTGCCGACACGTAGACGGTGGCAGGGGCCGGATGGTCCCGCTGTGGGGAGTCCGGAGCCAGCCGCTGGTCGACGCGTGGGGGATTCCGCCTAGCCCTACTCGGCCCGCGCGCCATGTGCCTAGGCCCCTCGTCTCCCGGGCTACACCCGCTGTCCAGCTGAGCTCCCCCTCTCGCCTGCGCCTCTCGCTGCATGACCTTGATTTGATCTCTTTCTTTCCCTTTCTTCCTTCCTTCCTCGCTCGCCGGCCACTAAAGATCATCCCAGCTCATCTCCGAGGCTCGCCCCTGCACAATCATAAATGCATGGATATCTCTCCTTGTTCAACGTATCCTGCAGAGTGCAGGCGTGCGGGGTAGCTAATTTATTTTGCTCAAGTGATGGGTTAGCAAATTCTGCAGGCAGGTTACCGCATGCGTGTGTCATGGCCGAATTGCCAATGATCTCTTCTTGCACTTCATCTAGATTGGATACAGAGTAGATACTATCCCTTATCCGTACTGATCGATCTGATGTATCATGCAAACGCAGAGCGTGCATGTGTACGTTCTCGTACACAGATGTGAGTTGAGTTCTCACCCCCATCTTTTTTGCGAACGGACAGAACAGATTTGACTTCGAGCAGCTTTGTATAGCTGATGCATGGAGAGTGAAGGGTCCGCTATACTACTAGCTCATGGACTAGTACACCAGGCATCAAATTCAAAACAAGATGCATGTATAAACTAGAGCGAGTTTAAGACCGGAGGGCCGATCTATGAAAGCGACAGCCCTTTCCTGGAGCAAGCTCATTGAGTAGCAATGGTCACCTGTCGAGCCGCTCTCTTGTTTTTGCCTCGGAGGGTTTGGATTAGGAGCGTTAGCCACGGGTATATAGAAAATCAGTTTTTAGCCGATTTTTAGCCAAATCCGTTTTCCAAGTGGGTTTTATCAAGACGGGTCTATGGAAAATTGTGTTTGGGTTCGAAAACTAATTGATTGGCATTGTATAATTCTTTGTTTGGATATACAATGATTAGCCTATCATACGTCACGCAGACCTCTTCCTACTTTCCCCGCTCGTCCACCATTGATGAATCTTTCGAGCTCCAGCCTAGCACTCCTTCGTGGCTGCTGCTCACGTCCCGCTCCGGCCACACTGATCCCGTTCGCAGATGCCAGCGGACCTCCCTGGTCGCCGAGGTCATCGCCCCTGACATAGAATCTGCCCTGGGCTGATGCTCACCTTCCATCCGGCCAACACAACTCCATGTCCGTCCGCCGGCAGGGCGTTTCCCCTGGTCGTCGAGGTCGTCATCCACACGAAGACTCTACTCCAAGCTGCTGCATTTCAGTGCCGGGCAAGACCACCGTTGTCACGGTGTCGTGCGTACCCATTGCAGTCAACCACATGGCGACGGCCATGCCGGGGCTAGACTACAAGCGCTGGGACGGCACGCTCGAGGTTCTTGACGGAAACAGGCAATGTTGTGCCGTCCGGGAGGACCACGAGGTCGCCGTCACCATGGCCGTACACGGCGCAGCCGCCGCTTCATCCTGCAGCACAGCCGTCGGCCGCCACCGTCCGTCCTCGCTGCCGCAGGTCCCCGACGTCGGCGCCGGCGCTCGGCCTCGTGGTGGAAGACATTCTTATCCAGGAGCTCCACAACACGCCACACACCGGAGGTGAAACCTGTTTTTTCCAAAACGCGTTTGTGCAAAAACGTCTCTGAGTCGTTTTTCCAAAAACGCAAAATATGAGTGTTACGAGAACCAAGTTTTTCTTATCCAAGAATAGATAGATTAACCAAACAAAGTTTTACTTGGTTAGAATCTGAAACACGTTTTTAGCTAACTGGTTCCCTAAAAACTCACGATCCAAACAACGCCGCATCTCTAAAAGCATTTATAGCAGATCCGGTATATCCTGTACTTAAAAATCGGTTTGCAGAATACTATAAAACTTTTTTTTCATGTTTTTATAGTATGATTTTTGTTTCGCTAGAACAGATCCCTTATAAATCCATGCAAAACAACACAACAGACCCGAACCACAGAATATAAATTACAATTGGGTCCTCAAGATGCCAGTGTCCAGCAACTCCTCTCCATCGCTGGCCGGCCCACGTACAGGAGCAGTTCGAGCGGACTGGCGCACAGTGGTGGCGGCGGCTCCCCTTGGCAGCTCCCCTCCTCCCATCCTCGCCGGTCGGAGGCTCTGCTTCTCCCCCTCCCCCATGCCGCCACACTCCTTGTCAGATGCTGTGACGGGCTACACACACGCGGAGGAGAGCGTCGAGCTCCGCCCACGCCTCATCAAAACCGTGACGGGCTGCACGCACGATGGCGGAGGGCGTCGAGCTCCGCCCGTGCCTTGTCGGACGCCATGACGGGCTGCACGTGGGGGCGAACCGGCGGCGAGGATGGCCGGAATAGAGCTCTGACGGTGGCGGTTGGGCGAGGATGGAAGGCGGGGAGCTGAAACTTCCCTCCCGCCAATAGTTTCTATGTTTTACAGGTCCCTCTAAAAAAGAGCTCAAATCCCACATATATGGAGGAAATGGGCCGGTGTATCTAGGATCCCGCAAAAAAATTCTGGGATGGTCGAATATACGACATCTATTCGGGCCGGCAAAATGGTATGCATCCCGTAAATCGGCGATTATTTTGCGGGTGGCCCGGTTTACGGGATCTGCTAGAGATGCCCTAACCTCGAAATTAACGACTGTCATATGTGCCCCCCCCCTCGGACCCCTACTTCAATAAAGTAAGAGAAACAGTACACGAAAATACATGATAAATATTGAACGAACAGCCTTTTAACCACATAAGTCGAGTGCTGCACTTGGCTTACACTGGTCGATCGGCTTAGATCATACTGATAAATGGGTGCAGGATATCCTCAACTGGTTCCGTCTCACCATCCAGCTACCCAGCGACACTGCTAGCCTCTTCGAATGGTTGTCCTTGGCCATGCAAGACTACCCGGCTCACCATCGCAAGGTCCTCGGGACACTTGTTTCTCCTACCGCTTGAACAATCTAGAAGCATCGCAATGCCTGCATCTTTGACGGTGCCACACCATCACATACACACCTAGTCCACACCATACAGGAGGAAGCTCACAGCTGAGCAAAACTGACTTAGCAAAACTGACTGCTAGAGGGCTAAAAGAATCTCCAATAGGTGGCCTATAATAGGGCACCAAAAGGTGGTTGGAGCAACTTTGCAACACCATAAAGTGCATTTTTACAACTCTAAAACCCTTCAAGTCCAATTGATGGCCTAAAATAAAAGTGAAAGCGGTAGTCACACCACAATTTTTTTGTCTTCAAATGCATATATACACCAATATATGAGCTATGACTAATTTGAACTTTTCAAAATCATCACACATAACTCAAAAAATATCAAATTAACCAACGAATCCACATATTAATTTGAAATGCAAACCATAGCGTCTAGTGCATCGTATCAAACATAGTTCATCGTAGAAGCAAACAAAAGTGCACATAAACATAAAGGTATCATAGCCTTTCAAATTTCCTCTTCTCCGTTGTCACTTGCCACAGTGTCGACAATGGTCTCGTTGTGAACATTGGCCTCATGGCCATCACTGGCTTTTTCATGTTCATGTCACATGGTGCACCATCGATGCCGTCACCTTGACCTTGACCGAAGCCAGCTCTCATGGCACCCATGGTGTTACCAAAGCCATCTCCCATGGCACCCATTGTTCCACCAAGACACCCATTATGCCTCCACCCATCGTACCACAAAATCCACCTCCTATAGCACCCATCGCACCACCATAGGCACCTCCCATGGCACCTATCATTTTTACCAAAGCCACCTCCCATGCATCATGTTCATCAAACCACCCGTGAATCCTCCCATGTTGCCACCCATTCCTCCTACCATGTCGCCCCCCATCATGTTGCTCATAGCATGGCCTCCTTTGCCAACATTTCATCGCGACGAAGATCAACATGTATGCCTCTTGCTTCACGCCAAGACAACTTATGTCCATGAACATAAGTCTTTTCGCTTTTTCCTTGGCGCCCTTAAGTTCGTCAACAACCACCTTCCTCTCCTCGAGCTCCACCGTCCGCTCCTCTGCAGCCTCTTCTCCTCTGCCGCCGCCTTGCGCCGCTTGGCTGCCGCCCTCTACCCCATTTCTTTCATTTTCAAAAGCCTTTTTTTTCTTTATTTACAACATTTGTGAAGTTAAAAATGTATCATCATCAGCACTACAAATGCACACACAAAACTTAATATAAGCACATATGCACATCATCATTGCACTCATCTCCAATTGACAAAAAAAATGAAAAACAAGGGATTGTTTTACCTCTCCGACATTTCGTCGAACATGTTACCGAAGACGGCGATGAGCGTTGACAGCTCGTTCTCCACGGCTGGAGGTGGGGGGGGGGAGTCCAAAAGAAACAGCCGCCACCGAAGAAGTCGCAGTAGGCGATGGAGCGGGAGGGGAGGGGGCATGGTGACGGGATGAAGGGTTCATGCGGAGGCCTCTTTCCCACCGCCGCCGCCTCATTGATTGGTCGCGGCGGTCTTCTTCTGCACCGGCAGCTCCTTCTCGGTGGGGGCGGTGGGTCATGGGGACGCAAATCCACCGTGCCGATTAGGGGGACATGGCGGCGCCGGCGAAGGGTGTATCAGGAGAGGGCGATGCCGCCATGGTCAGAAGAGCCAGAGCGGCTCGGTGGCTGCGGGGTTCGAGGGGTCATCCATGGGCTGGGCTCCATCAGTTGTCATGCGAGCGGCAACAGGTGGGGATGCGCATGGCGCGGGAACTTTCAGCGTGACGGTTGGCGACTCGTGCGTGACCGACTTTGTTTTGCTCCAGCCACCCAAGTGTTGCAAATTGGTGTTGTATTTTAGGTGTTGTAAATTTTGAGTAAAAGAATTTGTGTATAGGGCATCTATTGAAGCACCGTTTTTGTCCCCCGGCAATGTAAAAAGCGGTTAGGCCCTATTATAAGGCACCTATTAGAGATGCTCTAAGAATCGTTATCTCTGTAATCAAATTTTCATTGCTACTTGGGAATGAGCAACCCTCTCTCTTTGCTCAAATGTGTTCCCGTATGCGCCTTCTAGCGTATGCTATACGACGATGTTACAAATGTAATGTCTAGCCTCATACGCAACATGCGTATTTGTGAAAAAAGAGAATTATGTACTCCAAAGAAATCCAGAGTCTCCAAAATTAAGTGGCATAGAGTGCGTCAGCAATGAGCAGATAATGGCGCGGGCGAGTGAGGAAGCTAGTGAGTGTGAGTGTGCAACAGTAAAGTACTTGGCTGGATCCAACGTTTGCCCCCGATCACTCTCACATCTCCCCGGCCAGACGGCCTGGCTCGGAAAGCACCTAGCCGGCCGGAGCCCCACCGGCGCTTGCCGCTGGGCACCTCTGCCACCTATTTATATCACGTACGCCTAGGTCTCTCTCCCTCCAGACACGCACTCTCCCCTCCTTCAACTAGCGCTTTGCGGCCGTTGGTCCTCCCCTCGATCCAGTTCCTCACCTCACCACACCAAGAGCGCAACCCACCGCGTCTCCCCTTCCTCTAATCTTCCAATTCCAACCATCCCTTCTCTCCCCTCCTCAGCTCCGAACAGCAGGCATGGACAACCAGCAGCTCTTTGGTTCCTCCTACGTGGACACGCGTTTCTTCGCGGCCAATGGTACGTACGACGCCGCGCGCCCCCGGTGTTTGCGCATGCGATGATGCAGCTGCAGTAGCTTCATTTTCACCGGCCAGGACACGCATGTGATGCCCTTTTTTCCATGTCGTTGTTGTGTGTGTGCAGGCACGGCGCAGCGGGAGAGCCAGCCGAAGGCTCGGCGCAGGCGGCGGAGGGCCGCGAGATGCGGCGGAGGGGATGGTAACGGCTGGGAGATGGACGGAGGAGGGGACCCCAAGAAGCGGCGGCTCACCGATGAGCAGGCGGAGATGCTGGAGCTGAGCTTCCGGGAGGAACGCAAGCTGGAGACCGGCCGGAAGGTGTATCTGGCCGCCGAGCTCGGGCTCGACCCCAAGCAGGTCGCCGTGTGGTTCCAGAACCGCCGGGCGCGCCACAAGAGCAAGACGCTCGAGCAGGAGTTCGCCAGGCTCAAGCACGCCCACGACGCAGCCATCCTCCACAAATGCCACCTCGAGAACGAGGTAAGCTTGCTCATACACACTCACACTGGCGTACATACAAATTCCTCTTCGTTCTTGCACAAGCTGACTGCCAGCCAGGTGCTGAGGCTGAAGGAGAAGCTGAGAGCGACTGCGGAGGAGGTGCAGCGCCTCAGGTCGGCAGCTGGGATCCACGCCAATGGCGGAGACTCCGCTGGCGCCGTTAGCGTGTGCGGCGGGAGCCCGGGCTCATCCTTCTCGACGGGAACCTGCCAGCAGCATCCGGGTTTCAGCGGGGCAGACGTGCTGGGGCGGGACGATGACCTGATGATGTGCGTCCCCGAGTGGTTTTTCGCATGAATTAGCTAGAGTTTATGGTGGCTATGCCGATAGCAGCGTGTTCGAGTGTTTTTTAATTAGCATGAAATAAAATCTCCCACAAAATAGGCGCTATAGCTGCTCGGGAGCCTCGCCGCTACGCTATGGCTGCCGCCGCCAAATCCTCCACAAATCCCTCCAAAGGGCTTCAGAATCAGCAAAAACCTCTAGAAATCATCTGTCCCGCCGGAAAAGTTGTTGCTATTTGCCGCGATTGTCTGCTATGCGGCCGCTATAGCTGCTGAGAGTGGCCGCCCCTAAATCCTTTCTCCGGCGATTTTAATCTTTGGTTTTTAGTCTGTATATATGGGGTGATTTGAAATTGACACGAGCTGGACATCAACTACATGCTGATCGATTACTATTCTAGTTAGCCATAGTTTTAATTATTAATTAAGTTGGGACGATCTCTATGCGTGCGTGCTGTTTAATTATGTATGGAGAGTGTTGATTAATGGCAAAAGCTTGCAAGCTAGCAAGTGTAGTACTGGTCGCTCTCTTGAAGATCAGAGATGATGTGTATATGTTATCATTTGATATATATTTTACTTCAGCCGTAAATTGTCTTCTTAGTGAAGCACTATGTATGTACAAGTTGGCAATCATCTTTGCAAATGAAGCTCTAAATATTGATGATGATGTTGTTGGTGGTGACTGGTTAGTACAATATACAATTTCAATCTGTCCAGTAATAACATATTAAAATGATGATTATTTGTTGGTTTTGGTAAAATCAATGTAAAATCCAAAAGGATGACATTTTTCACGGCCAATGATGATTATATGCTCTAACGTACAAAGTTTTGTGTGTTAATTAGCCCTTGTGTTCTAATATAACTTTGTAAAACATGAAATTTATTTATATCAGTTCATTTCCCCATACTACTGGCTACATGGTGCTTTCGCTCCTATGTACGTACTTATACTCCAACTCTTTGGTACAGTTAAGTGCGCGACTGTAGAGCTTACATGGATTAACTTCAACAAATTCAAGTGTAATTAAGAACTGGTCGCAAAATATATGGAACTCAGATTATTATGACTTTAACCCTAGCTAGACGGAGAATATTAGACAACAGCTGTCATAAAATACTCTTCTAACCCAAGACCGAATGAGTAATTAAGTTGCATTTTGCTGAATTTGAAATGTTTGTGCATCAAATTTTAGTAAAAACTTAAGAGAGTTTATGGTGATGTGAAGCTTGAGATGGGGAGGGGATTTGTGGCAACAGGGACGGGGGCACGCAGAGATTGATAAATCTGTTTGTGTATATAGCATTTTTGTCTAGTATAAGATTTGATATATGTGTGTAATGCATTGTATAGCGAAGCCGTATACCTGTCCTTTTGGGGTTGTGTAACTGTTCGTGTCGGGTGTTAGAAGAGAGAGAGAGGATTGGTGGAATGGTTCGTTGTACTGCTTGAGCCTCGTGGGCATATATATAGTACATGATCTACTTGGAGTACAAGACAAGACAGAATATTCCTAGTTTATCATATATTTCCTAATACAATCACGTTACTCAACATCCCCCGCAGTCACAACGGTAGCGACGTAGACGGTGAGACTGGAGAAGAATCCGAAGGCAAGCCGACGGACACAACCCCACAGTCCTAACGGTCGACGCATCGCGGAGTCGTGGCTGGAGTGGAAACCAACGAGGTTGCTCAAGCAGGCGGTAGCCCTTTGTGCCGTTTGTCGATGTAGCCGAGAGCGTGGGTGGTGTAGCCGTGGTCGAGGTAGCCGTGCGAAGAATGCCGTGGTCGATGTCGAGTCTGGGTAGCCGGTGTCGAGGAAGTCGCCGTGGAGCCGCGGGCGCAAGAGGGCGCCGAGTTAGCATGGGCGCAGTGGTGTCGAAGTAGGGGTGCGCCGGGAAGAAAATGTTGTTGACGACGCGTTGCAGCGGGTTTGCCAAGCCCGGGGACACATCGTGGACGAAGGCACGCACCGGTGTTGCCAGCACCGGGAATGCGTAGACGGACGAAGACGAAGTTGACGAAGCGCCGACCAGGCTTGCCAGGCCCGGGGACACGTCGTGGATGAAGGCACGCGGCGGTGTTGCCAGCACCGGGCATGCGTAGACTGGGACCTGCACAAGCTGTATGCCATGTCGAAGAAGTCGGAGAGGCCAGCAGAGAAGGACTCGACGACAGTTGCGGCGCCAATCGGCGCAGGTCCAATGTCGCCCGCAGTTGTCGGAGTAGATGAAGCGGTCGGGGTAGATGACGGCGACGCTGGCGACGGGCTGGTGCTAGACGAAGACGAAGGGGGTGGACGGGCGGCTGCGGCGGCGGCGGCCGAAGAAGAGCGCGGCGGCGGTGCTCGAAGTAGGCGAAGAACCCAACAGCATGACAGAGACCGGCGCGGAGGTGGCGTTCCCGCGCCAAGGGAGGCGGCGCGAGACATACCACGGGAAGTCAACGCGCGTGGACGACGAAGGGGACCGTGGGCCGCTGCGCTACGGCCCGAAGGGGCGACGCAACGGCGGCGGGCAGGTCGGGGTGACGGCGGGAAGACCTCGGGGCGGCGGCAGGGACCGCGGGCCACGGCCCGATAGCCCGAATGGGCGGCACAGCAGAGGAGTGCGGTTCGTCGGTGCAACCACGAGGACGGCCTCTGGATGGCGGTGTGGACCGCGTGCCATGCTCGCTACGGCCCGACGGGGCGATGCAGTGGCAGCGCGAGGGTCGGTGCCGCCACGGGGACGACCTGGAGCGGACGGTCTCTGGGCGGCAGTGGACCGCGGGCCGCGGTACTATGGCCCGAAGGGGCGACGCATCGGTGACGTGGGTCGGTGCAGCTAGGAGAAGAACCACGGGGCGGCGGCGCTGCGGCCCGACGGGGCGACACAGCGGCAGCCCATTGCTCGATCGGTAGAGGGGCGCGCTGAACTCGGGATGGTCTTCACGGGGCCTGCGGAGGCGCGCGCAACCAACGGGCCAGGTCGGTCGCACGGCGTAGATGAGGCGGATCGCGGCGGCGGGCGGGTGATCAATCCGATCGCGCGCGAGGTCGGGGACGCCGCTCGGTGGAGGCGCGGTGGCAGCGGAGTCCGAGATGAAGCCGGCGGCGGCGGGCGGCAGGGCGGCTATGACTGGCCGCCACATGGCGCGAGGCCGCCGGGTCGGGGTGATGCAGGAGTCCCGGTCGGAGCAGGGCGGTGACGGCCGTCGTAGATCGACGGGCGGGCTGTCGCGCGAACGGCGGCGGTGAAGGGCCGCCGCATGACGCGAGGCCGCCGGGTCGGGGGGACCGGCGGGCCGACGCAAGGACGGCGCGCGAGGCCGCCGGGTCGGGGCGACCGACGGGCAGACGCGTGGACGACGCGCGCGGACGACGCGCGAGGCCGCCGGGTCGGTCAAGAAGCCGGCCGATCGCGCCGGTGTTGGAGTAGAGGCGCACGGGGTCGACGACGACGGTGGGCGACGCAAACCGGATCACATGGACCAGAAAACCAAAAAAGAGACGCCGATCAAAGCGACCGGCGAGAGAGAAAATCCGGATCAAAAGATTAGGAAAAAAGACTCTCTAGGGCAGCTGGCCAACACGACCGGCGGACGAACCCTAGGTACGGGCGGCACGGCCCCCGATGGCGGTCATGAAGGCCGACCGCCCCAGGGGCAGCGCGCGGGTGCGGAAGCGGCGGCGGCTATGGTTTAGGATCGACTTGCGATAGATACCATGTTAGAAGAGAGAGAGAGGATTGGTGGAATAGTTCGTTGTATTGCTTGAACCTCGTGGGCATATATATAGGAGTACATGATCTATTTGGAGTACAAGACAAGCCAGAATATTTCTAGTTTATCCTATATTTTCTAATACAATCACATTACTCAACATCGGGTAGTCTAATATACAATAAGTGAATCTAACATAGACAAATAACAGCGAAAGCAAAACCATTCATTCGGACCATTCATCCTTTCATGTCTGTCCTTCTAGTTCACTCTCATCCTATAAGAAATACCACCCTGGAGCAAGATTTGTTATTCTTCGCATCTACTGAAGTACATTAAGGGTATCAACAACACGAGTGGACTTCTATCCGAAGATTTTGCTAAAAAGGCTTTGTTCTGCTTGTATATTTCCTGTCCATAACTGCTTGTTCTTGTATAGCAGTTTGAAGTGAATAATACTGGTCGAATCTTGTCGTTAATGTTTTTCTTTTGGGTATGTATGACTCAACTCGCTTGTTTAGTTTGTAGTACAAATATGTTGGATACATTAATTCGTTGTGCTGTGAAGTACTGCGATATTGTATCTTACAAGGGGAATAATACTGCTACGCGTGTTATTATGTATCTAAAAACAAATTGTGGTAAGTTACAGAGACTGAAACATAATATTTGGAGTCATACCATCCATTTTGTCTTGATGAAACTTAATCTATTCAAATTTTAGTTAGTTTATTGGTTTGAATTCATGACTACTAAGATTACAGTGTACTCGCTTGTTTAGTTTGTAGTATCTATCTGTTCGACATATTAATTCTCTCTACTATGAAATATTACAATCTTGAAACTTACAACGGCAATACAACTGCTAGGCCTATAGTTATCTATGTAAATCAAAGTTGTATTAAGTTATAGAGGGTGACACTTAAAGTTTTAGTATTAAGTTACTAGTTCTATCAATGAAACTTACGAAATTTTTAGTTAATTTATTCATCTGACTCCATGACAAATAATATTTTAAAAATGCTGCCATGGAATTACCCTATTGGAATGAAATTGATTGGACTAATCCACAAATGTAATCATCATCGTCTTAACTTGAAACTTAGTGTTATGTCCGTGTATTAATAAATTTACTTCTATCACATGATACATATAAATATTTATTTACTAAGTGTAGTTTGTATCACATTGTTATGATCAATTTAGTAATTGTTCTAACAAATTAGGAGAAATATCAGTATTAATGACCTATTTTGAGTTCTCTTTAACAAAACTTAATTGATCAATTTATGGTTTTGGTTACTTTTTGTTAGCTTGTTCACACAACATGTCATTACGATACAGTGATGTCAGCCAAACTAAAGTTTCCATTCCAGATAATAAAGATCAGGAGTGTAGTTGAAAATCTACATTAGACGTTGATCATGTACGAGCTGTTTTGGATGGGTGTTCAGAGTACAAAAGTCGATGGTTACATATATCAACTTTGATGGATTGTTGAAGTTGCCTGACAGATGTTGACCTTAAGTACATTAAATATCTTCAATGTGACTGATATAAGGGAACAGTGTTGCAATTTGTCAGAAGATAGGGAAGTCAATCTTTATGGCAATGATTTGGAAAAAGTGTTAAAAAAATCCTTGTGAACAAAGATAGATCAATGCACATGATGATTAGACATATATATGTCGATTCTTTCGAGGATAATATTGGTATGATTGGAAATTATAGTCATAGTCTTGAATAAGTTGAGAACTTTTTGGGAATGGAGTTAACAATAAAATCGAGTCAAGCTGAAAATACATTGTTAAAGGCAACAAGTGTTATATTTATTACGAGACACTTGATAACCCCATCATCAGAATCGTCTACACAATTGTTGACTATTGGTCAGCTCTTTATAGGAGTGAATACACAACTGATTATAATTGGTGTGAGTGTGCAATGAACTTTCGTGTTGGTGCTATTAGCGACCCAAAGCAACAGATGAATTCAAATAGTCATGTTATATTTTTTTTCCGTGATTGTCATCAGTTTTTGCAAGTAAGTTATCTTGTGATTCATGATATTTGAAATGACATATTGCTAGTACTAGCAAAACAGCCCGTGCGTTGTAACAGAAGAAAAAGATACCACATGCCTCTAACCCAAATAATCACAAGTCAAGAAACCAATAGGTTCATGTTCTTTATTTCAACATGACATCCCATCTTGTTGCCATTTGTCCATCATTACAATCTCGCATACGATGATCATAGTGCTTACAGAACCACAACGTCCTTAAATCTGGTCAATCGTAAGCCGTCTCTCTCGTGGCATAAGATAAGGTTTTTCTCTTACTACATTTATTTCGTCTCCAATTTGTTTGTGCGCTATGGATTAAGGTTGCACTATAAATAGCATTTTAAAAATGGTTAAGAGGTACTCCCTCCGTCCCGTAATATAAGAGCGTTTTTAACACTACACTAGTGTCAAAAACGCTCTTATATTATGGGACAGAGGGAGTAAAAAATAAAATCATATTTAGATTTATCTTTGTGCCAATCTTTTTCATTGACAATCAAGTTCTTACTGGTCGGAGGACATATGATGAACTTCCAAGAATTACAAATTATGATAATCCGCAGATAAAAGATATAATTTGTAGTTCAAAAAAGACATCTAATAGTGTAACAAAAGACACCCAAGCGTCCGGTTCCTCCCGGTGCGAGCCCAGCAGGAGGTGAAAGAGGAGGAGCCCACGGGCCGCGGCAACGGTGCCGCCGCTGCAGGAGGAGTAGGCGGCGGCGGCGACGGCTGCGGTTTAGGGGCCCGCGCAGTCGCTGCCGCGGCAGCCGCTGGCGGAGAGCAGGAACATGGGGCGGGAGTACGGCAGCCAGTGGCTGAGCTGCACGACGCGGCACGTGCGTATCTACGACGCGTACATCCACATGGAGACCAACGCCTTCGACCAGACGCAGACGGACAAGCTCACGCTCATGGTTCGTCTGGACCGACGAGACCTACCAGATGGTCTACAACGAGTTCCAGGACCTCGTCGACCACTACAAGGTAAACTAACTAACCATACCACCATTCGTGCACTACGTGGCAAAATGAACATTTTCATGTTCATCTACTTCTGATACATTAAATCTACCAAAAATTTGGAAACCAGCTTCATGTAGCAGAATTTTCTAGCATGGTAGCAAGAAATGCTGGGGTATATACTAGTCGTGCCATGTTGATTTAAAAAAAACTAGTGGGAGTGTCGGACTGTACTGAGTTGAATTCTGCTGTTGTTAGGGAGCTCCACTGTCGGAGTACACGCTTCGTCTGATCGGCTCTGATCTTGAGCACTACATCCGCAAGCTGCTCTATGACGGGGAGATCAAGTACAACATGAGATCCAGAGTGCTCAACTTCAGCATGGGCAAACCCCGCGTCAAATTCAACAGCAGCCAGATCCCTGATGTGAAATAGATACATACAACTATGCTAGCTGACGGGTTGTATCTACGCACTTGATGCACATTATACTACAAAACAATACATTGTCTGTCAGACAACATCTTGCCGTCCATAAACCTTCTATCTGAAAGAGATGCTGAGCAAACAGGGTCGTGACTGAGTACCAAGATAGACTACTAGTTTCTCGTAGCATCACTTCTACGAGTTGCGCTGACAAATAACAATACCACGGGAAAACCTCAGTTTCTCATTCCATGATCTTGTAAAGTTTGAAATCGTCACTCCATGGCCTGAATTGGTCCTCATTCGTAATATTCTGCAGAGGAATAGAATAAATTGTTAGGGACACACAAGTTAGTGGGTAGTCAGCCCTATCTAATCTAATAACCCACTAAGAGAAAATGCACTATATGAGAAGAACAGGAAGCTGCCACATGCTGTTAACAATTAAGCAATATGAAGGAATCAATTTTGTGTCTTCCAAAGTTCTTCCTTATCGTTTCCTAATCCTCCCAAGTCCTTCTCATTCACAATGCCGTGCCGTCCTGGCCATCCTCATCACGCTAGTTACCCTGTTGTGAACTAGGTTTGTACCATAACTTTTCAAAATTAGCAACAGGAAAAACCCATACTGATGCACCGTGGCTGCTAGTACTTTGCAACTCCATGCCAGTAAGATAAGACAGATTAATGCTGCAAATAAAATCATTAAGAATGATTTGTACCATTAGCAATGATTTGTACCATACTGGCGTGATATTTAACAGGTCAATATTGGGCTGTATCCATTAACAAAGAAGTAACCTAAACACAAAATAAATAGATTTGCTCTAACTGGGAACAGGTAAAAGATACTACTATTACAACTCAGTTCTTTAACAACCGGTGGAGCCATTATTGTTAGAGGCTTGATACTATGCAGGCATGCAAAAAGGGTTATTACGAAAAAATCAAAGAAATGGTATGAATGAGGTTACCTCCATCCAGAAGAAAAATCCACGCAACAGAGCTAGCTGATTGGGTTTGCTGGTGCTTTCTACACGTACTTGTTTCGCAAGATCTGGAGTTAAATATTAAACAACGTGTTAATTAATACTACAACATGTAATCCATCACGTTAGAGAACATAAGCAGTGTTTATTAAACAGCCAAATACCACATTACTTCAAACCAGGTACGTACCAATATGATTTGCTACTACTTTCTCGTCTTATTGGGAAAGACAACTTCTCAAGCAAAACAGCCATTTATTATACTCTGTAGCAAATATAATGAATCTGTTGGGAATTTATCTTTGCACTCCCACGGACCTTTGGACATGTGCTGAAAGTTCATTAAGTTACTCAATTGTTAAGTCCACACAGCACATTCGTTATCAGTATATATTACTCCACAACAAACTACTTCAGGCATTTGTTTTTTTAGTCGGCCCTGGAGGATCTCGATTCATTAAAAAAGAAGAACCGAGTTGTCCGATTAACATAGGGAAAACTGAGCTAAAAACGTCACAACAGCCCACACAGGAAACATCGGCCTGCCGACCTGACCACCTACACAAAGACACACACGGCACTGAGAAGAAAAACATTGTTGAGGTTGTCGCGGAGTGCCATCTGTCATCACCCCTCCACGAGCCATTTGTTATGAATGCACCACATTACTCACGTATATTAGGCATAAACGAATACAGAGGACACTCAGCATTGGAATGCTAACATTACAGGATAAAGGTTGGTGGCTTGGTCCTGACACCTTCAGTGGCCACTGGTCAGCAGAGATTTCGTCGACTGCCCGAAGAAAATGGTCATGAGGACACCTTAACTTCAGCAGAAGGGGGTCTCCTTGCAGATCCAGCTTGCCCCATGACAAGCCCAGAAGCAACGGAATGTGTGCGCGATCTTTTCTCAATCATCGTGTCTAAGGCAAGGTCATAGGTGTCTGCCAGGGCAGCAGCAGCTGGACTTCTGATGATTTTTTTTATTTTTTTTTAAAAGGAGGATCACCCCCGGCCTCTGCATCATGCAGTCATTGTGCATAACGTAATTGTGTTGCTAAGCTGTGGCCTCTCTAAGGTTAGTACAGATACTTCTTTTCTATAAATTCATCGAGATGCAAGCTTTGCATTTTCTCAAAGAAGACAATAAGCATTACATGACAATTTGTGCAACAAAATTATGAAAATGCCACAGCCCTTTTTGTTTTAAAGTCCTGCTAATTAAGCTAGGCTTACAGGGGTTTAAAGTGTATCTATAGAAAGTGTATGTCCACCATAGATTCAAGCAAAACGTCAGCAAGCTATTCTGGGCATAGATTTAACAACCGTATAAGCCAAATCACGGAAAAAGCGCAATGGTACAATGTTCAAAAGGAAAATGACAATTGCAAGCAAAGACAACCACAAGTGTGTAATAAATAACAAGACAGACTGTTCGGTAAGCATGGAAAAGCGATTCTGATCCTATGCAATGCATAAAGTTACTTCAGCCAGGTGATTGAAATAATTGTCAGAAAATACTTCAACAATGAAAGCAAGAAGGAAAATATTACGTAACAAAAATCCAAAGAACCAAAAAAAAGTATGCACATAATATGAAAGCAAGCATACCTGGGTGACAATCAAAATATGATTGCACCCTTTCATGTGTAGAGTCGTAGTACTTCACACCGCTGCGCGTCTGCCTTTTCTTTGTTGCCGGAAGGCGAATTCTAGCATTGCCAAGCAGCATATCGTATTCTCCCTGGCTAAATGGTTTGCGGAGAACACGGATCAACCTTTCCTTGAATTCTGAATCTGGCCTCTCCATGATATGTGTAGGCCATACAACACCATCTAAGCCCTGTGAAAAAATGAACTTATCACGACTCACGAGTATGTAGAATATGAGAAATATAGTTTAAAAAACTTTTATAATAAGGAAAAATCTAACAAAATATTTGAATGATCAGTTCAAACCTAAAGATTTTTAACTGGATCATATAGGCTTTTTGAGCAAACCTGCCATGCATAATATGGTAAGTGGATAATTTTCCTTTATTTTGTCAATCTTAATGTTACTGTGCTCATCTCTACCATCGTCATACTTTCTTTCCTTTTTGCTATCCCCAAATTGACCTGGGCTAGGCTACCCAAACTTGAGCTGAAGCCTAACATGAGAGAAATGTTGTGGATATCTGGTGGTGGTATATGTCCAGATTTCCGTAGTCAACGGATAACTATCCTGTCTTTAATATGTACTAGACAATTGCCCGTGCGTTGCAACGGGAGTATAAACATTCTAGTAGATTAGCCCCTGATTGCACGTCTATTATTGTATTATTGTTTTTGAGAATCCACGTATATTATTATATTGATACGCTAAAATCTTACCAAATCTTTGTATGCAATCGCCATAATTTATCTGCCATTTTATTGTTAAACACTTATTTGGTAAGAATTTAATGACTGGCCAACAAAATATGTGTTTATTTTGGTAAGACAATAAACATGAGACAATTGAATGGATGAGAGAAAAATCAAATATGGGAGGAAAAAATCAAAGAGGATAAGGAAAGAGTGGGACGTATATATGGAGGGTTAGACGAAAGAAAGGTGAAATGGGAACCTTACGTTCTTTTTAAGTAGTAGAGATATCCGCTCATAAATGGATGCATCGCCAAACATTACTTGAAACTTTAAGAGAAGAAAAAGGAAACCACACACACAACTATATGTTATAAAAGTCCAGATTGGTCAGAAACAGACATGTAACATGTTTTAGAATTCCATAAGAAATACAACTCTATATTTGATTTGTCTCAAAAATTCAATTTGCTGTATTTGTGTAGTCAAAGTGTGCTGAAAGAAGCAAAGCACCATGAACTCAGAATGTTCACTTGGATACTAGAGTGATCCCCTGTTGGATCACTAAACAGCAAAAGGTGATGAAACCAAGCGTGCAGTCTTCCTTGGGCTTGGTTGCATGCTATTTTGCTCCATCCAAATTAGCACAGACGTGGTTGCGTGATATTTATTCGAGGCAGATCAAAGCATGCCATGGCTCATGCCAATCCTCCCTCCCTAGGCCACTTGCTTGAGGTATAATAACGGGCCGTAATTGCACTAAAGGCAGCAAACGAAAACATTATTGAACAGATCATTGATGCCAATTTCTGTACTTTTTTTATATTAGGAGAGGGTTGTAATGCGTGTATATATGCAAGAAAAAAAATACAAGTAGAGCCAAAGGAGACAAACAAAAATAATTGAATTCACTCTAAAATAAGTGTGTTCTGAATGTTAAAGAGAGGTGTGCATTAAATAGTTTATTAAGTCATAATCAGGAAGTGCCATGTATTGCCCCCCAGGACACTGTACCACCAAAATTTTGTAAACAGCATGTCATTTCAATCAAGAAATAAGGCGAGCGAACTGGCATTTTCTCAAACAGGTAAGTTGGAGGAACTACAGTTGATCATATCGGCTCAAATTGAATGGTTACAGATGCAATGAATGCCCCTCCATATTTAACAAGTACTATACACCACATTCATTTATTCAGAACTAATGTGATGCAAAATGCAGCATTGTAGTTTTCAGGCATGCTATAGGAAGCATCAACATCAACATCAACTAGGCACATTGGTACAAGACATAATACTGTTCTAGCATGTCGATAGACTCTTATGTCGCGTATCTGCCGATGACCACAAGTATAAACCACAGAAAATTCATTCCTCACTGCTGAACACATATTTGCTCTTTCTACTATACTATTAACCAACAGTGCAGACTGGGGACAAAAATAAAAGGCATAGGAAATCAAATCCTCACCGAAGCAACGTGAGGCTCAGCATCATGTCTTGAATTCCTTTCTCTGTTCACAGTATTCAGTGTTTTCACAGGCAGGCCCCTCGACGGCTTCTCTTCATCATCCTCCAACTTGATCTTCTTAGCACCATTTTTCACCCCCTTCTTCTCCTTCCAACCCTGTTCGCACAGGTATGCCATGGGCTTACTCTGCTTTAGGCAGTAGGCAGTATTTAACTGGAGGAGAGGGGAAATGGAGACAATTTTTTCTTTACCTGTTGCCAATGCGCAGGGGAATCGAGAACACGAGCGTTCAGCGGAGGCCTACCCGTGCTAATCACTGGCACCTTCTCCTCTTCCTCCTCCTCCTTGATCTTCTCAGCACCATTTTCTCCTCCGTCCTTCTCTCCCTTACTCTGTTCGACCGTTAGCACAAGTGTGTAACATGAGCTTACTCTGCTTTAGGCACGCGGTAGCATTTAACTGCAGAGGGGAAATGCACACGATTTTACCTTCTGCCGATGCGCAGGGGAATAATCGCGCATACGAGACTTGTTCTTCTGAGCACGATTTTTAACTCCTCTACCTTGATCTTCTTCTTCCTCCATCACTTTGATCTTCTTACCACCATTTTTTGCTCCTTTCTTCTCCTTCCGGCCCTGTTCGCACAGGTGTATGCAACATGCGCTTACTCTGCTTTAGGCAGGCGGCAGCATTTAACTGAAGGGGGGAAATGGAAACGATTTTACCTTTTGCCAATGCGGAGGGGAATCGTGCACACGAGCCTTCAGCGCAGGCCTGCCCACCTTCCTCTTCCCCTTCCCCTTCTCCTTCCTAACGCCGCCGCCGTTCTCCCCTGAAGCAGCCCAGGCAGCCGCTTCCTCCCCATCCTTCTTGTCTGTCCCAGCAGCCCTGTCCACCTGTCCGTAGCTGAGAACCTCGCCGTCCATCTCGAACACCAGCATGTCGTCAACCACCCGCGTGTGCCTCCAGAATGTGCTGTAGTGCTCATCCATGTCCGCGGTTTCGTTCCCAGGGATCTCCGCGGGGAGTTTCTTCTCCTCCACCGGGCGGTCGCCTCCTTCCGGGGCTGGGGAGGGGAGGGGGGCGCTTCGGGCTTCGCCATCCTCGGGCTGCTCGCACTTGTTTGCGTGGGGAGGGGTGCCGGGACGGCCGCGGGCAGGGCGCTCGAGGGCGGAGGAATGGCCGCCGGGGTGAAGGTGCTGGAGGTGGCTGAGGTAGTCGGGGTCGACCTGATAGGCGCTGATTCCTTGGGCGGCGAGCTTGGCGGCGACCAAGTCGGCGGAGGAATCGCCGTCGGGGTGGAGGTGCTGGAGGTGGCTGAGGTAGTCGGGGTCGACCTGATGGGCGCTGATTCCTTGGGCGGCGAGCCTGGCGGCGACCAAGTCGGCGGAGGAATCGCCGTTGGGGTGGAGGTGCTGGAGGTGGCTGAGGTAGTCGGGGTCAACCTGATGGGCGCTGATTCCTTGGGCGGCGAGCTTGGCGGCGACCAAGTCGGCGGCGGAAGCCGGAGCGCGTGGCCGCGGCATGGTTGGGGTTTTTGGGACTGGGTTGGTACTCTAAGCCTCTAGGCCGTGAATGCGAAGAGACGCATAAGCTAAGTGGGAACGCAGGCGATTAATTGGAGGCTCGCTCGTGACACAGTGGAGTACTCCGCGAAAGCGAAGAGACGCCACAGGGACAGCTGGACAGGGGAGCGAAACATGCCGCTTTGGGAAACCATCCAACGGCGCCTGGTTGGCTGATGAACAATGGTGGAGCGCACACTTGACACTTCAGTTGGGTTTGGAGCAACTCATAATTTTCCGAAACAGTGTTGCTAAGGCCTTGTTTGGTTCATAAGTCCTAAGGCTAGTCATAGCGGAGGTAACTTACGTAGTAACTTAACACATCTCAAGACAATTTTGCTTATGTGGCAAGTATTTAATAAGAAGAAAGGTGCTTGGAGTAACATAAGGCTGGTTGTAATGGGGAGTATCATATACTAGTATCATGCATATGATACTAGTATATGATACTACCTCCCTAATGCATAGTATCATATATTAGTATCATGTAGTACTCTATTTATTGCCATGCATGACACAAAGTAGCATCGCATTTAATATGATACGGTATCATGATATGATACTACACCCTCTTTTTCTTCATTTAATGTTATGACACATCATCAAAATTGCCTAGTTGGCATGCATGATACTAGCTATGATACTACCATTACGGCCAACCTAATATGTTACTGTAACATAGCGCTTCCCGAGGTAAAATGAGTATAAGACAATAAATGAAACAAACTATGACACTACTACTACGATACTTTGCACTATGGGGGTAGTAACTTAGACTAGTGTCATGCATATGACACTAGTCTAAATTACTCCCCACTATGACCAGCCTAAGACTTTTCTAGTCCCAACTAAAAAGTCTCTAGTCCCTAAAAAGTCCCTCCTTGTTTGTTTCCAGAGACTAAAAAGTCCCTAGTCCCTTCCTAGATGTTATTAAATGACCATGTTGCCCTAGTATATAGAGAAATAACAATCAAACAACATCATGGGGTGGCGGGCCAATAAATGCATGGAGGAGCATTGTTGGAAAAGTCCCAAAAAAGACTCACCTTGAGAGTCTTCTTCATTTAGTCCCAAATGCCTAGTTTAGTCCCTAAAAAGTCCCCCCCCCTTTGGTAAAAAAAGTCTTTAAGAGAGACTTTTTATAGTCCCTACATAGAAAAGTCCCTGGAAACAAACACCCCCTAAATCTGAGTGGAGCTAGAATTTATGTCTCGGTCGATGCTATACACGTGAGATCTTGCATGAAGGCTCGCGAGACCTAGCCAAACATTTTTCAAAACTCCGGCATCCAATACACGTATGAAACACATTTCATGAAATCTTGGAGGTTAGGATTATTCGCACACCAAAACACGTCATGTAATGAGATATTAGTCTCGGTCAAATGTACCATACAAAAGAAACAGGTAATGACAATACTATTTATATGATAATAATAGCAAAGTGATATATGGTCATTGTATATTTTGTTCATGGTTAGAACATTGATAAAAAAATGCATGTATCTCCCAGTGGAATTATAACCAAATAAATAGGTGAAGTCATGTTCCTGACAACAAAAATATTATGACTCGACCACTAGCAATTTTATCAAATGAAGAATCCATTCTCTTTTTTTGCATGGTTAAAAGGGATTTCATTGCTCAACGAATGACAAGTTTGTTCCTACGAAGTAAAGGAACATCTGCGGGTCCAAAGCACAACCACACAGCGTCCAGCCTTCCGTACAACCGAAAGCAACAAGAGCATGACTAACAACATTCTAATTCCTACATGCATGAATAATAGAAACATCCCTTTTATCAAAGAGCCTCTTAACTTCCTTGTGACGGTGTCATACATGGGGGTGGCTGTCCGAGGGTAGCCCAACAGAATACCTGTCAGAGGGCCCACAAGTCCTAGCAATAGATGGGAGCCCGAAGAGGAGGATAAGCTCCTAGCGACCAACTTAACCTCTAGCTATGGCAGCGGCTACCCTAGATCGCATCTCCTCCTCTATAAAACCCTAGCCTCTACCGTTTATATAACTAAGGGAGGCTAGGGACCTCTCATTCCCATCTACTCTGGTAGGAACAACTCTTGGTAGAAATCTCATATATGCTCTTGTAACCCCTCACACGAGGTATGCCTCAACCATAAATAACAAACATGAGCAGGATATAGGGTATTACTCTTCGGAGTCCCGAACCTATGTAAATTCCCCGTGCGACCTCCGTTCCGAGACTTCCAGCTACACTAGGACCGCTACCGAAGGATTTGACAATTTTTTGCACTGTCAGTTAGTGTGCCAGGCACGGGCCGCGTCAGTTGGAGACAAATCTTAGATCGGATCTTCCCCAGCCTCCGGCGGGCTCCCACTAGGGGAGAGCCTCACCTTTGGATCCCTCACCTTCATCGTCGATGGGGCGGGTCGGGTCAACATCAACCCACCGACGCACCCTGTTCGCACGCTCTACGCCGGCGTCATGAACTTCGTCATCAATGACGACGACAATCCCGCATGTGCCTCCTGATCATTTTGGCACATCCATCATCAACCATGGCATCTTCGCCACCAACTTGAAGACTGTCGCACTCGCCCGGGCCCCGGGAAGCCACATACCAGCAGACCTCACTGAGCGCCTTCATGACCAGATCGACCAGGAGACCGATGGTTGGTCGTACGCATCAAGCTATATGACAACCTCATTGCCGACCTCTAACTACGAGGACAACGGGACACAGACAACCCTTGTGATACGTCTTCAATGTGTGTGTGTGTGTGTGTCTATATATATATTATTGGTTCATACTATTATATTACCAATCTTAGATACTTCATATGCAATTTTATATCATTTTTTGTGACTAACCTATTAACTCAGTGTCCAGTGCGAGTTGTTGTTTTTTTGCTTTTCTTGGCTTTTCAGAAAATCAGAATCAAACGAAATCCAAACACGATGAAAATTTATAGTGATTTTTTATGGACCAGAAGGGACACTAGAACGTTTAGCAGGAGGCCATAAGATCTCGGGAGAGCAACAAACTCACCTGACGCGCCCTAGGGGGGCACGCCCCCTGAGCTTGTGGGTCCCATACAGCTCCGTTTAACCTAATTCTAACTCCATAAATTCTCAAATATTCCCAAATCAATAGAGAGCCAACTAATATGTCTCCAACGTATCTATAATTTTTTATTGTTCTATGCTATTATATTATCTATCTTGGATGTTTTATATGCATTATTATGCTGTTTTATATCATTTTTGGGACTAACCTATTAACCTAGTGCCCAGTGCCAATTGCTGTTTTTACCTTATTTTTGCCTTTACAGGAAATCAATACTAAACGTAGTCCAAACAGAATGAATCTTTTTGATGATTTTTCTTGGACCACAAACACCCTTGAAGCTTCAGGAGGAGGCCAGAAGGGCCACGGGATGGCCACGAGCTCACAGGGCGCGCCCTATGGGGGGCCTGCAAGCTTGTGCCCCCCCCTGCGATGTCTACTACATAATTTGTTCTTGTAGACTCGTGTTGGGCCTCCAATTGTAGAGTTTTGTAGGAGAGTAGCAAATTTCTCTCGAGTGGATGACCCGAGGTTTATCAATCTGTGGGAGGTGTAGGATGAAGATGATCTCTCTCAAACAACCCTGTAACCAAATAATAAAAAGTCTCTTGTGTCCCCAACAAACCAAATACAATGGTAAATTGTATAAGTGCACTAGTTCGGCGAAGAGATCACTAGTACAGTGACGTCCTAAAACACGGTTTAAAACCCCTTTCCGCGGCGGCATTTGGAACAGTCGCCAAGTGAGTGTGTGTGATAGGGTGTCCTTCCCACACGACCCAGAAATTGTCGGGGATAGACCCTCCTGGGACCCAGGCTGGGGTCGTGTGCGATCGGGCGAGGCATCGAAACCCAATCATTTCCATAGGTATGTACATCCCACACGGCGAATCCCATAAATCATTTCCGTAGGTATGTACATCCCACACGGTGAATCCCAGAAATCATTTTCGTAGGTATGTACATCCCACACGGTGAATCTTAGAAATCATTTCCGTAGGTATGTACATCCCACACAGTGAATCCCAGAAAAACATTTTCGTAGGTATGTACATCCCACACAGTTCTTTGTGTGGAAACGTTTGTGCAAGGTGGCCTAACGCAAACAGTTCGCTGCCGGAAGCCGTGTATGATTATTAGTTGATCGAACACGCCTACTTTCTAGAAACCGTGCGGGTTGTTTGAGTTCATCGCCCACGGTGCTGTCTGAGTAACTGTTTGCAATAGAAAACCCCAATAAGAAGGGTAATTAGCCTATTATTGATAATCCATGTACTAATCAAACTGATATTTCTTATAAAACACGCCAGATATTTCATATCCGTATAAAAGCAACCAGGATTTCATAATCGAATTACATCAGATAGCTTCGGCACTCAGTTACGCCATTACACAACAACACCAAGTTTCACATGCAGCATCAAAAACCTTTGGAAAGTAGCATCATACACGGTAAATAGACAGATGAATCTCATCTGGGAAACTGCAGAAGCGGAAGGAAAATATTGAGCCTTCAGTGATGTTGAATATCCTTGCAACTTTAGGCCAATGGCTATGGATAATTGCCCGCCCAACCTTCGTCCTCTTCAGCAAGACTTCAATATTGTATCGTGGGTGTTGAATGAATACCTTCCTCGCCTCTTGACCATGCAGGTGGTTTGAGAGGTAATTATCGGTGAACTGCTTTGAAAAGTACTGAAAACAAAGCTATGCATAAATCGCTGTTGTAAATTTTGAAATGGTGCAAGGGGTAAAAACAAGGTAAAAGAGTTGGTACCATCCTATAGTTGAATGATGTCTTCTTCATTGTGCAAACAAAGATCTTGCTGTTATTCATCGCAAGTTTCTTCATCCTAACAATCTTTCTGAGTTTCTTGATTTGACTGATATTCATGGACATCTCATTTCCCCATATGCAAAATGGGTCGAACAGTGGGTCTAAGCCTCTGATAGCAGGACCTACATGTGCAAGACCAAATTGTAAGAAACCTAAATATTAGAATGATTCCTACAACTGCACAATAATGTTCTATTAGCCAAAGGACCCTGCTTGAACAAACCTCAATGGTAAACAACAATGTCTCCCATTGTTTCCCTGCAACACACATAAGGAAGATCTTGATCAGGTTGACTAAGAGTTGCCATACTACCAGTAGAATATGTATTGAGTACGGCCAAATTCGATTGGTGTCACATGCATAACAATACAAAATTGTACCCACAGCAAATGAAAATCAAATTGTAGAACGAAACCAAATAGAAATGGATAGCAGACCAAATGAACCAAAAAAGTTAACTGAGCACGACATTGCAGAATAGAAACATGTACTAGAAGATAAGACAGTTAACAAAACAAAGAATGATTGAGAACAGTACTACGAAATGCAGCAATTGTTGGACCAAAGTGTTAACTGAACATTACATTTCAGAGGACCAAAATGTTAACTGAACATCAGATTGCATATTAACATTACAGAGAACAAATCACTAGAAGGCACTGGCGGTGGCCTCGAGAAAACATCACAAACTGTATTTTAAAGTAGACAACCGCACGGCGGTGTCGACAGTGGCCTCGAAGATGAGGTGCTCCTCCAAGATCTGGCGGTCGACACGCATGTCAATCACAGCGACCTCGTTCACGCGTGCGACTGCATGCTACTCAGCTCCACGTTATACTGCGTGTAAAATGGTTGTGTGCGGCGCTTAATTAGAGGAGGGGGCAGTCATTTCGATGGAAGGTTTCACTCCGTCAGTCGGGGCATGTGGGACGGGAAAGGAGGAGGATGGTGTGGGCGGGGTGTGGATTACCTGACCATATCAACGAGGCCACGCAGCAAGAAGAAGGGTCGGCGGCGAGGAGGCCGCGCAGCAAGAAGAAGGGTCGCCAGCGAGAAGGCGGCGCTACAAGAAGAAGGGTCGCCGACGAGGAGGCGGCGCTACAAGAAGAAGAGTAGCTGGCGAGGAGGCGAAGCTTCAAGAAGAAGGGTCGCCGGCGAGGAGGCTGAGCTGCCAGTAAGCAGCAATGAAGGTTTGAACTTGGAAAGCAAGGAGGAATAGTGGAAATGTGGCTTTTGGTAGGAGGGAGGGGGCGGGGAGATAGATATTTCCGCGGTGGCAAAACAATTTCGCTCGGTGCCGCGAGAAACTGGCGCGCAAGTGTGGTTCAAGCGAGGGTGGTGGACTGTATACGACGAAGCTTCCTACGTAAGCCAGACAAGACGGTGCGCCAAGATATTTTATATCGCATCCCACATGATTCTTTCTAGTAAACTGTTTATGGTATACCTGATTTTTTTCATTATGTTTTGAAAGACAAAATGGTGTTACAGAGGGAAAGGATGGTGTTTGAATTGCTAGAACATTTACGTACAGTGAACATGCAACTAGTACATGAGCGTCGTGTTTAAATTTGGAAATATTCCGGGTTCGTTTGGTATTTTTATGCATTAATTGAGTTTCTAGGCATTTAATGTGCATAATTCAAATTTGAACTACAAGCACATGCTCCAATGCACCAAAGTTTGCTGAAAAATCACATGTGTGTCTTTGGGTGAATTTATAGGTCCCATGCAAGAAATGGGAATAAAATTCAAACATCTGGGTGTCGTGGCTCGACCGAAATGATTGAGAAACTTGGTTTTTTAATTCCTGTAAATTAAAAACACGGCTGAAAATCATGAAACTTGGCATGGTTTCATGACATGGCACCAACATGCTGCAGTAATTTTTTTGGCCGAATTGGGACAAGCTTTGGTGTAAGCTTCTTGCAAACTAGAGCTTTCCTCAAGAAGGCTCCTGGTTTCGAGAGGGAACGTGTCACCCTCGTGTGCGAAACGACATACGTACATTGCCTTCTCCTGCCTTAATTTTTTTACACGGTCAGATTGGACCAAATAGAAGTATCGTGATAAATTTTGGAATTATTCCGTGTTTGTTTGGCCTTTTTTATACATTAATTGAGTTTCTCCGCATTTAATGTATATAATTCAAATTTGAACTACAAGCACGTGCTCCAGTGCACCAAAGCTGTTTAAAAAATCACATGTGTGTCCTTGGGTGAATTTCTAGGTTCCATGCGAGAGATGGGAGTGAAATCCAAACATCTAGGCATCGTGGCTCGGCCGAAAAGATTGAGAAACTTGGTTTTTTAATTCCTGTAATTTCAAAACACGCCTGAAAATCATGAAACTTGACATGGTTTCATGACATGGCACGAACATGCTGTGGTATTTTTTTTGGCCGAATTGGGACAAGCTTTGGTCTAAGCTTCTTGCAAATCGGAGCTTCCCTCAAGAAGGCTCATGGTTCCGAGAGGGAATGTGTCACCTCCGTGTGCGAAACGACATACGTATACTGCCTTCTTCCGCCTTAATTTTTTTACACAGCCAGATTAGACCAAATAGAAGTACTGTGCTAAATTTTGGAATTATTCCGGGCTTATTTCGCCTTTTTTATACGTTAATTGATTTTCTAGGCATTTAATGAGCATAATTCAAATTTAAACTACAAGCACAGGCTCCAGTGCACCAAAGTTGTTTCAAAAATCACATGTGTGTCCTTGGGTGAATTTCTAGGTCCCATGCAAGAGATTGGAGTGAAATTCAAACATCTTGGCGTCGTGGCTCGGCCGGAAAGATTGAGAAACTTGGTTTTTTAATTCCTATAATTTCAAAACACGCCTGAAAATCATGAAACTTGGCATGGTGTCATGACATGGCACCAACATGCTGTGGTAATATTTTTGGCCGAATTGGGACAAGCTTTGGTGTAAACTTCTTGCAAACCGGAGCTTCCCTCAAGAAGGCCCGTGGTTCCGAGAGGGAACATGTCACCTCCGTGTGCAAAACAACATATGTACATTGCCTTCTTCCGCCTTAATTTTTTTACACAGCCAGATTAGACCAAATAGAAGTACCGTGCTAAATTTTGGAATTATTCCGGATTCGTTTGGCCTTTTTATACATTAATTGAGTTTCTGGGCATTTAATGTGCATAATTCAAATTTGAACTTCAAGCACATGCTCCAGTGCACCAAAGTTGTTTGAAAAATCACATGTGTGTCCTTGGGTGAATTTCTAGGTCCCATGCAAGAGATGAGAGTGAAATTTAAACATTTGGGCATCGTGGCTCGGCCGGAAAGATTGAGGAACTTCATTTTTATTCCTGTAATTCCAAAACATGCCTAAAAATCATGAAACTTGGCATGGTCTCATGAGGTAGCACCAACATATTGTGGTAATTTTTTTGTCCGATTTGCGAAAGGCGCACACATTAACAATCAACAAAGTCATTTTAGAACAAGTGTTGTCACGTTACAAATCGGAAATGCAAGTATTATTGAAACCATGGGCATTCGACTTACCAATTACGTGTGGCCACACATCCCCCTTTTTTTGGCTAGGAGGTGTCGTGCGGGGTAGCTATTTGAGTATGGGAGGCATGCGATCAGACCCCTGCGCGTGCTCATCGGGAGGAGAGCCCTTTTGAGCACTATCCGCCGCGCACCTCCCTCCCAACGTCTCCACTAATGGTGCCCGAGCACCTGTTCTACGGCGTGGCTATATGTCTCACTGGACTGAGATTTAAGAGAGAAAAATAAAAATCTGAAAAGAAAGTTTTGCACGGATCTTGATGTAAGATCTGACGGACCTATATAGCATCGACTATGACTTATAGCAAGCATGATGAATATAAGGACGATGACATTGGATAATAATTGTCTTACATATTTATAAGCATAATTAAGAAAGCCACATGAGGTAATGCCTGATATACATAAGGGCAAAAGAAGAAGGAAGCCACAGTAGGCACTAGTCTCCGCGGCGGGCGGCGACGAGCTCTTTCTTGTCCTCGAGATGCTGGTTGAGAGCATCCACGGATTCCTCCACCAGCCTTCTGTGCTCGATTCGCAGCATGGAATTCTCGTTCATAAGTTTTGCAACGATGACGCCGGTCCTCTTCAACAAGGCAGTGGTCTGCTCCTGCTCCTCCGCACTTCCGACGATCTTCACCCTCAGCAGGTCGCGCTCGGCCCGAAGCTTCGCATTGCTCTCATTTAGTTGTCAGATGACGTCGGTAGACTGTTCAAACGAGGCTTGCAGGTCATCATGCAACCTCGCCCACCTGGAGATCTGATCCATCTGCCTAAGGACGAGGGCACACATGCCCCTGTAAGAGTCCTCGCCTGCCCGCAAGGCAATTTCCCAGGCCGTCGCGGCGTGGGAGGACATCTCTGCTGCATTCGCGGTGTGGCGGGACATCTCTTCTGCTTCCGCGGCATGGCCGGACCAGTCTGCTGCATCGACGGCGCGGCGGGTCCTCCGTGCTGCTTCGGCGGTGCGGCGGGACCTCTCTGCTGCTACAGTCATACAGCGGGACATGTTTGCTGCTTTCGTGGCGAGGTGGGACATCTCTCGTGCTCCCGCTTCCAGGCTCGCCTCTTCCTGGTGGCAATCTCTCGACGCAGAACTCACGCTAGCCATGGCGGATGCAAGGGAACGATGATGAATGACTTGTTTGTTTTTGACTTTTTGTGGATGAGGAGTTGAGGAGGAATGTGCAGTCATATTGGAGTAGTAGTATTTATAATCACGTAGTAATACGCTCCTAAGTGGGAAACTGTTTAGGTTTTGATCGTTGTGAACAGGTTTGCAATTTGGAATGTGACGGGACACATGCTCAAAATTTATTGACGGTTAGAAGTGCGGCACTATTCCTGGAAGGCGTAACATGGGCACGTATGCCTTCTCGACCGCGCACGTGGCATTTGCACCATAGGGTGCACCGCAATAGGCAATGTCAGCGCCATCGTGCACGGTTCTTTTAATTAGAATGTGTGTGCTCGTCTAGCGCACACACATTGATCTATCTAACTGTTTCAGTTTGTTGTGGCTAATCGCAAAATAGTTCATCCATGTGAAGTGTATACCATCAATCACAGACACTTTGATCTGGCTGACCCGTTTCTGTTCTGTTGCCTAATCGTAAACAGTTAATCCTTCTGAAGCGTATGCCCTCAATCACACACACCTTGATCTGGCTGACCGTTTCTTTTGTGTTGCCTAATCACAAACAGTTCATCCGAGTGAACGGTATGCTGTGTATCGCACATGCCTTCATCTGGCTACCCGTTTCTTTTGTTCCTCCTCATCGCAAACAGTTAATTGAACTGAACCGTATGCCCTTCATCGCACCCGCAACTAAAACCTGAACCTTGTTTGATGCATCCGTCATCGCAAACGTTTTATACATTTCTGACGGTTTTCATACAGCACCGTTTGCGATTATTGCATCGCACACAGTTTCTCGAAGGGTCTCTGATCGTAGTGTCACGTTAGCAGCATCCTGCAGTAGTGGATGGTGATACAAGTGTAGTAATGATAGTGGATATTGATTTTTGTAATGGGAACAATAAAAAACAGCAAGGTAGCAATTGATAAATTGGAGAACAAACGGTATTGCAATGCTTGAAAATGAGGCCTAGGGTATGTACTTTCGCTAGTGCAATCTCTCAACAATGCTAATATAATTGGATCATATAACCATTCCTCAATGTGCGATGAAAAATCACTCTAAAGTTCTTATCTAGCGGAGAACATAAGACGAAATTGTTTGTAGGGTACGAAACCACCTCAAAGTTATCCTTTTCGATCGATCTATCCAAGAGTTCGTACTAAAATAACACCAAGTTATCCTTTCCGACCGATCTATCTAAGAGTTCATACTAAAATAATACCATATGATACACATCAACCAACTCTAATGTCATCTAGGTACTCCAATGTCACCGCGAGTATCCGTGAGTTGATTATGCGATATGCATCAAACAATTTCAGATTCATAATACTCAATCCAACACAAAGAACTTCAAAGAGTTCCCCAAGATTTCTACCGGAGAAACAAGGCCGATAACGTGCATCAACCCCTATGCATATATTACCCCAATGTCACCTCGGGAATCCACGAGTTGAGTGCCAAAACACATATCAAGTGAATCAATATGATACGCCATTGTCACCATGGGTATTAATAGCAGGACATACATCAAGTGCTCCCAAATCTATAAAAGTATTCAATCCGATAATAACAAAATCTCAAAGGAAAAACTCAATTCATCACAACAAGATAGAGAGGGGAAAACAACATATAATCCAACTATATTAACAAAGCCCGTGATACATCGAGATCGTGCCAAATGAAGAACACGAGAGAGAGATTAAACACATAGCTACTTGTACAAACCCTCGGCCCGGAGGGTGGACTACTCCCTCCTCATCATGGTGGCCACCGAGATGATGAATATGGCCATTGGTGATGATTTCCCCCTCCGGCAGGGTGCCGGAACAGGGTCTAGATTGGTTTTTCATGGCTACAGAGGCTTGCGGTCGCGGAACTTCTGATCTAGGGTTATTTCTGGGAGTTTCTGTATTTATAGGACTTTTTGGCGTCGGTTTCATGCGAAGATGGGACACGAGGGGCCCACAAGACACCAGGGCGCGCCGGAGGGGGTGGGCCGCCCTGGTGGGTTGTCTCCATCTCATGTCTCTTCTGTCCCTCCCACGAAGCTTCTAGTGCTTCTTTTGTTCCAAAAAATCATCAAAATGTTTTGTTGCGTTTGGAGAACTTTCATTTCTGCACAAAAAACACCACCACGGGAGTTCTGCTAAAAACAACGTCAGTCCGGGTTAGTTCCATGCAAATCATAGCAAAACCATATAAAATTCTTGTAAACATGGCATGAATACTTCATAAATTATAGATACATTGGAGACGTATGAGCATCCCCAAGCTTAATTCCTACTCGTCCTTGAGTAGGTAAATGAAAAAAGAAATAATTTATGAAATGTGAATGCTAGCATAGTGCATAAGTTTGATAAATGATAATTTCAATCACTTTTCCTTACATCATAATAGTAAGTCTTTCTCATAAAACTCATCATTATAAAGTAGCAATTGAAAACAGATTTTTTGTTGTGGAATGCTACCTATCATATTCATCATATACTCTTTTCTTTTGTAGCATGGACATTTGGACTTGAATGATTCAAAGCAATATTCTATAATTTGACATGAAGACATCAATACTCAAGCATACTAACAAGCAACCATGTCTTCCAAAATATCAACGCTAAAGAAAGCTATCCCTAGCCCATTATGTTCAATCATTGATCCATTCATGAAACACACTCGAATATTAAGTATGCCCAATGCACAAGTATGACAATAGTGTTTTCTAGTTGGTGCTTTATAAGAGAACATGGAGACTCAATAAAAATAAAAATTTCATAAAGTAAATAGATAGGCCCTTCGTAGAGAGAAGCAGAGATTTTTAGAGGTGCCAGAGCTCAAAGCTTAAATCGAGATATAAAATTGTTTTGAGATGCATGTTGTTCCTGTCAACGAAAACGACCGAGAATTCCCAATACTTTCCATGCTGGATACATGATAGGCGGTTCCCAAACATAAAATAAAGTTTATTCCTTTTTCCACCATTCTTTCACAATCCATGGCTAGCCGTATCCATGGGTGCCTTCCATACCAACACTTTCCAAGGAATATTATTTCACAATATAAAGTAAATTTCTTTTTCATTTCAGGACTGAGCATCCCTATTACCGCCACACTCTCGTGTAATGACAAGTGAATAAACACTCATCTTGAGAATAACACATCTAGCATGGAAAAATATTGTCCACCCCCTGCCACTTCATGAGCAGTACAAGCACACAAAAAGGAAAATCATTTCAAAAATTATAGTTGGCACATACAAATTTACTTGGAACGACATGGAAATACCGCATATAGGTAGGTATGGTGGACTCATATGGCACAACTTGGTTTAAGGAATTTTTATGCACAAGTAGTATTCTGACTTAGTACAAATGTAGGCTAGCAAATAGATTGAGCAGCGACCAACCAAGAAACAAAAACGATCATAAACGAGCATTAAACATAACTAGCACCGAATAATGCACCACAAGTAGGATATAACTTCATTGCATAACCATTGACTTTTGTACTTGCATAGGGAATCACAAACCTTAACACCAATATTCCTACTAAAGCATAATTACTCACCAACATGACTCACATATTACTCTCTCCATATCTCAAAACTATTGCAAGGAATCAAACTTATCATATCAAGTGATCTAGATGAAAGTTTTTATTATACCCTTCTTGGATATTCATCATATCAGTTCCAATTTCATAGCTTGTGCAAATTGTCATCACTATTATAAACTCTCAAAATAATATAAGTGAAGCATGAGAGTGTTCGACAACTACTCCAAAAAGATATAAGTGAAGATCAAGTGAGTAGTTAAGTAAATAGGTAGCTATTTGAGGACTCTCACATTTAAAAATTTCATATCTAAGTATTTTATTAAAACAAAAGGTAAAATAAAATAAAATGACATTCAAAGGATAGCACAAATCATGTGAAGAAGCAAAAACTTAGGCTCAACCGATACTAACCAATAATTGTTGATGAAGAAAGGTGGGATGCCTACCGGGGCATCCCCAAGCTTAGATGCTTGAGACTTCTTGAAATATTATCTTGGGATGCCTTGGTCATCCCCAAGCCTGAGCTTTTATGTCTCCTTAATTCCTTTTATATCACGATTTCCCTAAATCTTAAAAAACTTCATCCACACAAAACTCAACGAAAACTCGTGAGATAAGTTAGTATAAATCAATGCAATAAACTTAACATTCTCTACCATAGCAAATCACTAAAATTATTATTTAACATTGCATACTAAATGGCTCTGCATATTTAATTCTCATGTCCTCAAATAGAATCATTAAACAAGCAAACATATGCAAGCAATGCAATCATAATAGCAATCAGTCTAAACAAAACAATGTGTAAAGGATGTAAGAAGATTCATACTTCTTTAACTCCAAAAATTCTGAAAATTACCACATTGTAGAAAATTTAACACATCTTACTGTGTAAAAATTTCAAGATTTTATCACTTTCTGACATTTTTCAAAATTCAGACAATGACAGAAAAAATCCTGTTTTCAAAACAACAACATATAGACTTGCAAAATAAGCATGGTAAAGGCTATACTTGAAATTTTTATTGAAGTAAAAGATACAAAACATTATTATAAATAGCAACAAGAAACTACAAATAAAATAAAATGACGCTCCAAGCAAAACTCATATCATGTGACGAATAAAAATATAGCTCCAAGTGAGGTTACCGATAATGTTGAAGACGAAAGAGGGGATGCCTTCTAGGGCATTCCCAAGCTTAGTTGCTTGGATCTTCCTTGAATATTACCTTGGGTGTGCCTTGGACATCCCAAATATTAGGATCTTGTCACTCCTTATTCTCCTCATATCGATATCTCACCCAAAACTTGAAAACTTCAATCAGACAAAACTCAACAAAACTTCGTGAGATAGGTTAGTATGATAAAGACAAATCATTCACTTTGTTACTGTCAAAGACAAGATTCATAATTGTTCTCACACAATTCCTACTGTAACTTATAATTTCCACAATTTATATAACTTAATATAAGCTATGGAAACTAGAAAACAAGCAAACTATTAAAAACAGAATAGTTTGTAATGATCTTGACAATGACCATGCTTCTATAATTACAAAAATTCTGAAAAATTAGGACAACGTAAGAAATTTGTATATCAATCATGTGTCAAAAATTCAGAATTTTATCACGTTCCAGTGAATTTACAAAATTCTTTTACTGGAAGCAAAAGTTTCTGTTTTTGCGCACACTACAAAAAAAAATACACTTCCGTGATGATACGTGTTTGTCACAGTAGGTCACGTTTTCTATCATGCATGTACATCCATGACGATTTTGTGACAGAATGAAGATAGTCATACCTGTGCTGTCGTAGAAGTGTTCCATGACATTATCAAAATTATCATCACGGAAGTGTCCATTTTCATGAAGATAAATGGCACGTTATCAAAGTGATTTCGTCAAGGGTAACCGACACGTGGCATCCACCGTAAACGAGTCACGTTAAGCTATCAGGTCCGGTTTTGGATCCGATAACCCGCTAACAGTGACGACCAATGGCGATTTTCCACGTGTAAAATTCCCATTGGCGGACGGAATCACGCGTCAGCTCTGCGTTGGCACAGATGCCACGACCTGTGATATGTTTACACGTGGACCGACTGAAAAGTGGCCCATAAATATTAAATGGGCCAGCTGAGGGAGTCCTGGATTAAGGGGTCCTTGGGTGTCCGTCCTGTGTGTTATGGGCTGGACTGATGGGCCGTGAAGATACAAGGTAGAAGGCCTTCCCCCGTGTCCGGATGGGACTCTCCTTTGCGTGGATGGCAAGATTGGCGTCCGGATGTGTAGTTTCCTTCGTATGTAAACCGAATCTGTACAACCCTAGGCCCCTCCAGTGTCTATATAAACTAGAGGGGTCAGTCCATAGGGATCATCAGAATTCATATAGGCTAGACATCTAGGGTTTAGCCATTATGATCTCGAGGTAGATCGACTCTTGTAACCCCTATACTCACCAAATACAATCAAGAAGGACGTAGGGTTTTACCACCGTTAAGAGGGCCTGAACCTCGGTAAACATTGTGTTTACTGTGTCCCCTGTTATTTTCGATCCTTAGACGCACAGTTCGGGACCCCCTACCTGAGATCGGCCGGTTTTGACATCGATATTGGTGCTTTCATTGAGAGTTCCACTGTGTCGTCGACAGAAGGTTCGATGGCTCATTCGATTATCAACAACGATGCTGTTTCCGGGGAAATCTTCCTCCCCTGTCAGCTTTTTGTGTTCGGCGGCTTCGCTCCGTGTGCCAATTTAGTTGGTCACCTTGAACAGGTCGACAACTACGCCCCTGGTCATCAGATCAGATTTGGGAGCCTGAATTATATTGCCGATATCTGAGGAGACTTGATCTTCGAAGGGTTCACGACCTCGACCACTATTCCTCATCTCTAAGAAGGAAATTCATCGGATCCGTCATCAGGCACCGCTCAAAGACCAACTATCATCCCTGCCCTAGCCTTAGATCTAGAGAAGATCACTTCATCTGAAGATGGGTGTCTGAAACCCACCGAACTCTCTCCTTCTACGGAGCTCTTTTCCAAAGGCCCAGAGGCAACTATGTCTTCGGCAAACCTGGAGTTAAGCAGGACTCTCCCTGTCATCAGAGAGCCGAACTCGCCTCTGGATGCCAACTCCGAACTCTCAAGGCTTGCGTCTACTGAGCACAGCCTGGTAGAATCCGCCATGCCTAGCCCCGCGGGTCCTCGGTTCCCCGTCCGGCCTTCTCTCTTAAGCGAGGCCTTGGACGTAATGCAATCCCTTGCCATTACAGAAGCATCACTTCCGAGCCATGTCCAGCCCAAACTAGGGGCTGAGCACAGGGAATTTTGCATCCCACCCACCACCCACTTTGTAGCCACTGTCAAAGACTTAACCGGCATGCTCGACTATGCCTCCGAAGACATCGACGGCATGGACGACGACGCCAGAGACAAACTAGGCCAAGACCCGCCCTTTACCGGGTGTTGGATGACCACCTCCACATATTATGTGTATATGGTGGATACACCCAAAAAGGACGAAGACGACGGCAGGAAGGATACAAGCAAAGACAAGCCCGTCGAGGCACCACCAAAACATCGGCGTTAGCAGCACCGTTGAAAATCGCGCCACGAAAAAGAAAGCAATACCATCACCGGAGATAATAACACTCCAGCCGATGCTGAAGACCCCGAAGACCCGGTCGAGCCTGCATCCGAGCGGATGAATGGGAGGAGGGACAAGTTAACCCCGACGATCTGGTCGGGAACGAGGATTCGAAAGATAGTAACTATCTACCAATCTCCGAGGAGGATGTTAGCCTCGGCAACAATGATTTCCTCGTGCCAGAGGAACCCCTCGAACAAGAACGCTTGAAGCGACAGCTCATCACAACTGCAAGGAGCCTAAAAAAGAAACAACAACAGCTTCAGGCCGAACAAGATACACGCAATGACAAATGGACCCAGGTCCTAGCTAGCGAAGAATATGGCCTCGAGCGCCCAACAAAGAGTTATCCGAAGCGTCGACTACTGCCACAATTCGACAACGAGGCCCTTGAGACAATACCGTCAAGATATGACCGCGTTGATGAACCAGACCGGCCACCACGTGGGCGAGACAAAGCGGCTACTTACGCCGAATACCAACTGCTACCTCTTGAGCACTGCGTTGGTTTTCCCTTGAAGAGGAAAGGGTGATGCAGGAAAGCAGCGAAAGTATTTCCCTCGGTTTTTGAGAACCAAGGTATCAATCCAGTAGGAGACCACGCACGAGTCACATCATACCTACACAAACAAATAAGAACCTCACAACCAACGCGATAAAGGGGTTGTCAATCCCTTCACGGCCACTTGCAAGAGTGAGATCTCATAGAGATGATAATAATAAGATAAATATTTTTGGTATTTTTGATATAGATTGAAAGTAAAGATTGCAAAATAAACAGTAATGGAAATAACGGTAGATTAGTATGATGGAAGATAGACCCGGGGCCATAGGTTTCACTAGTGGCTTCTCTCAAGATAGCATAAGTATTACGGTTGGTGAACAAATTACTGTCGAGCAATTGATAGAAAAGCGAATAATTATGAGAATATCTAGGCATGATCATGTATATAGGCATCACGTCCGAGACAAGTAGACTGAAACGATTCTGCATCTACTACTATTACTCCACACATCGACCGCTATCCAGCATGCATCTAGAGTATTAAGTTCATAAGAACAGAGTAACGCCTTAAGCAAGATGACATGATGTAGAGGGATAAACTCATGCAATATGATATAAACCCCATCTTTTTATCCTCGATGGCAACAATACAATACGTGTCGTTTCCCTTTCTTTCACTAGGATCGAGCACCGCAAGATTGAACCCAAAGCTAAGCACTTCTCCCATTGCAAGAAAGATCAATCTAGTAGGTCAAACCAAACTGGTAATTCGAAGAGACTTGCAAATATAAACCAATCATACATAAAAGAATTCAGAGAAGATTCAAATATTGTTCACAGATAGACTTGATCATAAACCAACAATTCATCGGATCTCGACAAGCGCACCGCAAAATAAGATTACATCGAATAGATCTCCAAGAAAATCGAGGAGAACTTTGTATTGAGATCCAAAGAGAGAGAAAAAGCCATCTAGCTACTAGCTATGGACCCGAAGGTCTGAGGTAAACTACTCACACATCATCGGTGGGGCCATGGAGTTGATGTAGAGGCCCTGCGTGATCAATGCCCCCTCCGGCGGAGCTCCGGAAAAGGCCCCAAGATGGGATCTCTTGGGTACAGAAGGTTGCGGCGGTGGAAATAGGGTTTCGTGGTGCTCCTGGATGTTTGCGGGGTATATGGATGTATATAGGAGGAAGAAGTAGGTCAGCGGAGCAACAAGGGGCCCACAAGGGTGAAGGGTGCGCCCTGGGGGTAGGCGCGCCCCCCTGCCTCGTGGCCACATCATTGATTGCTTGACGTCCACTCCAAGTTCTCTGGATCACGTTTGTTCCAAAAATCACGTTCCCGAAGGTTTCATTCCGTTTGGACTCCGTTTGATATTTCTTTTATACGAAACACTGAAATAGGCAAAAAACAACAATTTGGGCTGGGCCTCCGGTTAATAGGTTAGTCCCAAAAATAATATAAAAGTGTAAAATAAAGCCCATTATCATCCAAAACAGATAATATAATAGCATGGAACAATCAAAAATTATAGATACGTTGGAGACGTATTAGCATCCCCAAGCTTAATTCCTGCTCGTCCTCGAGTAGGTAAATGATAAAAACAGAATTTTTGATGTGGAATGCTTTCTAGAATATTCTTTAATGTATTTTCCTCTATTGTGGCATGAATGTTCAGATCCAAAAGATTCAAGATAAAAAGTTTATTGTTGACATAAAAATAGTAATACTCCAAGTATGCTAATCAAGCAATTATGTCTTATCAAAATACCATAGCCAAAGAAAACTTATCCCTACAAAGTCATATAGTTTGGCCATGCTTCATTTTCGTCACACAAAATGCTCTCATCATGCACAACCCCGGTGACAAGCCAAGCAATTGTTTCATACTTATCCTTTTCAAACTCTTTCAACTTTCACGCAATATGTGAGCGCGAGCCATGGACATAGCACTATGGGTGGAATAGAATATGATGATTGAGGTTATGTGAGAAGACAAAAAGGGATAAAGTCTCACATTGACGCGGCTAATCAATGGGCTATGGAGATGCCCACCGATTGATGTCATTGCAAGGAGTAGGGATTGCCATGCAACGGATGCACTAGAGCTATAAATATATGAAAGCTCATCAACGAAACTAAGTGGGTGTGCATCCAACTCGCTTGCTCACGAAGACCTAGGGCATTTGAGGAAGCCCATCATTGGAATATACAAGCCAACTTCTATAATGAAAAATTCCCACTAGTATATGAAAGTGATAAAATAAGAGACTCTCTATCATGAAGATCATGGTGCTACTTTGAAGCACAAGTGTGGAAAAAGGATAGTAACATTGTCCCTTCTCTCTTTTTCTCTCATTTTTTTATTTGGGCCTTCTTTCCCCCCTTTTTTTTTCTTTTGGCCTCTTTTCTTTCTTTTTATTTTTTATTTTTCGTCCGGAGTCTCATCCCGACTTGTGGGGGAATCATAGTCTCCATCATCCTTTCCTCACATGGGACAATGCTCTAATAATGATCATCACACTTTTATTTTCTTACAACTCAAGAATTACAACTCAATACTTAGAACAAAATATGACTCTATGTGAATGCCTCCGGCGATGTACTGGGATTGCGATAAATCAAGAGTGACATGTATGAAAAAATTATGAACGGTGGCTTTGCCACAAATACAATGTCAACTACATGATCATGCAAAGCAATATGACAATGATGATGCGTGTCATAATAAATGGAACGGTGGAAAGTCGCATGGCAATATATCTCAGAATGGCTATGGAAATGCCATAATAGGTAGGTATGGTGGCTGTTTTGAGGAAGATATAAGGAGGCTTATGTGTGATAGAGCATATCATATCACGGGGTTTGGATGCACCAGCGAAGTTTGCACCAACTCTCAAGGTGAGAAAGGGCAATGCACGGTACCAAAGAGGCTAGCAATGGTGGAAGGGTGAGAGTGCGTATAATCCATGGACTCAACATTAGTCATAAAAAACTCACATACTTATTGCAAAAATCTACAAGTCATCAAAACCAAGCACTGCGCGCATGCTCCTAGGGGAATAGATTGGTAGGAAAAGACCATCGCTCGTCCCCGACCGCCACTCATAAGGAAAGCAATCAAAGAACACCCCATGCTTCAAATTGGTCACATAACGTTCACCATACGTGCATGCTATGGGACTTGCCAACTTCAACACAAGTATTCATCAATTTCACAACTACTCAACTAGCTCACTTATAATATTACCACCTTTATATCTCAAAACCATCTATCAAGCATCCAACTTCTCTTAGCATTCAAAATTTATAACCAAAGTGAATTACCATGCTTTTCTAAAGGACTCTCAAAATGATATAAGTGAAGCATGAGATATCAATTATTTCTATAAAACAAAACCACCGCCGTGCTCTAAAAGATATAAGCGAAGCACTAGAGAAAAACTATATAGCACAAAAGATATAAGTGAAGAACATAGAGTATTCTAATAAATTCCAATTCATGTGTGTCTCTCCCAAAAGGTGTGTACAACAAGGATGATTGTGGTAAACTAAAAATCAAAGACTCAAATCATACAAGACGCTCCAAGCAAAACACATATCATGTGGCGGATAAAAATATAGCTCCAAGTAAAGTTACCGATAGACGAAGACGAAAGAGGGGATGCCTTCCGGGGCATCCCCAAGCTTAGGCTTTTAGGTGTCCTTGGATTTTACCTTGGGGCGCCTTCGGCATCCCCAAGCTTAGGCTCTTGCCACTCCTTATTCCATAATCCATCAAATCCTTACCCAAAACTTGAAAACTTCACAACACAAAACTTAAAAGAAAATCTTCGTGAGCTCCGTTAGTAAAAGAAAAAAACCACCACTTCAAGGTACTGTAATTAACTCATTATTGATTTATATTGGTGTGTTAAACCAACTTTATTCCAAATTTTCTATGGTTCATAAACTCTATTACTAGCCATAGATTCATCAAAATAAGCAAACAACACGCGAAAAACAGAATCTGTCAAAAACAGAAAAGTATGTAGTAATATGTAGGTTTCGACCACTTCTGGGACCCCAAAAATTCTAAAATAAATTCCTGGACGTGAGGAATTTATTTATTAATCATCTTCAAAAATAATTAACTAAATATCACTCTCCAATAAAAAATGGCAGCAATTCTCGTGAGCGCTAAAGTTTCTGTTTTTTACAGCAAGATCAAAAAGACTTTCCCCAAGTCTTCCCAACGGTTCTACTTGGCACAAACACTAATTAAACACAAAAAAACAACCAAAACAGAGGCTAGATAAATTATTTATTACTAAAAGGAGCAAAAAGCATGGAATAAAAATAAAATTGGGTTGCCTCCCAACAAGCGCTATCGTTTAACGCCCTTAGCTAGGCATAAAAGCGAGGATAGATCTAAGTATTGCCATCTTTGGTAGGCAATCCATAAGTGGCTCTCATAATAGATTCATATGGTAATTTAAATTTATTTCTAGGGAAGTGTTACATGACTTTCCTTAATGGAAATTGGAATTTAATATTCCCTTCCTTCATATCAATAATTGCACCAATCGTTCTAAGGAAAGGTCTACCAAGAATAATAGGACATGAAGGATTGCAATCTATATCAAGAACAATGAAATCTAAGGGCACATAATTCCTATTTGCAACAATAAGAACATCATTAATCTTTCCCATAGGTTTCTTAATAGTGGAATCCGCAAGGTGCAAGTTTAAAGAACAATCATCAAATTCACGAAAACCTAGCAAATCACACAAAGTTTTTGGAATCATGGAAACACTAGCACCCAAATTACACAAAGCATAGCATTCATGATATTTAATTTTAATTTTAACAGTAGGTTCCCACTCATCATAAAGTTTTCTAGGGATAGAAACTTCCAACTCAAGTTTTTCTTCATAAGATTGCATCAAAGCATCAACGATATGTTTAGTAAAAGCTTTATTTTGACTATAAGCATGAGGAGAATTTAGCACGGGTTGCAACAAGTAAATACAATCTATCAAAGAGAAATTATCATAATTAAATTCCTTGAAATCCAGGATAGTGGGTTCATTGCTAACCTCTTCAACCCCACTTTTACCAATTTTTGCATCTAGATCTAAAAACTCCGAATTTTTGGGACGCCTTCTAACTAAGTTGACTCATCTCCAGTCCCATCATTATCAAGATTCAAATTGCAAAACAAGGATTTAATAGGGGATGCATCAATTACTTTTAAATCTTCATCTTTATTGTCATGAAAACTTCCCGGTTTAGCGGCCATCTTATTAACTAAGGTGGCCTGCTTATCCGAGATTTCAGCCACTAATTTTTCAAGATGAGCAAGCTGAGATTTTAAACCGTAAAATTCCTTAGACATATCATCGAGCTCTTTATTCATGAAACCGATAAAACTTTTTTGTTCTTTTAGCTTGTTTCTAAAGAAATTATTATGCTCAAACTGCAAGGACATAAAACTTCTAACGTTGTTTTCGATTTCTTCCAACCTTCTAAGGTGAGGGTCAACTCCTTTTGGTAAAGCCATAAAGGCAACAAGCAACAAGAGGCAAGCGAAAAAGAGGCAAACGGAAAGAGAGGGCGAAAGGAACAGAGGGCGAATAAAACGGCAAGGGTGAAGTGGGGGGAGAGGAAAACGAGAGGCAAATGGCAAATAATGTAATGCAAAGGATAAGAGTTGTGATGGCTACTTGGTATGTCTTGACTTGGCATAGATCTCCCCGGCAACGACACCCGAAATACTTATTGCTACCTCTTGAGCACTGCATTGGTTTTCCCTTGAAGAGGAAAGGGTAATGCAGTAAAGCAGTGTAAGTATTTCCACTAGTAGAAAAAGGATCAATTGTGAAGCACATTAGTGCCGGTTTGGTTTTGAGCCGGCACTAATGTGTGCATTAGTGCCGGTTCCAACGGCTAGCCGTCTGCTCTCATTAGTACCGGTTCGTGGTGAACCTTTAGCACCGGTTCGTTCCATGAACCAGTACTAAAGTGAGTGGTGGCAGGATGTTGTCAGTTCGGGGCCCCTCCAGCACCTTTAGTACCGGGTCGTATCATGAACCGGTACTAAAGGTTGTCCTACATACACCCTTCGTCCACCCGAGCTCGCTCTGTTCTTCCCCTTTCCCCTCTCCTCTCTGTTCTTCCCCTCTTCCTCTCAAGCTCATCACACATTTTGCCCAAAAATTGTCAAGATTTGAAGGCCCCCATCCATTCAAATGATCACAAAGGTTAGCAACTTTGTCCTTTCATCTCTCATTGCTAGATTAGCTCTTGCAATGCTTTATATAGTGATTGATTTGTGAGTTTAGTAGTTTGGGAGGAATTATATATATGTGCTAGTATTTGATTTATATGCAATTTGAGGTAAAAAATAACACTTAGTTTGCATATGTAGGTGTGGTTTACTTAGTGCCTTCTAAATCTCCGTCGTAACCACCGTCGATCGCCCGCACCGTCCTGTCGCCGGCACCACCTTGTGGTGAGCCTCTTGTTCATGAAGGTTTTATATAAAAAAATTGATGTTTGTATGATTTGGATATATAGTTAATCATATAATTATCTTACCCGTACGTTGTTTGTTATACATAGTGCCATGGTTTTGATATCCGTCCCCGTCGGCCCTCGTCCGGGTTATGATTCGGATGTGGTATATTCTCTTTTAAAACTATTTGTTGCATTTCGTGTTTTTGACAAATTATGCCCATCAAGCGACATAGATATTTGTATGTAGGAGGTATGTGAACCGGAAATTCCAACCGAGCCTATTGTCGAGAGGTTAAATTTAGTTGAAAGAGAAAATGGGGATTTGAAATAAAAATTGAAAATAATTGAGGGGGAGAAGATGGAATTGGAGTTGCATGTTGCTGATGTCGTTGATGATCACACGATTAAGATGGAGAAAATGCGCTTGAAGATTAGAAAGATTAGAAAATATGCCATTCATAGTGAGGCTTGGTATCATTATGCTGTTGGATCAATTGTTACCTTAGTTGCGATCTTGATCGCATTTGTTGTTGCATTTAAATTCTTTAGCTAGAGAGTTATTTGTTTGTTGCATTTAAGTGTTGTATGAACTTTATGTATGAACTTGTATTAATTTGGTCTTTTCGGTGTTGTGTAATGAAGATGAGCTGACAATGGATGTACGATGACCGATGCTCTCCCGAGTTCATTAATGGCATGCAAACTTTTCTGCTTGCGGCTGCGGCAGATGGTTTTATGCCTTGTCCATGTGTTGGCTGTAAGAATGATAACAATTACTCTAAGTCAAGAACCATTCATGTCCACCTGTTTGATACGGTTTCATGCCCCACTATAATGTTTGGATCAAGTACAGAGAAAGAGGGGTTATGATGGAACAAAATGAAGAAGAAGAGGGCGACGACAGCTATCCTAGCCATGATGGGTTCCCTGAATACGATGATACAACAATGGGGGAAGAAGCTGAGCCGGCAATGCGGGAAGAAGCTGAAGAAGAGGCATTAGATGAGCCCGCTGATGATCTAGGTCGGGCCATTGCTGATGCAAAGAGAAACTGCGCAAGTGATTTGGAGAAGAAGAAGTTCCAGCGCATGTTAGAGGATCACAAGAAATTGTTGTACCCGAATTGTGAAGCTGACAAGAAAAAGTTGGGCACCACACTGGAATTGCTGCAATGGAAGGTAGAGAATGGTGTATCTGACAAGGGATTTGGAAAGTTGCTGGTAATGATAAAGAATATGCTTCCAAAGGACAACAAATTGCCCGAGAGCACGTACGAAGCAAAGAAGGTTGTCTGCCCTCTAGGGTTAGAGGTGCAGAAGATACATGCATGCCCTAATGACTACATCCTCTACCGCGGTGAGTACGAGGATTTGAACGCTTGCTCGGTATGCGGTGCATTGTGCTATAAGATCAGGCGCGATGACCCTGGTGATGTCGAGGGCGAGCGCCCCAGGAAGAAGATTCCTGCCAAGGTGATGTGGTATGCTCCTATAATACCATGGTTGAAACATTTGTTCCAAAACAAAGAGCATGCCAAGGCGATGCGATGGCACAGAGAAGACCGTAAGAAAGACAGAAAGTTGAGAGTACCCGCTGACGGGTCGCAGTGGAGAAAAATCAAGAGAAAGTACGGAAAGGAGTTTGCAGATGACACAAGGAACGTATGGTTTGGTCTAAGATGGCATTAATCCTTTTGGGGAGCAGAGCAGCAACCATAACACCTGGCCCGTGACTCTATGTTTGTATAACCTTCCTCCTTGGTTGTGCATGAAGTGGAAGTTCATTATGATGCCAGTGCTCATCCAAGGCCCTAAGCAACCCGGTAACGACATTGATGTGTACCTAAGGCCATTAGTTGAAGAACTCTTACAGCTGTGGAATGGAACATGTGTACGTGCGTGGGATGAGCACATGGGGGAAGAATTTGACCTAAAGGCCTTGCTGTTCGTGACCATCAATGATTGGCCTGCTCTCAGTAACCTTTCAGGACAGACAAACAAGGGATACCACGCATGCACGCACTATTTGGATGATACCGACATTATATATTTGGACAATTGTAGGAAGAATGTGTACCTGGGACATCGTCGATTTCTTCCGAGCAGGCATCCCGTAAGAAAGAAAGGCAAGCATTTCAAAGGTGAGGCGGATCACCGGATGAAGCCTCACCACCGTACTGGTGCTGATGTACATGATATGGTCAAGGATTTGAAGGTAGTCTTTGGAAAGGGTCCTGGCAGACAACCTGTTCCGAATGACGCTGACGGACGCGCACCCATGTGGAATAAGAAATCTATATTTTGGGACCTGCCCTATTGGAAAGACCTAGAGGTTCGCTCTGCAATCGATGTGATGCACGTGACGAAGAATCTTTACGTGACCCTGCTTGGCTTCTTGGGCGTGTATGGGAAGACAAAAGATACACCTGAGGCACGGGAGGACCAGAAACATATGCATGGAAAAGACGGCATACATCAGGGTCATGCCAGCTATGCTATTACCAAAGAAGAGAAGGAAATCTTCTTTGAATGCCTGCTCAGTATTAAGGTACCGTCTGGCTTCTCGTCGAATATAAAGGGAATAATAAACATGGCAGAGAAAAAGTCCAAAACCTAAAGTCTCATGACTGCCACGTGATTATGACGCAACTGCTTCCGGTTGCATTGAGGGGGCTTGTACAGGATAACGTTCGATTAGCCATTGTGAAGCTATGTGCATTCCTCAATGCAATCTCTCAGAAGGTAATCGATCCAGAAATCATACCAAGGTTAGAGAATGATTTGGTGCAATGTCTTGTCAGTTTCGAGTTTGTGTTCCCACCATCCTTCTTCAACATCATGATGCACGTCCTAGTTCACCTATGTGAAGAGATTAACGTTTTGGGTCCTGTATTTTTACACAATATGTTCCCCTTTGAGAGGTTCATGGGAGTCTTAAAGAAATATGTTCATAACCGTGCTAGGACAGAAGGAAGCATCTCCAAGGGCCATGAAAATGAGGAGGTCATTGAGTTTTATATTGACTTTATTCCTGACCTTAAGCCGATTGGTGTTCCTGAATTGCGGCATAAGGGCAGACTGGATGGAAAAGGCACGCAAGGAGGGAATCAAAAAATATGTATGGACGGACATTCTCTCATTGAAGCACACTACGCAGTTCTACATAATTCTGCCTTGGTGGCTCCGTATATGGACGAACACAAGAATTTTCTATGCTCCAAACACCCAGAGCGGTCTGATGACTGGATTACACGTGAACAAACTAGGAGTTTCCCCGGCTGGTTGCAGACATGTACCATGCATGACGCCTCTATTGAAGATGACCTGTACTCGCTGTCCCAGTTACCATCTTCGAATATAATGACTTTCAAAGGGTACGAGATAAATGGTAATACATTTTACACGATCGCCCAAGATAAGAAGAGCACCAACCAAAACAGTGGTGTCCGCTTTGATGCAACAACCAAGACGGGAAAGGAAACATATTATGGTTACATAGAGGAGAAATGGGAACTTGACTATGGACGTGGTTTGAAGGTCCCTTTGTTTCAGTGCAAATGGGTCAATATGACATGAGGTGGGGTAATGGAAGACCCGCAGTATGGAATGACAACAGTGGATCTCAACAGTCTTGCGTATGCAGATGAACCATTTGTCCTAGCTAATGATGTGGCACAGGTTTTCTATGTGAAGGATATGACTACCAAGCCGAGAAAAAGAAAAGATAAGGAAGCGAATGCATCATACGATGAGCCAAAGCGCCACATAGTTCTTTCTGGGAAGAGAAACATCGTTGGAGTGGATGACAAGACAGACATGTCAAAAGATTATGAAAAGTTTGATGAAATTGCCCCATTCACAGTGAATATTGACCCGAGCATCCAGTTAAACGATGAAGATTTTCCATGGCTACGGCGCAAAGGGACACACGCGAAGAAAAAGTTTCACACCCAAAGATCTGGGATGTGATCGGCTTCACTATCATCACTTTCTTTTGTGTTTCACACCCAGGAGGGAATCTCTGTAATAGTTAGGGTAGTTATGTGTTTTGGCATTTGAAACGAGAAGAAATTTTATGTGCAAACAAATTCTTTCATGCATTTACTGATTTTTTCAACTAAATGACCCTGAAATTGAAAAGCATTTCAAATGAACTCAGAAAAGGTTGAAAGTTGGCATGATATCATAATTTCACCCACATAGCATGTGCAAAAAAGTAGACAGCGTTACCGCAAAAACTGGATGCACTTCGTGTACAAAATGGACAATCTCTTTCGAAGTATCAGGGTTTCGGACGAAAACTCATCCGTTACAAAGGCATTTCATTTTTTAAATAACCTAAGCACTACCAAATTGAATATAATGATAAAACACACTAATATTAAACATAAGAAAAAAGAATCACTGAAAAAATCTATTTTCGAAGTTAAGTTATTCACAAACTAGTGATTCACATACATTTCAAATAATTCAAAATGTAAACTATTCAAATTTGTAAACTATCGGCACTAATAGAAAGTTTGTAATTTTTTGTACCTAAAGCAAAAATATTCACAAAGAAACTCTAAATACAGCAAAAAACAACTAAAAATGAATAAAACAAAAAAATAAAGCAAAAAAAATAAGAAAATAAAAAGCCCGCCTACTGCTTTGTTGGGCCAAGATGTAGGCTCGCAAAGGCCCAGTAGGCCCACAGGGCAGCACAGAACATTTAGGCACAGTAGGCCTGCTTTGGAGAGGAGCTCGAGAGAGCTACCGCACTGGGGCTTATAAACCAGTGCGGACGCCCCTCGGCTAGCGAGGCGGGACTAAACATGACGCAGCGCACCTGTGCCAGCGCACCCCCTTTAGTACCGGGTGGTGGCTCAAACCGGTACTAAAGGGGGGGGTCTTTACTACCGGTTGGAGCTACAACCCGGTACTAAAGGGTGTGCGCTTCCTGCCACTTGGCCTGGCCAAAACAGACCTTTAATACCGGTTGGTGGCTTCAACCGGTACTAAAGGTTGTTCTATATAAGAAAACACTTCAAAAAAATCAGTTCCTCATCTCTCCCTCTGCTTCTTTCTCCTCTGCCCCGTCGCCGCCGCCCCTCGTAGCCGCTGTAACACCCCAAAATTTTAACCACAATTTTATTAAGTAAAATTTGGCTAAAAATATTTTTTTAATTATACCAGGTCATTTATTAATTTGAGAGCCTTCTCTGTTCTCTGCTTTCCTAAAGTTCTTCCCTCCATTTACGTTTTTAGTATTGTGGGATGTGGTTGTTATCTTAAATCTTTTATTTTCTGTTTTAAATAACTATAGGAAATATTTTCAGAATAAAATTTGCCAACAAAATAGCATTTTCAATGCTAGAATTTGTTTTTTGCACTAAAACTATCTCAAAATTATTTTTAATAAATTCTCTCAAGCACCTCCCCTGCCCCATGTAACTACCTAATGCAATTTCTTCCACCAAAATTTTCTTTTACTAATTTAAATATTTCCAAAACTAACCAACACCACATCTTAGCATCCTTTGAGTTTACAGAGGAACTCCATTCTCCCTAACCTTTCTGATCTCACCAAAATTTCCACCACAAGACCTTAGTACCTAAATTCAATTCCTCCAAGATTATTCAGGTCCATAGTTCAAATAATTCAAATTTCATTTGAATGAAATTTGGACCAGATTTGGAATCCTTGCTCAAAACCATACCTTCCCTACTCCAAAAATTCTGAAGTTTTTATACCAACTCAGAGTTGCATCAGAGAGACCCCACAACAAATTTCATATTTTTCAAAAATGCCTAGCTAGCATTGGCATTTCGTCGAACACCTTCTGTGCATACTGTAGCACTGTCAAAAACTTCAGTAAATTTAGAAAAGGATAGTGGGAGAGGGAAGCGGCGCCGTGCACTGCACTCCATCACCTCTCCTCCTTATCCACGACTCCATCCATCATAAATGGGTCTCCAGGGTCCCTCTGGTCGGCCGCTCGCCGACGACAGCACAGTGGCTGGCTGGTGCACCTGCCACCGTCCTCGGCAGCGGCGGACGAATGGATCAGCTCGCCGACCAGCGCCTTCACTCCCCTACTGCTCCCCTGCCTACCTCCTCTCCACGCGTCGTCTCTTCTACGGAGTTGATGCACCGTCTGAACCATGCCGTGCCCGTCTGGCAGTCGCCGGAGACGGACACCGCCGCCAGACCCGTACGCGAGCCATGCCGTGGATAAGGCTGCAGGGCTCAAACCTCATCGCGCTGGCACTTCGGGAGAGCTCCACCGAGCTCTCTGATCAGACACCGACCGTGCTCGCCGCCCAAACCAACCCCACCGACCGGAATTACTCCGACGTGATCCACTCCGCTCCGACCACCCTCGCCCACCTATATAAAGGCCACCCCGAGCCTCGTTTCGAACTCACCCCGCCTCCACCCATCCGCAAACACACACTAGAGGGATCGAACGTCCCCGGGGAGGTCTTCTTCCCCAACTCTGGACGCCCGATCCGCGTCTGCCTCCGAGAAGAAGCCGACGTCGTCCGTCCACCCCCACCTCCCAAATCTTGCCAGTAGCCTCCAAATCCACCCCCTCGTCTGTCCCGCACATCAATTTGACGATTGAAGGCTCCTCCGACGAGATCCAACATCACCTGAAGCCGCCGTCCGCCGGAGTCGACGTCGTCGTTGCTGTGGTGCACGCCGGCGGCCAAATCCACCACCCACCGATGTGGAAATGTTCCACAAGCACGCCTGCACCATCGCCATCTCCTGTTATGACGTCAATCGCCGCCGGTGACCTCCCCTTCCTTCTCTGTTTCGGCGCGAAGCACGCCCAAGTTCAAACCTGACAGGTGGGACCCACCCGTCAGACTTCTCACCTTTTCTATTTAGCCTGAATGCGTGTTTTAAGAGAATACACTTTCCCTATATGTAAAGCGTATTTACAGCCGAACCGTTTTCTTTTTATGTTTTATCTAAAAACAGATTTGACCACGACTTTGACTTCCTCTAGTTTTTAAACCACAACTCCAAATGAATTGATTTTTTTTTTGACATCCCTCATTTTTCATCTAGTTTATTTCAGTATTTATTTCAAAAATTTGTGAAACACTTGTTGGTACTGTTTTTGAATTATGTGGTAATTGCAATATTTTTGAAAATAGGAAAATGGAGGGAAGATAAAAATTTCAAAGTATTGGAGTGCACCCAATCTTTCTGCATGCTCAAGGCAATCATCTTGAACACTTGATATGGTGAATGCATGGTCGATTCTTTGTGATAAATACTGGATCATGTTGAATTCAAATAAAACATGGATATGACCATTTTTGCATGCATGATCCATTGTTATGTCGTTCTCCTCATTTAAACATGTAAAGTGAGTATGGTTATTTTCCCGTGCCACACATGCTTATGTTGGTCCAGACTAATCTGTAGGGAGAAACAGTCATGAGAAAAGTGATCGTGAGACTGAAATCTCGTTGTGACGAGAGTGAGCAGTGAGGGTATGTTGGAACATACCAGGTGGTGACCCTGTTGGGTACTGCCAATGAGTTATATTGTGCTAACCACTGCAGGAAAAGTTAAACCTCCTGAGTTGACCATAGATCGAGTCTTGTTCCAGTAACCCCCATACTTGTTCCGTGCTACCACTTGTCCCTGCCACAGGCAGGGTATGGTTCAGTAAGTTGTTAACCCCTTTCCGTGCACACACTTTACAGAGAGGCCATGGTGAAAGATACTAGAGGCCTCCGGTAGGCATGTCATCTGGTCAGGGGCATGGGTGTATCCGGCTGGGTCGAGAGGGGGGCACTCCTTGTAATACGCGCGTTATGAAATAGTGATCCCATGCTATTCGAGACGATGGTTTCCCCGTCTTATAGGTTTTCTTGAACGATGCTTTGGGTGATTCCTGGCATCTGGAGAGTGAATCTGGTGTGTGCTGGTCAGGTGTGTTTTCAACCCAAAGGCCATAACAGGAATTAGTCAACGTCTCAGCGTTGGCTAAAGAAATCCTATACACGTGGGTAAAGTGTGCACCCTCTGCAGAGTTATATCTATTCGAAGAGCCGTGTCCATGGTTAAGGACTACAGTCTGGGTTGGTCAAGTGTCAGTCTTAGTGTCAGTCTCCGGAGGAAATTATTAAATTGATCATGATCCATTTGCAGGATAATGATTGTCACTACTAGTGCTATGATGTATATTGTTGTTGACCTGAGTATTATTATGGACTAACCATTTCCCTCTTGTGTGAAATCTTGAGTATCTCTTGGGATGGCTAGACTACCCGAGATACTCATTTTCTTTTCTTTTCTTAGTATCACTTGGGATGGCTAGTCCACCTGGACACTCATGTTATTTTCTTATAAGCCCCTTATGAGGCGTCGCTTCAGACACCCGACTGTGGCATTTATTTTCAAGACCTCTTGATACGTCTCCAACATATCTATAATTTTTGATTGCTCCATGCTATATTATCTACTATTTTGGGCAATATTGGGATTTATTATCCACTTTTATATTATTTTTTGGACTAACCTATTAACCGGAGGCCCAGCCCAGATTTGTTGTTTTATGCCTCTTTCAGTGTTTCAAAGAAAAGGAATATCAAACGGAGGCGAAACGGAACGAAATCAAATGGAGAAGTCATTTTTGGAAGGAAAGCCACCAGATAGGCTTGGACTCTACGTCAGAAGATGAAGGAGGAGCTCACGAGGGTAGGGGGGCGCCCACCCCCTGGGCGCGCCCCCCTGCCTCGTGGCCCCCCCTTCGGTCCACCGACGTACCTCCTGCACCCATATATACCTACGTAACCTAAAACTTCTAGAACAGAGATTAGATCGGGAGATCCGCCGTCAGAAGCCTCCGTAGCCACCAAAAGTCAATCGGGACCCTGTTCTGGCACCCTGCCAGAGGGGGGATCCCTCACCGGTGGCCATCTTCATCATCCCGGCGCTCTCCATGACGAGGAGGGAGTAGTTCTCCCTCGGGGCTGAGGGTATGTACCAGTAGCTATGTGTTTGATCTCTCTCTCTCTCTCTCTCTCTCTCTCTCTCTCTCGTGTTCTTGAGGTGATACGATCTTGATGTATCGCGAGCTTTGCTATTATAGTTGGATCTTATGTTTCTCCTCCCCCTCTTCTCTCTTGTAATGAATTGAGTTTCCCCTTTGAAGTAATCTTATCAGATTGAGTCTTTAAAGATTTGAGAACACTTGATGTATGTCTTGCGTGGGCTACCCGTGGTGACAATGGGGTATTCTATTGATCCACTTGATGTATGTTTTGGTGATCAACTTGCGGGTTTCGTGACATTGGGAACCTATGCATAGGGGTTGGCACACGTTTTCGTCATGATTCTCCGGTAGAATCTTTGGGCACTCTTTGAGGTCCTTTGTGTTGGTTGAATAGATGAATTTGAGATTGTGTGATGCATATCGTATAATCATACCCACGGATACTTGAGGTGACATTGGAGCATCTAGGTGACATTAGGGTTTTGGTTGATTTGTGTCTTAAGGTGTTATTCTAGTACAAACTCTAGGGCTGTTTGTGACACCTATAGGAATAGCCCAACGGATTGATTGGAAAGAATAACTTTGAGGTGGTTTCGTACCCTACCATAATCTCTTCGTTCGTTCTCTGCTATTAGTGACTTTGGAGTGACTCTTTGTTGAATGTTGAGGGATAGTTTTATGATCCAATTATGTTAGTATTGTTGAGGGAACTTACACTAGCGAAAGTATGAACCCTAGGCCTTATTTCCACACATTGCAATACCGTTTACGCTCACTTTTATCACTTGTTACCTTGCTGTTTTTATTATTTAAGATTACAAATACCTTTATCTACTATCCATATACCACTTGTTTCACTATCTCTTCGCCGAACTAGTGCACCTATACAATTTACCATTGTATTGGGTGTGTTGGGGACACAAGAGACTCTTTGTTATTTGGTTGCTTGAGAGAGACCATCTTCATCCTACGCCTCCTTCGGATTGATAAACCTTAGGTCATCCACTTGAGGGAAATTTGCTAATGTCCTACAAACCTCTGCACTTGGAGGCCCAACAACGTCTACAAGAATAAGGTTGTGTAGTAGACATCAAGCTCTTTTTTGGCGCCGTTGCCGGGGAGGCGAGGAAAGCGGCACTAACACCCCGTCAACTAAGCTCTTTTCTGGCGCCGTTGCCGGCGAGGTGAGTGCTTGAAGGTATATCTTTAGATCTTGTAATCGAGTCTTTTAGTTTCTTGTTTTATCACTAGTTTAGTTTATAAAAGAAAATTACAAAAAATGGAATTGAGTTTGTCTCATATGCTTCACCTTTTTAATATCTTTCGTGAGTATGATGGAAAGGATAATTGTGCTCCAGTGCTAGAAGAAAAAATCTATAAAATGTTTGGCACTAAATATTTGAATGATGAGCATGATTGCAATGTTGTTAGTGTGAATTCCTTGAATATCCATGATGCTAATGATATGCAAAGCCACAAGCTTGGGGAAGCTATGTTTGATGAAGATGATATTTTTTGTCCCCCAAGCTTTGATGAGAAAATTTATTATGATGAAAGCATGCCTCCTATCTATGATGATTATTGTGATGACACATATGCTTTAAATAATAATAATAACAATGAAACTTGTCATCTTGATTTCAATTTTCAATCCCATGATAGTTACTCTGTTGAGTTTGCTCCCACTATTATTCATGAGAAGAATTTTGCTTATGTGGAGAGTAATAAAATTTATATGCTTGTAGATCATGAAAAGAATTCTTTAGGTGCTGGTTATATTGTTGAATTCATTCATGATGCTACTGAAAATTATTATGAGGGAGGAACATACGCTTGTAGGAGTTGCAATAATATCAAATTTCCTCTCTATGTGCTTAAAACTTTGAAGTTATGCTTGCTTTACCTTCCTATGCAAGATGATTATTGTTCCCACAAGTTGTTTGCTCACAAAATCCCTATACATAGGAAGTATGTTAGACTTAAATATGCTAGTCATATTCTTCATGATGCTCTCTTTATGTTTCAATTCTATTCTTTTATGTGAGCATCGTTGAAATCATCATGCCTAGCTAGGGGCGTTAAACGATAGCGCTTGTTGGGAGGCAACCCAACTTTATTTTTGTCCCTTGCTTTTTTCTCCTGTTTAGTAATAAATAATTCATCTAGCCTCTGTTTATATATGGTTTTATGCTTTAAATTAGTGTTTGTGCCAAGTAGAACCGTTGGGAAGACTTGGGGAAAGTCTTGTTGATCATGCTGTAAAAAACAGAAACTTTAGCGCTCACGAGAATTTCTGCCATTTCTATTTGGAGAGTGCTATTTAGTTAATTATTTTTGCAGATGATTAATAGATAAATTCCTCCGGTCCATCAATTTATATGAGAATTTTATGAGTTCCATAAGTATATGTTTGATCCAGATTACTACAGACTGTTCTGTTTTTGACAGATTCTGTTTTCATTGTGTTGATTGCTTATTTTGATGAATCCATGGCTAGTAAAACAGTTTATAAACCATAGAGAAGTTGGAATACAGTAGGTTTAACACCAATATAAATAAAGAATGAGTTCATTACAGTACCTTGAAGTGGTGATTTATTTTCTTATACTAACGGAGCTTACGAGTTTTCTGTTAAGTTTTGTGTTGTGAAGTTTTCAAGTTTTGGGTAAGGATTCGATGGACTATGGAATAAGGAGTGGCAAGAGCCTAAGCTTGGGGATTCCCAAGGCACCCCAAGGTGATATTCAAGGACAACCAAGTGCCTAAGCTTGGGGATGCCCTAGAAGGCATCCCCTCTTTCGTCTTCGTTCATCGGTAACTTTACTTGGAGCTATATTTTTATTCACCACATGATATGTGTTTTGCTTGGAGAGTCATGTCATTTTATTTTCCTTTGCTTGCTGTTTGAATAAAATACCAAGATTTGAAATTCTTAAATATTAGAGAGTCTTCATATAGTTGCATAATTATTCGACTACTCATTGATCTTCACTTATATCTTTCGGAGTAGTTTGTCATTTGCTCTAGTGCTTCACTTATACATTTTAGAGCATGGTGGTAGTTTTATTTTGAAGAAATAGATGAAATCTCATGCTTCACTTATATTATTTTGAGAGTCTTAATAGCATGGTAATTTGCTTAAAATCCTAATATACTAGGTATTCAAGAATAATAAAATTCTCTTACGAGTGTGTTGAATACTATGAAAAGTTTGATACTTGATAATTGTTTTGAGATATGGAGATGGTGATATTAGAGTCATGCTAGTTGAGTAGTTGTGAATTTGAGAGATACTTGTGTTAAAGTTTGTGATTCCCATAGCATGCACGTATGGTGAACTGTTATGTGACGAAGTCGGAGCATGATTTATTTATTGATTGTCTTCCTTATGAGTGGCGGTCGGGGACGAGCGATGGTCTTTTCCTACCAATCTATCCCCCTAGGAGCATGCGCGTAGTACTTTGTTTCGATAACTAATAAATTTTTGCAATAAGTATGTGAGTTCTTTATGACTAATGTTGAGTCCATGGATTATACGCACTCTCCCCCTTCCACCATTGCTAGCCTCTCTAGTACCGCGCACCTTTCGCCGGTACCATAAACCCACCATATACCTTCCTCAAAACAGCCACCATACCTACCTATCATGGCATTTCCATAGCCATTCCGAGATATATTGCCATGCAACTTTCCGCCGTTCCGTTATTATGACACACTCCATCATTGTCATATTGCTTAACGTGATCATGTAGTTGACATCGTATTTGTGGCAAAGCCACCGTTCATAATTCTTTCATACATGTCACTCATGAGTCATTGCACATCCCGGTACACCGCCGGAGGCATTCATATAGAGTCATATTTTGTTCTAAGTATCAAGCTGTAATTGTTGAGTTGTAAGAAAAATAAAAGTGTGATGATCATCATTATTAGAGCATTGTCCCAGTGAGGAAAGGATGATGAAGACTATGATTCCCCCACAAGTCGGGATGAGACTCCGGACAAAAATAATAAATAAAAGAGGCCAAAGAAGCCCAAATAAAAAAAGAGAAAGAAAAGAGGCCATAAAAAAGATAAAAGGCCCAAATAAAAAAAATAAAAAAATGAGAGAAAAAGAGAGAAGGGACAATGTTACTATCCTTTTACCACACTTGTGCTTCAAAGTAGCACCATGATCTTCATGATAGAGAGTCTCCTATGTTGTCACTTTCATATACTAGTGGGAATCTTTCATTATAGAACTTGGCTTGTATATTCCAATGATGGGCTTCCTCAAAATGCCCTAGGTCTTCGTGAGCAAGCGAGTTGGATGCACACCCACTAGTTTCTTTTGTTGAGCTTTCATATACTTATAGCTCTAGTGCACCCGTTGCATGGCAATCCCTACTCACTCACATTGATATCTATTTATGGGCATCTCCATAACCCGTTGATACGCCTAGTTGATGTGAGACTATCTTCTCCTTTTTGTCTTATCCACAACCACCATTCTATTCCACCTATAGTGCTATGTCCATGGCTCACGCTCATGTATTGCGTGAAGATTGAAAAAGTTTGAGAACATCAAAGTATGAAACAATTGCTTGGCTTGTCATCGGGGTTGTGCATGATTTAAATATTTTGTGTGGTGAAGATGGAGCATAGCCAGACTATATGATTTTGTAGGGATAGATTTCTTTGGCCATGTTATTTTGAGAAGACATAATTGCTTTGTTAGTATGCTTGAAGTATTATCATTAGTATGTTAATATGAAATTTTGTCTTGAATCTTTCGGATCTGAATATTCATACCACAATTAAGAAGAATTACATTGAAATTATGCCAACTAGCATTCCACATCAACTATTATCTTTTTATCATTTACCTACTCGAGGACGAGCAGGAATTAAGCTTGGGGATGCTTGATACGTCTCCAACGTATCTATAATTTTTGATTGCTCCATGCTATATTATCTACTATTTTGGGCAATATTGGGCTTTATTATCCACTTTTATATTATTTTTGGGACTAACCTATTAACCGGCGGCCCAGCCCAGATTTGCTGTTTTATGCCTATTTCAGTGTTTCGAAGAAAAGGAATATCAAACAGAGTCGAAACGGAACAAAATCAACTGGAGAAGTTATTTTTGGAAGGAAAGCCACCAGATAGGCTTGGACTATACGTCAGAAGATGAAGGAGGAACTCACGAGGGTAGGGGGGCGCCCCCCTACCTTGTGCCCCCCCTTCAGTCCACCGATGTACCTCCTGCACCCATATATACCTACGTAACCTAAAACTTCCAGAACAAAGATTAGATTGGGAGTTCCGCCGCCAGAAGCCTCCGTAGCCACCAAAAGTCAATCAGGACCCTGTTCCGGCACCCTGCCGGAGGGGGGATCCCTCACCGGTGGCCATCTTCATCATCCCGGCGCTCTAAATGATGAGGAGGGAGTAGTTCTCCCTCGGGGCTGAGGGTATGTACCAGTAGCTATGTGTTTGATCTCTCTCTCTCGTGTTCTTGAGGTGATACGATCTTGATGTATCGCGAGCTTTGCTATTATAGTTGGATCTTATGTTTCTCCTCCCCCTCTTCTCTCTTGTAATGAATTGAGTTTCCCCTTTGAAGTAATCTTATCGGATTGAGTCTTTAAAGATTTGAGAACACTTGATGTATGTCTTGCGTGGGATACCCGTGGTGACAATGGGGTATTCTATTGATCCACTTGATGTATGTTTTGGTGATCAACTTGCGGGTTTCGTGACATTGGGAACCTATGCATAGGGGTTGGCACACGTTCTCGTCGTGATTCTCCGGTAGAAACTTTGGGCACTCTTTGAGGTCCTTTGTGTTGGTTGAATAGATGAATCTGAGATTGTGTGATGTATATCGTATAATCATACCCACGGATACTTGAGGTGCCATTGGAGTATCTATGTGACATTAGGGTTTTGGTTGATTTGTGTCTTAAGGTATTATTCTAGTACGAACTCTAGGGCTGTTTGTGACACCTATAGGAATAGCCCAACGGATTGATTGGAAAGAATAACTTTGAGGTGGTTTCGTACCCTACCATAATCTCTTCGTTCGTTCTCCGCTATTAGTGACTTTGGAGAGACTCTTTGTTGCATGTTGAGGGATAGTTTTATGATCCAATTATGTTAGTATTGTTGAGGGAACTTACACTAGCGAAAGTATGAACCCTAGGCCTTATTTCCACACATTGCAATACCGTTTACGCTCACTTTTATCACTTGTTACCTTGCTGTTTTTATTATTTAAGATTACAAATACCTTTATCTACTATCCATATACCACTTGTTTCACTATCTCTTCGCCGAACTAGTGCACCTATACAATTTACCATTGTATTGGGTGTGTTGGGGACACAAGAGACTCTTTGTTATTTGGTTGCAGGGTTGCTTGAGAGAGACCATATTCATCCTACGCCTCCTACGGATTGATAAACCTTAGGTCATCCACTTGAGGGAAATTTGATACTGTCCTACAAACCTCTGCACTTGGAGGCCCAACAACGTCTACAAGAAGAAGGTTGTGTAGTAGACATCACCTCTCGAGGCGTCGCTTTTAGACACCTGTTTGGCATTTATTTTCAAGATCTCTCGTGGTGTCGCTTGAGTTCTCAAGCGGTCCTGTCTCGCCCGATTCTCTTTAGACACCGGCTTGACATTTTTCTTGGAATTCTTTGGGCGGTCCAACGCCCGATGTTCCATCTCATTTCCTTGATTTACCGCTGACATGGATTACTTATCCTTCCGCACCGCATGAATACTTCTTATGCTATGCTTTAATTTTCAGTCAGCACATGCATATAATTTAATTCATCATGAGCGTATGCATCCAGTATATCTTTTGTTCATCATGTTTGCAAGTACATTCAAAAGTACTCACTGGCTTGTCCCTGGCTATTGTCTTGGCCAGATCATGACTCGAACAGGAGTATTGCGAAGACACCCCGCAACCTAGGATTCGAAGATAGCATCCACGCGAAATAAGAGTTATCCGGGTCAGCTGTTCCTGTGGGAATGGAGTCCCGTCAACGTTGGAGATCCATGAGTCTCTTCCATCATCCACCACTCGAGATCCTTGTTATATTCATTGGACCTTTGTGGTCTTGTACTCAATTTCTTGTAATTGCTTGGAATTCTGTATCAAGGAAGTGTACACCAGCAAACAATAATCCTGGGGCTGGTGATGACACAAGGGTCATTTGCAGGGATTTATGTCCTAGATATCCGGCCCCTACAACCTTGGTATCAAAGCCAAGCTGACCATTGGCTAATCCTATCTTAGCCTGGTCGCTATCCCTAGATTTCCACACTATCCACACCCGTCGGTGCTTATAGTCACTCCTGTCCTATCTGACAACATGCAGGAGCCAGCCGACACCATTCAGTAGTCGGTGCCCAACCTATCACCCTAACCGACAATCACAGTGATTTTGCTGCCATGGTTCCTAATCGATTTTCACCCTTAACAAATCTCGGGTTGAGATTTTATTAAGGACCACTGCAACAATTTTTTTCTCAACACAAAGTTAATTCTTGCACCGCCGCAACATCTGGCTTACAGCCACACTCACTTCACCACATGCACTAAGTGAAGAGACCATACACCCTTTGCACTGAATCATACATCTCGTTTGCCAGATCACTAACACCGCTCCACAGTTTTTTCACACAGAAAAAAACATGTGGGTTTTATTTTTACAAAACCTACCGTCACACACGCTAACAACCACTCGCACCTGACAACGATCACTAATCCTCATATCCACCATGGCCACGGAGAGCCACCACTCGAGCAGCAGCATCACGGCGATCATCTAGAATCATCGCACATAGGAGTAGCGAGAAGCCAACTAACGGCGCCAGCATTCTGACCAGGAGGATCGTGACCAAATCCGGAGCCACACCCTCCATTAGCCCTCGTGTTGGACTCCTACAACCAGAAGAAGAAGGAGGAAGAGGAGGAAGAGGAAGTGAGGCCAAGTGTGAGGAAGAGAAGAGAGAGATCGCGGTCATTTTTATAGCTCGAGCTCGGTGCACGGTGAGCAAAGTTCACCAGCTCCACTCCCCGCGCGATCGCCGGTGTTCGGTGGCGAATCCACGAGCAGTGCTGACAAGGTGCTGGCCCGCGAGGTGAGTGCATGCTGCGCCGACAGCAAGAACGCCGCGCACTACCACAGTGCGGCCCTAGATGCCCTGCGCTAGGCACCGCAGACGGAGAAAAGTGCATGAAAACACACGCGAGAGAGAAGAAAGAGGAGCGCCGGAGGAAGAAGAAGGGGCTGACAGTGGGCCCAGGGTCCACCTGTCAGCAGGAGAGAGCGCTGTGCACTGGAGTACGACAAGCAAAATTTGGAATTTGAATTTATAATTTTTCCAAATTTGTCATACCTCTAAATAGCAAATCCTTAGTTGCCCTAGCTGTAGAGTTAAATCCACAGCACCAGTGCTTCACTGTAGTTGCACCAATTATCAGTACCCTTACTGTAACAACATTTAAATCATGCGAGCTAGATAAATATTTCAGTAGTATCCCCTCGGAGTGACAGACGAAATTCTAGTGACCACCCTAACAAATTTCGAGGACGAGATTTTTCTTAAGAGGGATAGAGTTTGTAACACCCCAAAAATTTAACCACAATTTTATTAAGTAAAATTTGGCTAAAAATAAATTTTTGAATTATACCAGGTCATTTATTAATTTGAGAGCCTTCTCTGTTCTCTGCTTTCCTAAAGTTCTTCCCTATATTTAGGTTTTTAGTATTGTAGGATGTGGTTGTCTTCTTAAATCTTTTATTTTCTGTTTTAAATAAATATAGGAAATATTTTAAGAATAAAATTTGCCAACAAAATAGCATTTTCAATGCTAGAATTTGTCTGTTGCACAAAAATTATCTCAAATTTATTTTTAATAAATTCTCTCAAGCACCTCCCCTGCCCCATGTAACTACCTAATGCAATTTCTTCCACCAAAATTTTGTTTTAATAATTTAAATATTTCCAAAACTAACCAACACCACATCTTAGCATCCTTTGAGTTTACAAAGGAACTCCATTCTCCCTAACCTTTCTGATCTCACCAAAATTTCCACCACAAGACCTTAGTACCTAAATTCAATTCCTCCAAGATTATTCAGGTCCATAGTTCAAATAATTCAAATTTCATTTGAATGAAATTTGGACCAGATTTGGAATCCTTGCTCAAAACCACATCTTCCCTACTCCAAATTTTTTGAAGTTTTTATACCAACTCAGAGTTGCATTAGAGAGACCCCACAACAAATTTCATATTTTTCAAAAATGCCTAGCTAGCATTGGCATTTCGTCGAACACCTTCTGTGCATACTGTAGCACTATCAAAAACTTCAGTAAATTTAGAAACGGACAGTGGGAGAGGGAAGCGGCGCTGTGCACAGCACTCCATCACATCTCCTCCTAATCCACGCCTCCATCCATCATAAATGGGTCTCCAAGGTCCCTCTGGTCGGCTGCTCGCCGATGACAGCACAGTGGCTGGCCGGTGCACCTTCCACCGCCCTCGGCAGCGGCGGACGAATGGATCAGCTCACCGACCAGCGCCTTCACTCCCCTACTGCTCCCCTGCCTACCTCCTCTCCATGCGTCGTCTCTTCTATGGAGTTGACGCACCGTCCGAACCGTGCCGCGCCCGCTTGGCAGTCGCCGGAGACGGACACCGCCGCCAGACCCGTGCGTGAGCCATGCCGTGGATAAGGCTGCAAGGCTCAAACCTCGTCGCGCTGGCACTTCGGGAGAGCTCCACCGAGCTCTCTGATCATACACCGACTGCGCTCGCTGCCCAAACCAACCCCACCGACCGGAATTACTCCGCCGTGATCCACTCCGCTTCGACCACCCTCGCCCACCTATATAAAGGCCGCCCCGAGCCTCATTTCAAACTCACCCCGCCTCCACCCATCCGCAAACACACACTAGAGGGATCGAACGGCCCCGGGGAGGTCTTCTTCCCCAACTCCGGCTGCCCAATCCGCCTCTGCCTCCGAGAAGAAGCCGACGCCGTCCGTCCACCCCCACCTCCCAAATCTCGCCAGTAGCCTCCAAATGCACCCCGTCGTCTGTCCCGCACATCAATTTGACGATTGAAGGCTCCTCCGACGAGATCCAACATCACCCGAAGCCGTCGTCCGCCGAAGTCGACGTCGCCGTCGCTGTGGTGCGCGCCGACGGCCAAATCCACCACCCACCAATGCGGAAATGTTCCACAAGCACGCCTGCACCATCGCCATCTCCTGTTACGCCGTCAATCGCCGCCGGTGACCTCCCCTTCCTTCTCTATTTCGGTGCGAAGCACACCCAAGTTCAAACCTGACGGGTGGGACCCACCCGTCAGACTTCTCATCTTTTCTATTTAGCCCGTGTAAGTGCATCTAGTGCCACCCCTAGTTGGTTTTGGAGTATTGACGATAAACCTAGTTGAGGGACTAATGTGTTTGTGAGAATTGCAACTGGAACTGGTCCAACAAATCATTGTCTTCAACGAGTCACTGGTTTCATCCTTCCCTTCCCTTTACTTACTGTTGGTCCTTGTGAAGTCACTGTATGATTGCATTATCTTTTGTCTTCACTGAGTGACTGCTTGTTCTGATTGGCTTCACAATATCTTCCTACCTGATCTTTACTGCCTAGCTGCTATTAGTCATTGTGCTTTCACTTCATTGAATACTTGACTATGGTTTGTCTAGTGTAGTCTACCTTCCGCTGCATGGTAATAGGTTTATTTCTATCGTTTGTCTTCGAAACTTCCATGTTTTGAAGACTTTCATAAAAATCGCCTATTCACCCCCCTCTAGACGATCACTATCACTTTCAATTGGTATCAGAGCGAGGTACTCCCTTGTTCTGTGTGATTCGGTTTAACCACTTGGAGTTTTAGCTATGTCGACTGCAGGGATAATTAAAGTCTCCGCTGCATGCCCCGTCTTTGATGGAACTGAATATCCCTACTGGAAGAATAAGATGTGCATGCATCTTGAAGCCATTGATGTCGACCTATGGTATGTCGTCAAGAATGGCGTTCCCAAGGCTGGTGAAGGTATCACGGCTGCTGATGTCAAGAAGTTCGTTCAACTGGACTCCACTGCCAAGAACATCATCTGTGGTCATCTGACCAAAGGAAAGTATGGCCGCGTGAGTGCTTTGGAAACATCTAAGCTAGTCTGGGACTGGCTCTCCAAGGTCAACGAAGGCGTCTCAACCCAGAGAGATCAGAGAATCAGTGTCCTTCGCAACCTCTTCAACCGCTTCAAGAGAAATGACAATGAGAATGTCCAGCTCATGTTTGATCGACTCACTGACATCACAAATGAGCTTCAAGCCCTTGGCGCCACTGAGATCACCAAGCATGAAGTCGTCAAGACACTCCTGAGATCACTTGACAGCTCGTTTGACACCCTAGCCCTGATGATTCAAGAACGTCCTGACTTCAAGACACTCGATCTGTCTGACATACTTGAGAGGCTCAACACACACGAGTTTCAGCTTTCTGAGAAAAGAGATATCTACGGTCCCAACTATGGGCGAACTCGTGCCTTGAAGGAAAAAGCTGTCTCCTCATCTGAAGAAGAATCTGACAGCAGTTCTGATGATCCTGAAGACATTGGAAAGGAGCTTGCTATGCTTGTGAAGAAGTTCCAAAAATTCACCAAGAAGAAGGGCTTCAGGAAGTCCTCACGATCAAGCTCAAGGAATGATGAAGCTTCTGCTCATGACTACAAGAAGAAAACATGCCACAAGTGTAAGAAACCTGGCCACTACATCTCTGAGTGTCCGCAGTGGGACAATGAGAACAAGAAGAAGAAGAAGAAGAAGAGCAAGGAGTATGACTCTAATGACAAGAAGAAGAAGAAATACTCAAAGTCTTCTTCCAAGTCTTCCTCAAAGTCTTCATCACACAAGAAGAGCTCATCTGGCAAGGCACATGCGTTTGTTGGCAAGGAAATGGATTCAGAGGAGGAGTCCGCTTCTGAGGAGGCGGAGGTGGAGTCTGAGGAGGAGTCCGATTCTGGCGTTGCAAGTCTGGCTACAGCATACGTTGCCAAGTCCATCTTCAACACTGAAGACAATGACTTCATCACCGACACCGATGCAAATGACAAGGACTACTCCGCTCCTACCTACTACTTCATGGCACACGGTGCCAAGGTAAACACACGCACTACTCACTATCAAACATCTAGTGAAGATGACTCTGATTGTGGTTCCAAACCCAGCTACAAAACACTTGCTAAAATTGCAACTGAACAACAGAAAGCTATGGAACATATTCAAAAACTGTTAGACAAAAGCGATGATCTGTTAGACGCCGAAATGACTCGATCTTAGTCCTTAATTGAAGACATAAAAAAATCTTCACATTAAGTATGAGGAACTTGAAAGTCATCATGAAACGCTCTCAACAACTCATGAAAAGCTTTCCTATGATTATCTTTAAAGGAAGCAAGATCTTGAGAAATTGAGAGCGGCTCATGAAGATCTTCAAAAGGAAAACGAGTCACGTCGTGCCGAACAGATCAGTTCAGGTCAGGAAGGATTTGAACCACCATGTCTTAAATGCATCAAGCGTGACAACGCTACTTCTGTTGCTGGGTGTTCTACTGCTGCTACTATTGCAATATCTTCAACTGTTGATGTGGTAACTAACCCCTCTGCTGAGGATACCACTGCTATTGCTGATGAGAATGCTAGGTTGAAGACATTGCTTGAAACAGGGATGTACAAAAGTCTCAAAGGGCATCAGACACTATGTGATGTCCTCAAAAGGCAGATCCTGAACCGAAACCCTAGGAAAGAGGGTGTTGGGTTCGAAAGGAAAATGAATGCTGATGGCTCTTACTAGAAACCTGAGCAGTACCCCAAAACCACATGGGTTGCTGCAAAGGAACCTTCAGCGGATCCATCCACCCTATCTGGCTTCACTTGTGCTAATCCCATTGTTATTGATGAATCCTTTGATGCAAACTATAAACTGTTTAAGAATCAGAGTGGTGAAGTGTTTGCCAGGTATATTGGTAGTAATTGCAGGAATGGGCCACCTATGTAGAAAGTCTGGGTGCCGAAAAGGTGTCTGGAGAATCTTGCTGTGAATGTCGTCATGACACCACAAGTGAAGAAGACAAACCCCAGACCACAGGCTTCATATGGTCCAAAGGCTTCATACAGACAGAGGACTCACCTGAGTCGCACTAACGCAAATGTTTTGCAGGGAGACCTTACTCAGGCCTATGAATATGAGCGCGTTTCATCAAACCGCCATGTTCATAGGACCAAAAACTATTCTGCTTATCCTTATGAGTACTATTGTCCACCTGCAAGACTTTTTGCTAGGGCTCCAAAGCCAAAGTTCTCAGATGCTGCACTTAGACTCATTGCTTCGAAGCCACCCTTGAAGATGTGGGTGGCTAAGAAAGCTTAACTCTCTTTTGCAGGGAAAGGTCTCTAGCTGAAAACCAAAATCGTCTGAAGCCATTGCTGGGGACCTTAAACATCTTGTAGGGCGCAAGATCAAATGCCCAAATGGTCTTATTATGTATTTTGTTCCTGAGTCGCTTGCCACTTGCCCTATCAGTCCTAACCTCGATCTAAGCTTTCATAATCCACTTGCTCGTCAAATGTTTATGCTTCACAATTCTCTTCGTGAAGCCTATCCCCCTAACTGCACTGTAGGGTACGACACCAGCTGCTTCAGAATGGATTATTGATAGGGGGGGTACTAATGACATGACTGGCAAGCGAAGCCTTCTCATAGACTCAACCTTACGTCCATCTGACAAAAGTCACATCACATTTGCTGACACTGTAAAAGCAAGGTATTGGGTCTAGGTAGAGTTGCAATCTCAAAGGATCAACACATGGATAAAGTCGTGCTTGTTGAATCCCTTGGTTTCAACTTAATGTCTGTCTCAATGCTTTGCAATTTAAACATGATTGTGATGTTTGGAAAATATCGTTGCCTTGTTCTAATGGAATCTGACAAGTCTCTAGTGTTTGAAGGGTATCAGAAAGATGATTTGTACGTGGTAGATTTCTCTGCAGGACCACAACTTGCCGTATGTCTTCTAGCAAAAGCTTCTGAATGCTGGCTCTGGCATCGGAGGCTAGGGCATGCTGGCATGAGGAACCTCCACACCCTTGCAAGGAAGAAGCATGTCATAGGCATCGAGGGCGTCAAGTTCAAGAAGGATCACTTATGCGGTGCCTGTGAAGGAGGAAACATGACGAGGGCCAAGCATCCCTCGAAGACAATCATGACAACGACTCAACCCTTCGAACTGCTCCACATGGACCTTTTTGGTCCCACTCATTACTCAACTCTTACTACTACCGCTTGTCTCTATGGCTTTGTCATTGTTGATGATTATTCAAGATATACTTGGGTGCATATAATCCTCTACAAGACTAAAGTGCAGGATGTCTTCAGACGCTTCGCCAATCGAGCCATGAACAACTATGGCGTCAAGATCAAGCACATCAGAAGTGACAATGGCACTGAATTCAAGAACACTAGTCTAGACACTTATCTTGATACTTTGGGAATTACACATGAATTCTCAGCTCCGTACACACCACAACAGAATGGCGTCGTGGAACGCAAGAACAGAACACTTATTGAGATGGCCCGGACGATGCTTGATGAATACAAGACTCCAAGAAAGTTCTGGCCTGAAGCCATTGATACTGCATGCCATATCATCAACCGTGTTTATCTTCATAAGCTTCTCAACAAGACATCCTATGAGCTCCTTACTGGCAAGAAGCCAAATGTCAGTTACTTCAGAGTATTTGGTGCCAGGTGCTGGATCAAGGATCCACATCACACTTCAAAATTTGCACCAAAAGCACATGAATGTTTTATGCTTGGATATGGAAAGGATTCGCACTCCTACAGAGTCTTCAACCTTTTTCACTATAAAGTGGTTGAAACAGTGGATGTGCGGTTCGATGAGACTAACGGCTCACAAAGAGAGCACCTGCCAAACGTGCTAGATGAAGTTCCATCCAGTGAATCAATCAAACTTATGGGAACTGGAGAAATCATACCATATGAATCTCAGCCTGAAGAGGAACTTATCATCTCCGCACCTGATCAAACTGAAGACAATGCTCAGCCTGAAGACAATCCTTCTAATGATGACAATGATCAACAAGAGCAAAATCTTCGTCCTGTACATCCTCGTGTTGCAAATGAAGTACAGATTGAGAGAATAATTGATAGCATCAATGCACCAGGCCACTCACTCGTTCGAGGGCAACACAGCTAGCAAATTTCTGTGGGCACTTCGCATTTGTCTCAATATCTGAACCCAAGAAAGTTGAAGAAGCCTTCATGGAACCTGAATGGATTCAAGCTATGCAAGAAGAGCTTCAACAGTTTGAGCTGAATAATGTATGGGAACTAGTTAAGTGTCCTGATCCTCGCAAGCACAATATAATAGGCACCAAATGGATATATCGCAACAAGCAAGATGAGCATGGTCAAGTTGTCAGAAACAAAGCTCGTCTCGTTGCTCAAGGGTACACTCAAGTTGAAGGGATTGACTTCGATGAAACATTTGCTCCTGTGGCTAGACTTGAAGCCATACGCATACTGCTGGCCTATGCAAATCATCATAACATTCTTCTGTATCAAATGGATGTGAAGAGCGATTTTCTCAATGGAAAGATTGAAGAAGAAGTGTATGTTGCACAACCGCCTGGCTTTGAAGATCCAAAACATCCTGACATGGTGTACAAGCTCAACAAGGCACTGTATGGCCTCAAACAAGCCCCTCGGGCTTGGTATGACACACTCAAAGACTTCCTGAAGAGCAAAGGCTTCAAACCTAGTTCCCTTGACCCCACTCTCTTCACGAAGACATATGATGGTGAACTGTTTGTGTGCCAAATATATGTGGATGACATTATCTTCGGCTGCACCAATCAGAAATACAATGAAGAGTTTGGATATATGATGCAAGAGCAATATCAGATGTCCATGATGGGTGAGCTGAAGTTCTTCCTTGGTCTTCAAATACGTCAGCAACACAACGACATCTTCATATCTCAAGATAAGTACCTCAAAGATTGCCTGAAGAAATTTGGGATGCAAGACTGCAAAGGCTTCACAACGCCAATGCCAGCCAAACATCATCTGGGTCCCGACGACAATGGTAAAGAGTTCGATCAAAAGGTATACCGCTCCATGATTGATTCTTTACTTTATCTATGTGCATCTAGGCTAGATATTATGCTTAGTGTTTGCATGTGTGCTCGATTTCAAGCGGCACCAAAGGAATCGCATCACTTAGCTGTGAAGAGAATTCTTCGATATTTGGCTTACACCCCAACATTAGGATTATGGTATCCAAAGGGCTCAGAGTTTGATCTGGTTGGATTCTCGGATGCTGATTATGTTGGTGAAAAGGTGGATCGCAAGTCTACATCAGGCACATGTCATTTTCTGGGATGATCACTTGTATGTTGGTCTTCAAAGAAGCAGAACTGTGTATCTCTCTCCACTGCTAAATCTGAATACATTGCTGCTGGATCTTGCTGCGCTCAGCTTCTATGGATGAAGCAAACACTCAAAGACTATGGCATTCATCTGAAGCAAGTGCCACTCTACCGCGATAATGAAAGCGCCATCAAGATTGCCAACAACCCAGTTCAGCACTCGAATACAAAGCACATTGAAATTCGTCATCACTTTCTCAGAGATCATGTTGTGAAGGAAGATATTGATATCATACACGTCAACACTAAAGAGCAATTGGCAGATATCTTCACCAAGCCATTGGATGAGAAGAGGTTTTGCAAGTTACGGTGTGAGCTAAATATCTTGGAATCCTCAATTGTCCTGTGATCAGGCACACATCCTAACACTTATGCATATTGATGACTTAGATGTGCAACACACGAAGTAAAGTATATCTTCAATCAATGAAGACTTACATTCTAAGTGTGAATACATTAATGTGGAATTTGACTTCGGAGCGCCACGATAATTGTGCGCCGTGTCTGGGTCTAATACTTCCTATACGGTGGGTAACGCCACCACCAAAATTTTCTGTTTGAAGTGTTTCACTCATGGCGTTACGTTTGGTATGTCTTCACATTTGGTTTGGCTTCAATCTCAACTTGTCTTCATGATTATCTTCACTATGTTGATTTGATTATCTTTCTCATATATATATATACATACTAGTGTTCTGTCCTCTACAACATTCACTTATAGCTATGTCTTCTTGTTGAATCTTTTGAACTAAGTGAATGTGATTGGACCCTAACCTCTCTATGCTTTCTATCTCAAACTCTATCTCTCCAAATCATATGCATTCTATTGAAACTGTCGAATATCTTCTCTGTGTCCTTGTCAGCAGAAGATACAGAGACAAACATTAAGTCTGTTTTCAATGCTAAATCCTTTCACCTAAAACCCGGAGAAGTGGGAACGACCACCCGACAATCCAGGCGTGCGTGGGAACGTGGAACAACCTCTGATATGTTGCATGATAGCCACGTGCCCTTCAGATGTGAATCGCCAGGGGCACCTGTGTAATAACACTGTGCCATCCCTGTCCCTATAAATACACGCCTCACCACAGTCATTATCCTTTCTTCCACTCTCGCACAAACCCTAGTGCCACCGCTAGCCCTCGACGATGCCGGCGACGAAGCGCTTAGCTGCCGCGACCTCACCGACGCCGTCTTCACACCGGCCGCGGACATCATCTTCTCCGCCGTCGCCGTAGGTGTCCTCCATCGCCAAGTTAGGGCACGGACGATCGAACTGCTCGACCTCCTCTCCCACTCCGTCTAGTAGTTCCTCGTGTGGTAAATAAAACTTCCTTTTTACGGCTCCTTTGATCCTATAGATTCATCACTTTCTACCGCAAGCAGTTTCTGTTCACACAAGTTGGATCTATTTCATACTGCATCTCATAATATGCCTAGTATGTTCACTTATGCTTCACAAAGTAGTTAGATTCCTCACTTGTACTTATTCATGGATTCGTACAAATCTAGAACCAACTCTCTATCTATGAGTGAATATCTTCGCACTATGAGGTCAATGTCTTCTAAACTGATTTATCTTCAAAATCTTCTGAGAATGCATATGACCTCTTCCCCTTCCCTCGCACCTTAATGCTGTCACAGGTACATGTCCGTGGGAGAATCCCTTGGTTCTCATAGTATGCATTCATTTGCAGAATTCTTACAGCATCATACAAAATCTCCCAAAGCCAGTTCCTGTTTGACCCGCAGGCGGAAGCCTTTGAAACCTTTGAACGTGTTGAAGCCATTCAGTTTGAATTTCATGGCTACAGAGAAATCTACAAGGAAGGGAGGCAGACAACACCGTGGAAACACTGCTAAGGATCTGCCACCAGATCTCTATGAGCTATACAAGTCAGATCCAGAAGAAACCTATGGAGAACGCAAGAACCGAATCCAATGGATTCGAAGACATTGGGCAGAGGAATGGTTCAAGTACAGATTCGTCACCAACGAATATGCTGAGAAGAGTGCCATCAAGGGCCCATGGGGAGATATCATATACAAAGGTCTTCAGCCCAAATCACAGTCCGAAGCTATTACTCAAGGCTTTTACCCCTGCGTGCTTCGTGGACCTCAGCCTGCTAATGCCAACCCATCCTCTCTGTTATGGTGTCGCGAAGACAATCTCTTCAAGCGCAACTATCATTTTGCACAGAACTCTGCCAAGGACAACAAGAAGTCATTGGGATTAGACTTCAACCCAGGCCCCTCTTCACCACGTGCTGATGGCACACGAGAAGCTGAACCCAATCTGGTTGGGCCCTTCTACAACCTAGAAGGTCTCATCACTCATATTATGGTTCAAGGGGCAGTCGTGGATCAACCTGCAGATGATGCTGAATCTGACAAAGCACCTGCACCATCGAAGCCAACAAAGCTGAAGAAGCCTAAAGCTTCAAAGTCTGCCTCAGCACCAAAAATCTTATGGGCGAAGCCACTGGCTCCTGCACCTCCTGAAGACAGTGTGCAGTCTGAAGATCTATCACGTATCTCCAAGAAGACTGAGATGAGAAAGAATACTGATCAGGCACTGATTGCTGCTGCTATTCTGCACAATGACGCCATTGATCTGTCCAGCGATGAAGATCCTGCAGATTATGCTCTTGAGCAACTGATCAAGAGCAAGGAAGAAGCAGAGATCTTCAATGATTTGCCTCTCTCTGATGTGGCAATCATCCATAACTTCATTGATGAGTGGTTTGACACGCCCAACCTCAGCTTTGAAGATCTGCAACTTCCACTTGGCCTCAGTGTCGCCTTCACTAGCGCCATTGCTTCTGAGCTAGCTCTAGCTCAGCGCATCGTTGAATTGAAGCACAAAATTGACTATGAGAAAGCTCAGTTCAAGAAGCACATGGCAAAGCTCAGCATGCAAGATGTCAAAAACTTAAAGATCATGCTGCACGAGCTCAAAGAAGCCTTTCTCAAGAAGCGTGAAGAAGCTAAAGGGTCTCGTGAGCGCATGAAGAGTCTGGCTGACAAGTGTGTGCAAGCCTACAATGAGGCTGAGAAGCGCAAGGCTTTTGGTTGTCCTGGCATCGACCCAAGAATGGCTGCAAAGAAGAAGAAGCCATCAACAGACCAATCTGCACCTTCAAGGCGGGAAGAGCCATGCATAGTCTTTCCAAGTAGCCTGCTTCCACAGAGGCTCCTGAAGCTGAAGACATTCCAGCAGTTGACCCCACCGCTGCTGAAGACATTGGTCACCATGACAATGTTGAAGATGATGAAGCCCTTCCTCAGATCGAGCACCAACTGGTATCATCGCCTGTGCCCACTCCAGGAGATCTTTATGAACCTGGTTGTCAGCTTCACAGTGCAGCTATGGAGAGCATTTTTCACAAGCCTGAACCCAACATGAGTCAGATGCTTAGCATGATGAATCCTTTGCCTCCAGATGCTGCATATCCTAAGGAGTTCTTTGTTGAAGACCTTGAGTATCTGCCACACACTATCTATCACATTATAAGGTAAACTCTCTGGCCCATCAAAGGACATTCTCCACATGCAAAGCTGGAAGGTGAAATGAAGACTTTGGTCTTCCATATTCTTCACGGCAAATGCTTCAATGCACAAGACTTCTTCATCCGCCAACTTGCTGCATCAGGATCTAATATCTTTGGCTTGAAGTTTTACGCTCCATGGATTATGCGGCTGATCAAACTACACTCAGCTGTCACCTATCAGCCCTCTGCTCGCAATCATCGGATCTTTATGCCTGACATCGATCTGTCTGTTGAAGCCATATATCCAGAGCCTGCCAAGGAGCCTCTTAGTCTTCAGTATGCTGACCATCAAAGCTTCAGCAAAACATTGAAGGAGTTCAAGCTGTTGCTCGCGTCTATCCATTGGCTGGAATCACTCGCTTGCCTCACCGTGCACATACCGAAGCTACTGATAGCACCATTGCCCAAAGGCCTCGCAAGCGCTCTCGTGTTTTGAATGATCGAGAACTTCTTGTGGCACTGCATCAGAAACAAGATAGGCATCATGACTGGCTCAAACGACAGATGCAAAGTCTATTGGTGGACGTCAATCGCATTCGCAATCTTGCCACCAAAAATGCTTTTGTCACTCATGAGACCTGTCGTCGATCATGGAAGAGTTTGACCCTGCTCAGTGCTGAAGCAGATCTTCAAGACGATGGCTTCACTGAAAAATTCAAGTTTGACTCCACTCCTCCACGGAATGATGTCCTACGTCGAACTCCATCCCTTGAAGACTCTTACTATTCTTCCTCCGCGGCAACTGTGAATGCCAGAGTGATCGATGATGAAGACGATGCTACTTCACCGCCCCCTACTTCTCCACGCATCGACACTACCCCGAGTTCGTCTACACCGCCTAACAACACCGGCGACCCTGCTGCTTCACCTACTCCTCATGGGAACGAGTAGATGCTCTATGTATTCAAACCTTTTTGGTCCTTATTGACAAAAGGGGGAGAAGCATATGAGTTTATAGTCATCAAGCGGGTCCATATGGGCGGTTGCTTTATATTTTGCCTAGTGTTTACAACTCTCGTTTTGATACATTTGGTTCTTTGAGTTGTAACACTTAAACTCGATGGTCGTCTGCTACTTATTTGCTATTCTGTGATGCGATGATAAATTCCGCATGTGCGATGATAAATTCCGCACTTAGATCATTTTGCAGACGTCCATTTTTCATTATGCATATCATCATCTTCGTCACGTCATATCTTGCATAATGAATTGTCATCATAAGTTGAAGAGGATCTCCACAAGTACAACCTGCCATGTGCATTTGCATTCCAAAAGCAAATTACTTATATGCACATCTTCAGGGGGAGCCCTTGCAACTTATGAAGACAATCCCCTATCCTTTACAATTTCACATATTATATTCCCGGTGAAAACTTCAACTAGTTTGTCATCAATCACCAAAAAGGGGGAGATTATAAGTGCATCTAGTGCCACCCCTAGTTGGTTTTGGAGTATTGATGACAAACCTAGTTGAGGGACTAATGTGTTTGTGAGAATTGCAGGATAACACAGGTAGAAGTCCCTCATTGATTCGGTTTTCCTACCAGAGATGACCCCTAAAAATGTATGAAGACATTGAAGTCAGAGGTGGTATGTGAAGACATTCACATTGAAGACTATGATAAGAGAACACATCGCGTGAAGACTATGGAGCGCGAAGACTTCGCAGTTTCGTCGTTCTGTGTTTTTCTTTGTTGAGTCATAGGAACCACCGTACTGTAAGGTGGGGTCCAAGAGAACCAGTCAGAATGACTGAAGTGATGCTTAACCAAAATCCTATGTCTTCGAGTGAAGACTTTGAGAGCAAATCTTGTCCAGAGTTGGATAAGTCAGCTTTGCTTGTAGTCCAAGTAAAGTTGCCGTGTTTGTTTGAAATCTGACCATTGGAACACGTGTCAGTTCCTTAGTGACCAAGGGTCATTTCGGACAAACCAGGTCGGGTTGCCCAGTGGCTATAAATAGCCCACCCCCTACAACCATAAACGGTTGGCTGCTCAGAGTTAGAGTACGACTTTTGTCGTTTGAGAGCAACCCACCTCGAAGCCTTTGAGAGAGAATTCCTTGTGAGGATAAAGCCCTAAACACCCAGAGCCAAAGAGTGTTAGGCATCACCTAAGTCTTCCTGTCTGTGTGATCTGAAGACTTATTACACTTGAGGACTGTGAATCCTCCAGCCAGTTAGGCGTCGCGTTCTGAGCATCCAAGAGTCATTGTGGATCGCCAGTGAACAAAGTCTGTGAAGGTTTGGAAGTCTACCTTGAAGACTTACCAGAGTGATTGGGCGAGGTCTATGTGACCTTAGCTCAAGGGGAATACGGTGATGACTGAGTGTCCTGAGCTGCGTGTTCAGGGCTGGGTGTCCGGGACTGTGTGTCCTCGGGTTTAAATACCTAGCCGCCCTAACCAGACGTACAGTTGTCACAGCAACTGGAACTGGTCCAACAAATCATTGTCTTCAACGAGTCACTAGTTTCATCCTTCCCTTCCCTTTACTTACTGTTGGTCCTTGTGAAGTCACTGTATGATTGCATTATCTTTTGTCTTCACTGAGTGACTACTTGTTCTGATTGGCTTCACAATATCTTCCTACCTGATCTTTACTGCCTAGCTGCTATTAGTCATTGTGCTTTCACTTCATTGAATACTTGACTATGGTTTGCCTAGTGTAGTCTACCTTCCGCTGCATGGTAATAGGTTTATTTCTATCGCTTGTCTTCGAAACTTCCATGTTTTGAAGACTTTCATAAAAATCGCCTATTCACCCCCCACTCTAGTCGATCACTAGCACTTTTCAGCCTGAACGCATGTTTTTAGAGAATACACTTTCCTTATATGTCGGGGGTTTGGTGTGACATATGCCAACGGATGGCTTATCATGGTGGGGGCGAGTAGAACGTCGCTGGTGCCTAGAAACGGGATGAGGCGAAGACATGCACGCCGGCGAATCTTACCCAGCTTCGGGGCTCTCCAGGGAGATAATACCCCTACCGCTGCTCTGCGGGGTCTCCGCATGATCACTATGGCAAAGTGTTTACACGGTTGCTCCTTGAGCTGTTTTCTGGTGGTAGGAGAGGGCAAGGCTAGCTCTCTCCCTTCTATATGATCTGGTCTAGAGCTAATGGGTTCCAACCCTTTGCATGGGTGCCCTGGGGGGTTTATATAGGCCTACCCCCCAGGGGTACAACGATAATCTGGCTGGACACGGGCCCAGCCGTCAGTGCCTCTGGCCTCCGTCTTCTCTGCCGACCGCTGGGGCCCGCCGACTGACAGGCCCCGCTGACTGGCCTGGTACGGAGCCAATAGGCCGCGTCCGCCGCGGGCGGGTCTTGCCGGCTGCTGATTACCGTAGCCGTGCTTCTGATGACACGGGCTTGATCATGAGGTTGTGGCAACAGCCCCGCCGCCTGGCGGGCGATCACTGTTGCCACTCCCCATCACATCTTGATTAATGGCGCGTGGGCCCCGGGGGAGGGCTCGGCCGACTCCCCGGGCCGACTCCCGACGGGTCCGACTGGTGGTTCTCCTGCCGTCTCCCGAGGTCTCACTGACTGGTGGGGCCTGCTGCCTCCAGGCCGTACAAACGAGCCGTCATGGGTGCAGGATTCGGCCCCGTGGTTCTGATGTCAGGGCCGGCATGACAACAGTGCCACGCCGCACGGAGATCTTCCGGGGTACGGCGTGCTGTGGCCATGCCTGCCCTTGGTGAGGGGTGGGGGTGGGCTTTTCTGTAGCCACGCCCCTGCCTCGTCCCCTTTGATGAGGTCATGGTGTTTGTTGGAGTCACAGGCCGAATCCCCAAAGTCGGCTTCTCTGGAAGTCGTCCCTGGGACTCGGCCGTGAGCGGGTAGTCGGCCGCCTTGCCGTCGACTCCTCAGGAGGCGGCTCTTTGTCATGGGGTCTTGAGGGGCGCAGCCTGCCCCGATGTCTTGAATTGTTCTGGGACTCGGGTTGGCCTACCCGTGGCCCATTACTCCGACAGTAGTCCCCGAAGCTGGTGAGGCGCCGCGGACGATCGGCCGAGAAGCCTCAGCAGTTTCTCTTTCCGGATGCTCAACACATGGTCTTTGATTGACTTCTGCCGGGCCGACTAGAAGGAGTCGGACTTGCTCAACTCGACTCACTCAATTCCGACTCGCTCAGTATTTCGAACGTCGTGGCGGGATTTAAGTGGCGTGCTAGCTAAGCCTCCAGGCCGCCGCCCGTTCTAGGCCTGTCATGCGAGGGCACGTGGCTAGGCCGTCCTGCCAGCCTACGCACGCGACGGGACAGGCCCATAGGCGGGGCCCGCCACTACCGCGCCTCGGCGCCCGAGCGGATCCGCTGCGGCCCCGGTGGACGGTTGGGATTCCCGTGGAGTTACTGCGCGCAGTAACTTTATCGTTGATCGTGGGGGTCGTGGGGTCGTGGGCGCAGTAAATCCCCACGTCCGCCCCCTCGGCTTCACAGCCCACGAGGCTATAAGTAGGGGGAAGAGGGGGGCACGCACGCCCCTCCTTCCCACTACTCTTCGTTCTCTTCCTTCTTGCTGTTCCTCGCTCTCTTCCTTCTTGCTGTTCCTCGCTCTCCTCCTTCCTCTTCTCTTCTTTGCTCCACCGCGCGCCCACGCTCCGGCAAACGCTGCGGCGACAGCTCGCGATGAGTTCTTCCTCCGCCGCCGCGCCTCCCCCAGTGCGCTCCGGCACCTGGGACGGCTCCGAAGTTCATGAAGACCACATCGAGTTCCTCCGCCGGACTCGTCGGCTCCGAGGATCGCGTGCAGGTGTGTCTTGCGCCGAAGGGGGAGATTTCCCCCGCGCCGTAGGAGGGCGAGCGGGTTATCTTCCGCTCGCACTGCCTGCGCGGGTTGGGGCTGCCGGCGAGCAGTTTCTTCCGGTCCTTCCTCGAGTTCTACGGCCTCCAGCCGCACCACCTCACCCCCAACGTAGTGGTGCTGCTGTCCGCCTTCGTGGCCATGTGCGAAGGCTTCCTCAGAGTCCTCCCCACCCTCGAGCTCTGGGGGAGTTTTTCTTCTCCAAGCTCGGCACGCAGGCTGCGGGCGTGCCGGCTCAGTGCGGTGCTTTCATCGTCGTGCGAAGGTCGGGGGCCGACAATCCCTTCCCCTCCATCTCGCTGATCAAGTCGGTGAAGATGTGGCAGAGATCATACTTCTATGTTAAGAACGCCTCCGCGAGGGGGGACTAGGTCAACATGCCGGCTTTCGAAGCCGGCCCGCCGGCTGGGCGACTGCCCAACTGGTCGTACCGGGCCAAGTCGCTGACGCCTGCAGGAGCCGGCGCCATCACGCGACTCCGAGTGCTGATGCAGTTGGAGGGTCTGACTGGTCCAGACCTGCTGGCCGCCTTCGTTTCGCGCCGAGTTCTCCCACTCCAAGGCCGCCCCATATGATATGCCAGATGAGCGGGCACCGCGACCTGAGTCGGATGTGCACCAAGGACATGCCTCACGAAGAGGTGGCCTTCATGGTGAACTACCTCTCGGATAGCAGGCTCCTGAAGGACTGGCGGTTCGGCAAGGAGCCGTACTCCCGCGCCAACCCCCCGCCCGTGGTGAGTCGCCTTTCTTTTCTTTCTTTGGATTGTCTTCTTCTTGCCAAGTTTTGTTTTGACCAGTCGGCTTTGGTTAGAATCCCCTCCTCCACCCACCAGCCGGCACCTCGGGGCTGGCCCGCGAGTTCCTCGCTGACCGGGCGGAGAGCAACGTCGACGACCCTGATCTGGGGGCGGCGGCTCTAGAAGATGACGCCGAGGGAGGAGGAGGAACAGCAGGCGACTTCAGGCCCTCGGCCACTTTCGCCGACTGGCCTAACGACGACGCCGAGGGAGAAGTCGCCCCTCGCCATCGGCCAGGAGCCAGCCAGCCTAGCGCGGGATCTTCTGTCGCGCCAGGCGCTCCAGGCGGCAGAAAGAAGCGCAGGGCCGTGCCGACCTTGTTCTGCAGTCGGCCGAAGAAGCCCAAGGGTTCGGCTGCGGTGACCCGGCGGGACGAGGCGGCCGCGAAGGCCATCCGCCTCCGTAAGGAAGTGAAGAAGCCGCCATTGGTCTCCGCGTAAGTATTCTATCTTCAAAGTTTTATTCTTTCTTTGTGACTTTGTCTAAGTCTCTGCTTGCCCCTCTTGCTTTAGGGCTCCCCTCTCTCTTGAGAGGGTCACCGCCGCCTCCGTCATGGGGTCAGTGGAGACGTCCGCCACCACTCGGCGGATTGACCCCGCTGCTGACCTCCGGGAGGCGACGGAGCGGAATGCGTAGGAGAAGCGCAACGAAGAAGAGGCCCTTTGCCTGGAGAAGGCGGAGGCCGACAGGGCGGAGGCCTCCGCTAAGAAAAAACTAGCGGAGGCCGAAGCCGCCGCCGTGGCGAAGCGGCAGGCTAAGGAAGCCGCACGCCGCTAGTCGGCGGTGCTCGTTACCCCGTTGAACTCTGTGCCGCCGCCTTCGGAGTTCACGGGGCAGACTGGGGAAGCCGGCGGGGAGAACCCCTTCGTGGAGGGGGAGGGCGGCGACCCCTCTACGCCGGATGTGAACGTTCCGCCGCTGCCTCCGCCGCCGTCTGAAGGTGCGCAGGGCGAGCAGCCGGCGGGCCCTCGGTGCCGCCGACCGAAGACGAGGCCGTGGCGAGGCTACTCCTTCAAGTCGGCTCGCCAACGCGCCGCTGTCTGGAGAAGGCGACTTCGGCACCCCGCCCCCTGGAAGCCGGCGCCGCCAGCTCGGCGATCCCAGACGCCGAGGCGACGAGCGTCGTGCCCATTGGGTGGGTGCGAGGAGGCGGCACAGAGCCGCTGAACCAAGCGCTTCTGGACGTCCAGGCGAAGCTTCGTGCCGAGGGCGACGCTCTCCAGAATTGCACCAAGGCGTACCTGGCGTCGCGGGCAGCCGTCCGGGTATGTTTTTCCTTTTGGCCTTTGTTTTTCTTGTTCCTCTCTGTGGGGGCGCGCCAGCGCACCCACTGGGTATAGTCCCTGAGTTTCGGGCTGGCTGCTGAGCAGGCAGCCCCGAACTCCAATTGATGAACTTTGGGTGTTAACTTTTTGTCTGAAACGTTCGTCGCAGGATTACCACAACCTCCGCATCACTGCCTTCAACCGTAACGTCGAAGAGCTGGGCAAGCGGACCGCCGATCTGTCGGAGAGCCGGAGTAAGTCCTTTTCCTTCTTCAAGGGGGCGCGCTGGCGCACCCGCGGGCTGTAGTCCCCGAGATTCGGGCTGACTGCTGAGCAGTCGGGCCGGATCTCCCCGGCGACCTTCTTTACTGATGACTTGACGCCTTCTTTCTTTCTTCTTCTCAGGGGCCAACGCTGCTCTTCAACAGCAGCTGAGCGACGCCAACTCCGCTTTGCGCGCCAAAGAGGAGGAGTGCAGCAAGCTCGCCACGGAGCGCGATCTGCTGGCCACTCAATTGGCAGAGCAGAAGGAGCTGCTTGTGAAGACGCAGAGGGAGGCGGAGGAGACGGAAACCGCCCTCCTGGCCGAGTTCGCGAGCGAGCGCTCCTCCTGGTCTGACAAGGAGGCGCTGCTGTCCTCCAGCTTCCACGAGATTGAAGACATCGTTGATGGTGAGTTTCTTTATTTTCTTTCTTCGAGCTGCCGACTTAAGTCGTGCCGACTCTTGGTTTTTGACTTGCTTCTTCGTTTCTTCGTGTCTTTGCAGACTTCTTCCCTGGGCAGTTGCAGGCCGCCATCCAAGCCATCGAGGCTGACCGTGAAGGTCGGAGGGCGGAGGGCGCAGAGATTGCTGCCGATGCCCCCCGAACTCTTGACGAGCACATCCTGAGCATCGAGGCTCGCCTTCGGCCGGCTCACCGGATGCTGCACCGGCTTCAGCGTGTCGGTGCCCAGGCGATTGCCGCCCTGTGGCCGGATATGCAGGCTCCGCGCACCCCTAGCCTGACGGCCGACTGGCTGGAAGTCGCGGCTGGTTGTCTTGAGGCCTGGAAGGGCTCTTCGGCCCGAGCTGGAGCGCGCCGGGCCTTGGAGTTCGTCAAGGCATGGTATCCGGGGCTGGACCTAGACCGGCTGGCCACGCTTCGGTCGGAGGCCCAGCCGGAGCTGGCGGCCGCGGAAGACGCCCTCGTCAAGCGTGCTGCGGCAATCGCCGAGTACACTGACACCAGCATCTTCGTCCCCGAGCGGTCTGAAGACGGCGAGGAGGTACCGCCGGAGTGGTTTGGGATGAACCCAGACTACGGCGAGGACTCGGCAGAGGTGATTGGCTCCAGCGTCGAGGAAGAGGGCGTGCGGAGGACGGAGGCGAGGCGGAGGCACTAGAAGACGGAGCAGACGGCCAGCCTCAGCTCGACCGTGCCTCCAGCAACGAGCCGCGTGCGACCGACCCGACTGCCGCTGGAGGCGATCAAGCCGAGACTAGCCAGCCGGCCGCCCCGACGCCTGGCGCTGGCGCCTCTTCCGACCCTCCGAGTCCGTCTGCTGCTTCCTAAGCTGCCGCTATATCTTTGTTTTGTCTGCTTCAGTAGTCGTTGAAGAACTTGTTAATTCGCACAATTCCACCCGCGGGGTGTATTTTGAACCTCTACTCGAAAATTCGGCCAAGGGCCTATGTTATGTAAATATATTTATCCGAGTTCTATCTTTTCTTGCTCATTGCTCTTTTGGCTTGTTTCCTTTGCCGTTTTCTCTTAGTTGCCTTCCTTGCCAATCGGACAGCCGCTCTGCGGACTGTTGCTGGATCAAGTGCTTGGCTACTTTGGGAAAGCAAGTACTTGGCCGTTTTTAAGAGTTTTTGAGCAAGTTGGATAGAAGACGGCAATCCGACTATCTGAGAGTCGGTTTGTGAGAAAGGCTGGAAGCCGTCTTGAGCTATGTTCTATGCTTTGAGTCCTTAACCATTTTTCATGTGAACACCCATTCTACCTTACCTCTGCCCACCGTACAGTCGCTCTGCGAGCTGCGGCTTCTGACAGAAGACGGTTTAGGTGTTACACACTACTTGTCCGGCTGCAGGAAGCATTCCGTAGTGCAAGGCGGCAAGTCCCCAGGCTGACTTGTCGAGCCTGGTGCCAAGCGGCATGACAAAGAGTATCATACTTGTAGGCATAATTTTTATCATACAGACAAAAGAGGGCAGTCCTCGAGCTCGTCTCGGGGGCCCGAACTCTTGGTACTTTAATACAAAAGGTAGCGTGGTACATACTGCATCAACTTTAAATCTTCGGAGGAGATTTGCATTCCACGGCCACTCTGTCTCCTTGCCGGAGTCGTCCCTCTTGCGTGCTCGGGGCTTCTGAGCGTCGATCAGGTAGTAGGAATCGTTGCCCAGTACTTTGCTGATGATGAAAGGGCCTTCCCAAGGCGCCAACAACTTGTGCTGGCCGGCTGTTCGCTGGATCAGCTGGAGCACAAGGTCGCCTTCTTGGAAAGATCTTGGCCTGACCTTCCTGTTGTGGTATCGGTGCAGGCTCTGCTGGTAGATGCTGGACCGGCTGAGTGCCAACAACCGGCCCTCTTCCAGCAGATCGACGCCGTCTTGTCGTGCTTCTTCAGCTTCCTCCTTGGTGTACATGGTGACTCGTGGGGAGTCGAACTCTATGTCCGTTGGGATGACGGCTTCGGCACCGTAGACGAGGAAGAAGGGCATGAAGCCGGTTGACTTGTTTGGAGTCGTGCACAGACTCCAGAGGACGGCTGGCAGCTCGTCTAGCCAGCAGCCGGCCGAGCGCTCCAGAGGCTCGATCAGCCGAGGCTTGATGCCGGACAGGATGAGGCCGTTTGCTCGCTCCACTTGGCCGTTTGACTGCAGATGGGCGACGGACACTAGGTCCAGTCGGATGCCCTGTGTTGCACAGAAACGGGCCAAGGCGCCTTTGGCGAAATTTGTGCCGTTGTCGGTGATGATGCTGTGTGGTATGCCGTACCGAATTGTGATATCGGAGATGAAAGTTACGGCAGTCGGACTGTTCAGCTTCTTGATTGGCTTTGCTTCTATCCACTTGGTGAACTTGTCCACTGCGATGAGTAAGTGAGTTAAACCACCTCGTGCTGTTTTGAATGGTCCCACCATGTCTAGACCCCAAACTGCGAAAGGCCGGGCAATGGGGATGGTCTTGAGTGCAGAAGCTGGCTGGCGCGGCTTGGAGCTGAACTTCTGACACCCTTCGCATTTTTGGACCAACTCCTTGGCCTCTTCCAAGGCAGTTGGCCAGAAGAAACCATGTCGAAAGGCTTTGGCGACGAGTGCTCTTGAAGCCGCATGGTGGCCTCACTCGCCTTGATGGATGTCTTTGAGAATCGCTTGGCCTTGCTCTGGCTCTACGCAGCGCTGGTAGACACCAGTGACGCTGCGCCTGACCAGCTCTCTGTTGACTATGGTGTAGGCTACCGCCCGGCGTTGTATTTGCCGAGCTAAAGTTTCATCAATCGGAAGCTCTTTGTTCACCAGGAATTTGAGGATGGGATGGGCCCATGAGGGTGCTGCTATTTCTTCGACTGCCAGAACTTCGACTTGGACGAGGGCGGTTGGGCTGGGAGGTGGCGGGTTGGAGTCAACAGCCGCTTGCTGGGTTGATGAAGTCCCCAGGCCGACTGGCGCGATCCTTGGGCCGAGTTCTGGAGTCTTCGAGTCCGCCACCGTAGTCCCCAGGCCGGGTTTGGCTGTGGCAGCTTTGGGGTCTTCCGCCAAAATCCTCTTTCCGACTGCCGGAGCTTTGGAGTCGGATCCGACGTCTTCGGGAGGAGCCGACACAAAAATGGAGTTTGATTCTGGTGAAGGCTTGACAGACGGCTTAAGGAGGCGTTGAAGGGCGACACCAAATGGTATTGCTTGGCGGGTAGAGACGATTCGTGCCAATGCATCTGCTTGGTCGTTGTCATTTCTTGGCACATGGAGGAACTCGCACCCTTCGAAATACTCGCTGAGTTGCTGCACGAGGAAATGGTAGCTCGCCATGTTTGCATCTTTCGTGTCCCAGTCGCCAGATGATTGCTGGACCACTAAGTCCGAGTCACCATAACACAAGATCCGGCGGATGCCAAGCTCTTTGGCAAGTCGGAGCTCGTGAATGAGCGCCTCGTACTCGGCGACGTTATTGGAGGCGGCGAAGTGGATTTGCAGCGCATATTTGAGCTTGTCGCCTTTGGGAGAGGTGAGGATGTCACCGGCTCCCAAGCCAGTGTGCATCTTGGAGCTGTCGAAATGCATCCGCCAATGGGTGGAATCAAGTGCTGGAGGTAGGTACTGGGTCTCGGCCCAGTCGACGAGGAAGTCGGCCAGTGCTTGTGACTTGATAGCGGTGTGGGGCTGGTAGTGGATGGTGTAAGGAGCCAGCTCTATGGCCCACTTGGCCACTCGACCAGAAGCATCTCGGCTACCAATGATCTCGGCAAGTGGGGCCGTGCAGACCATCGTGATTGGATGCTCTTGAAAGTAAGGCTTCAATTTCTTGGCAGCAAAGTGTACGCCATAGCACATCTTCTGGTAGTGGGGGTAGTTCTGCTTGGAGGTCGACAGTACCTCGCTCAGGTAATATACCGGTCTCTAGACAGGTAGCGCCTTGCCTTCCTCCTTGCGCTCCACTACAATGACCGTGCTGACTACTCGGCTAGTGGCGGCGCTGTACAGGAGCATAGGTTCCTTGGGAGTCGGAGCCGCCAGGACGGGTGGAGTAGTCAACATCTTCTTCAACTGGTGAAAAGCTTCGTTCGCCTTATGGTTCCACTCGAAAAAAGTGGTCTTCTTCATGAGTTGGTATAAGGGGAGAGCTTTCTCACCCAGCCGACTGATGAATCGGCTAATGGACGCTAAGCAGCCGGTGAACTTCTGCACACCCAGCAGTCGGCTGGGTACCTCCATTCTCTCAATGGCCTTGATTTTTACTGGGTTGCATTCTATGCCGCGTTCAGAGACCAGGAAACCTAGGAGCTGGCCGGCTGGTACTCCGAAGACGCACTTCTCGGGGTTGAGCTTGATCTGGAACCGGCGCAGGTTCTCAAAAGTCTCCTTGAGGTCTTCCAGCAGTGTTCCACGCTTTTCCGTCTTCACCACCACGTCGTCCACGTAAACGTGGGCGTTCCTGCCGAGCTGCTTGAGGAGGCACTTCTGCATGCAACGCTGAAAGGTGGCGCTGGCGTTCCTTAAGCCGAACGTCATGGTGAGGTAGAAGAAGGCTCCAAACGGCGTGATGAAAGCAGTTTTCAGTCTGTCAGCCGGGTTTAGCTTGATCTAGTGATACCCTGAGTATGCATCCAAAAAACTCAACAGCTCGCATCCGGCTATGGTGTCTATCACCTAATCGATTCTTGGTAAAGCAAATGGGTCCTTGGGGCAGGCCTTGTTGAGGCTCGTGTAGTCAATACACATTCGCCACTGCTTGTTCTTCTTTAGTACCAGGACCGGATTTGCTAGCCATTCTGGAAAGAACACTTCCATAATGAAGCCGGCTGCTAGGAGTCGGGCTATCTCTTCTCCGACAACTCTTCTCTTCTCTTATGATAAGTGGCGCAGGGGCTGTCTGACCGGCTTTGCATCAGATCGGACAAGTAACTTGTGCTCGGCGAATTCCGTCGGTATACCTGGCATGTCTTTGGGGGACCATGCGAAGATGTCCCGATTCTCACGGAGGAAATCGACGAGCTCGTCTTCCTATTTGCTGTCGAGGTTTGCACCTACGACGGCATACCTCTCTGGGTGCTCCGGGTCCAAGGGTATCTTCTTTGTCTCTTTGGCCGGCTTGAACGAACCCTCAGCCTCTGACTCTTTTGGGTTGGGCGATACCTCAGGCTGCTTGCCGGCCATCACCACAACTCGCTCAAGGAGCCGCTTCTCAGCCGCGATTACCAGGGACTCGGCCAGCCGACTGCTCTTTGCTGCGCAAGCAGACGACTTCCGGTAGTCGCCAGCCATAGTCAGAATTCCCCTGGAACTGGGCATCTTCATCTTGAGGTAGGCATAGTGGGGGACCGCCATGAACTTGGCCAAGGCAGGTCGGCCAAGCAGCGCATGGTATGGGCTCTCAAGATCCACCACCTCAAACCAAACGGGCTCTCTACAGAAGTGATCTTTGTCCCCAAAGAGGACGTCCATCAGGATCTTGCCGATTGGCGAGCAGGAAAGCCCAGTAACAATGCCGTGGAACACAATTCGGTTGTTCTGAAGCTGTCTTTGCTTGATTCCTAACTTCTCCATGGTGTCCTTGTACAGGATATTGATGCTGCCCCCGTCTATCAGAACTCGCGAGAAATGCGCGGCTCGTCTGTCCGTAGCAAAGGTGGCGTCCAGGACCAAGGCATAGGCGCCCGAACTCGGCATTACTTTTGGGTGGTCAGCCCTGCTCCATCTGATGGGCTTCTCAGTCCAGTGCATGAACTCTGGCGTCTCCGACGCTACTGCATTCACCTCTTGTCGCTGCAGCCGCCTGCTGCGTCGATCATCAGCCACACTGGTGAACACCACATAGGATCCATGCTCTTCGGGGTATTCGTCTTGTACTGCGCCGACTGGCCTGACAGCCGGCTGCTGGGGCGGAGGCGGAGGCGGCTGCCCAGCAGGCGGGGGAGGCAGGAGGCCGTCTCCCTTGGCGATCCTGGTGAGCCAGTGGCACTTCCGGGTGGTGTGATTCGACGGCTTTGCGCCGCTGTGGAACTTGCAAGGTCCATCCAAGGTCTGCTCATAGGAGAAGGCAGGCAACCAGTTTGGATCGCTGCCTTTCTGTCGCTTAGGTGGGGGCTGCTCATCTGGCTGCTGGGCTTCAACGGTCGCGACCTGCCGGCTGCTGGAAGCCGGCTGCGGGGCCTTGCGCTTGTTGTCGCCCTGCTGTTGTCACCGGCCGGCATCTGCCGCCGGAGTTCTTGGAGCTTGAGGAGCCACTTTGCCAGTTGTGCTGATTTGAATTTCCGCCTTCATGGAGGAGTCGGCTGTGGCGTATTTATCCGCTATGATCAGCAGTTCGTCGAGGGTTTCTGGCTCATCGCAAAGGAGCTTGTGCTTGAGGAGGGTGCCTTCTCTGCACCCGGCCATGAAGTACTCGATGGCCTGGACCTCGTGCATGCCCTCGCAGGAGTTCCGGAGCTCGGCCCAATGCATGAGGTAATCGCGAGTCGACTCGTCGGGGTCTTGCACGCACAAGGAGAGCTGACGAGGCTTGGGAGGACGCTTGTACGTGCTGGTGAAGTTGCGGACGAACGCTTCGGTGAAGTCGACCCAGCTGTTGATGCCGCGGGGCTTTAGGCTGTTCAGCCATGTTCGGGCCGTGCCCTGGAGCATGAGTGGAACGTACTTTATGGCGACACGCTTGTTGCCGTTTGCTATGCTGACAGCCGTGGAGTAGTCGACTAGCCAGTCTTCCGGCTTCACGGAGCCGGTATACTTGGGCGTGTCTCTTGGGAGCGTGAACCCTGTGGGAAAGGGTTCGTCCCGAATGCGGGGCCCGAAACAAGGCGGACCCAGCTCGTCTTCTTCTTCCAGCGCTAAGGATCGGTGGAGTCGGTCGATCCAGTGGCGGGCGTCGTTCTCTCCAACTCCCTCTCGGCGGCCAAGGCGGTCACCGAGAGTCAGATGGTCAACAGGCAGCGGGGAGACTCGCCTCTCCTTGCGGGGAGGGGGAGGCAGACAGTCGTCCCGTCGTTCCACTCCTCTTGGGCGGCTGTCTCGGTCGCGCTCTATGGTAATGCGAGTCCGACTGTGGCTGACAGTCGGCTCCTTGTCTCTTCTTCCTCGGGCGCCGCCAGTCGGCATCCGAGACGTCGCGCCTTGATCTCAGTGAAGGTCGTCGACGGGCCGTTGAGGCGCCTCCGCGCGGCAGCCGGCCTCGTTCTGCGCGGCGGCCGGGTCGAGAAGCCGCTGGACTCACTCCATCATGAGGCGGCGCTCTTCGCCCTCGAAATTGTCCAGCTCGTCCACCGCTGCCTGGGCGGCTCGGATGTTCTCCGTTGGTGTAGCGTACACAGGGCGGCTTGCCCCAAACAGGTTGGCGATGGCTACGCCGCGCTGCTGGACCGCGCCAAGGCGGCTAGGCCCCGCCGGGGCCGGCGAGCCGCCGACGGCGCGATCCATATCCCGCTGGTAGGCTTCTGACAAGCGCCTCATGCTGGCCAGCTTCTTCGCGCCTTCAACGAGCTGAAGGCGGCGCGCCTCCAACGTCTCTGTGTCAGCGTCTTCCGGAATGGGCGCAGTTAGGTCTTGCAGCGCCGCGCCGAGCGAGTCATGCGCTCCTCCACCGGGGAGCTCGTCATGACTGATGACTAGCACCTCAGTGACGGTGCTTCTGTTGCTCTCGGCGTGGGGGAGAGGTTCGTCGTAGACCACCACATTGGTGGGGAACGCGTCGAGCGACGCGGTGTCGGAGTCGACCAGCATCGGGTCGGTGGAGCCTACGGACTCCAAGTCTACGGCAGGCTCGCCAGAAACATGGAGTTGATCGAGGAGGCCCGCGAGGAGGTTCTCGGGGCCGCCCGTGCCTGCGTTGGATGCAGGTTCGTCGGAGAGGCAGACCTCGCCGACAAGTTCGGCCAAGGAGCTGACCGCGCAAGTGATCTCGATGCCGCTTAGCGCATCGGCGCAAACTCCGTCTGGCGTGCCAGGCTGGCTGCGCTCACCAGGGAGGAAAAGGGTTCCCGTCCAGAGCAGATCTCCGGACGGCGGTGCACCAGGCCCCACGGTGGGCGCCAAATGTCGAGGGTTTGGTGCGACATATGCCAACGGATGGCTTATCCTGGTGGGGGCGAGTAGAATGTCGCCGGTGCCTGGAAACGGGATGAGGCGAAGACATGCACGCCGGCGAATCTTACCCAGCTTTGGGGCTCTCCGGGGAGATAATACCCCTACTGCTGCTCTGCGGGGTCTCCGCATGATCACTATGGTAAAGTGTTTACACGGTTGCTCCTTGAGATGTTTTCTGGTGGTAGGAGAGGGTAAGGCTAGCTCTCTCCCTTCTATATGATCTGGTCTAGAGCTAATGGGTTCCAACCCTTTGCATGGGTGCCCTGGGGGGGTTTATATAGGCCTACCCCCTAGGGGTACAATGGTAATCCGGCTGGACACGGGCCCAGTCGTCAGTGCCTCTGGCCTCCGTCTTCTCTGCCGACCGCTGGGGCCCGCCGACTGGCCTGGTACGGAGCCGACAGGCCGCGTCCACCGCGGGCGGGTCTTGCCGGCTGCTGATTACTGTAGCCGTGCTTCTGATGACGCGGGCTTGATCATGAGATCGTGGCAACAGCCCCGCCGCCTGGCGGGCGATCACTGTTGCCAGTCCCCATCACATCTTGATTAATGGCGCGTGGGCCCCGGGGGAGGGCTCGACCGACTCCCCCGGGCCGACTCCCGACGGGTCCGACTGGTGGTTCTCCTGCCGTCTGGGGTCTCACTGACTGGTGGGGCCTGCTGCCTCGAGGCCATACAGACAAGCCGTCGTGGGTGCAGGATTCAGCCCCGTGGTGCTGATGTCAGGGCCAGCATGGCAACAGTGCCACGCCGCACGGAGATCTACCGGGGTATGGCGTGCTGTGGCCATGCCTGCCCTTGGTGAGGGGTGAGGGTGGGCTTCGCTGTAGACACGCCCCTGCCTCATCCCCTTTGATGAGGTCATGGGGTTTGTTGGAGTCGCAAGCCGACTCCCCAAAGCCAGCTTCTCTGGAAGTCGTCCCTAGGACTCGGCCATGAGCGGGCAGTCGGCCGCCTTGCCGTCGACTCCTCAGGAGGCGGCTCTTTGTCCTGGGGTCTTGAGGGGCGCAGCCTGCCCCGATGTCTTGAAAGGTTCTGGGACCCATTACTCCGACATTATATGTAAAGCGTATTTACAGCCGAACCGTTTTCTTCTTATGTTTTATTTAAAAACAGATTTGACCACGACTTTGACTTCCTCTAGTTTTTAAACCACAACTCCAAATGAATTGATTTTTTTCTGACATCCCTCATTTTTCATCTAGTTTATTTCAGTATTTATTTCAAAAATTTATTAAACACTTTTTGGTACTGTTTTTGAATTATGTGGTAATTGCAATATTTTTGAAAATAGGAAAATGGAGGGAAGATAAAAAATTTCAAAGTATTGGAGTGCACCCAATCTTCCTGCATGCTCAAGGCAAGCATCTTGAACACTTGATATGGTGAATGCATGGTCGATTCTTTGTGAGAAATACTGGATCATGTTGAATTCAAATAAAACTTGCATATGACCATTTTTGCATGCATGATCCATTGATATGTTGTTCTCCTCATTTAAACGTGTAAAGTGAGTATGGTTATTTCCACGTGCCACACATGCTTATGTTGTTCCAGACTAATCTGCAGGGAGAAACAGTCACGAGAAAAGTGACCGTGAGACTGAAATCTCGTTGTGACGAGAGTGATCAGTGAGGGTATGTTGGAACATACCTGGTGGTGACGCTGTTGGGTACTGCCAATAAGTTATATTGTGCTAACCACTGCAGGAAAAGTTAAACCTCCTGAGTTGACCATAGATCGAGTCTTGTTCCAGTAACCCCCATACTTGTTCCGTGCTACCACTTGTCCCTGCAACAGGCAGGGTATGGTTCAGTAAGTTGTTAACCCCTTTCCGTGCACACACTATACAGAGAGGTCATGGTGAAAGATACCAGAGGCCTCTGGTAGGCATGTCATCTGGTCAGGGGGCATGGGTGTATCTGGCTGGGCCGAGAGGGGGGCACCCCTTGTAATCTGCATGTTATGAAATAGTGATCCCATGCTATTCGAGACGATGGTTTCCCCGTCTTAGATTTTTTCTTGAACGATGCTTTGGGTGATTCTTGGCATCTGGAGAGTGAATCTGGTGTGTGCTGGTCAGGTGTGTTTTCAACCCAAAGGCCATAACAGGAATTAGTCAACGTCTCAGCGTTGGCTAAAGAAATCCTATACATGTGGGTAAAGAGTGCACCCTCTGCAGAGTTATACCTATTCGAATAGCCGTGTCCATGGTTAAGGACTACAGTCTGGGTTGGTCAAGTGTTGGTCTTAGTGTCAGTCTCCGGAGGAAATTATTAAATTGACCATGATCCATTTGCAGGATAATGATTGTCACTACTAGTGCTATGATGTATATTGTTGTTGACCTGAGTATTATTATGGACTAACCTTTTCCCTCTTGTGTGAAATCTTGAGTATCTCTTGGGATGGCTAGACTACCCGAGATACTCATTTTGTTTTCTTTTGTTTTCTTTTCTGAGTATCACTTGGGATGGCTAGTCCACCTGGACACTCATGTTATTTTCCTATAAGCCCCTTATGAGGCGTCGCTTCAGACACCCGACTGTGGCATTTATTGTCAAGACCTCTTAAGGCGTCGCTTTTAGACACCCATTTGGAATTTCTTTTTCAAGACCTCTCGTGGCGTCGCTTGAGTTCTCGGGCGGTTCTTTCTTGCCCGATTCTCTTTAGACACCCGCTTGACATTTTTCTTGGAATTCTTTGGGCGGTCCAACGCCCGATGTTCCATATCATTTCCTTGATTTACCGCTGACATGGATTACTTATCCTTCCGCACCGCATGAATACTTGTTATGCTATGCTTTAATTTTCAGTCAACACATGCATACAATTTAATTCATCATGAGCGTATGCATCCAGTATATCTTTTGTTCATCATGTTTGCGAGTACATTCAAAAGTACTCACTGGCTTGTCCCTAGCTATTGTCTTGGCCAGATCATGATTCGGAGAGGAGTATTGCGAAGACACCCCGCAACATAGGATTCGAAGATAGCAGCCATGCAAGATAGGAGTTATCCGGGTTAGCTGTTCCTGTGGGAATGGAGTCCCGTCAACGTTGGAGATCCACGAGTCGCTTCCATCATCCACCACTCGAGATCCTTGTTATATTCATTGGACCTTTGTGGTCTTGTACTCAATTTCTTGTAATTGCTTGGAATTCTGTATCAAGGAAGTGTACACCAGCAAACAGTAATCCTGGGGCTGGTGATGACACAAGGGTCATTTGCTGGGATTTATGTCCTGGAAATCCGGCCCCTACAGCCACCCCTCGTCGCCTCCCCCGTCTCTGTCCGTCCCCTTCCTCGTCGCCGTCCGTTGCCGTCCCCGTCGCCATCCCCGTCCCTGCCGTCCTCGTCGCCGCGCCCTGCCCCGTCCTCCCGTCGTCCCCGCCTGGCCCGTCCCCGTCCCCGTCGTTGCCGCCCCGTCCCCATCCCCGTCGTCACCGCCCGTCTCCGTCCCTGTCGCCGCCCCTCGTCGCCGCGCCTCGCCGGTGAGCTCCTGCCACGGCTGCCATGTCCACACACACACATTGTTATAGAAATGTTAGCAATTTTTCTGTTTTTTAATTACAAAAATATTAGAAATGTTAGTTATATTGAAATGTTAAATTTTTTTCTGTTTTTTAGTTATAGAAATATTTATAGAAATCTTAGCAATTTTTTTGTTTTTTAGTTATAGAAATATTAGAAATGTTAGTTATATATATAGAAATGTTAGAAATTTTAGAGGTAGTTTTAGCTAGATGAATTAGATTAATGTCAAATCGTTAGAATTTGCATATAGAATTTTAGTTATCACAATCCAATCATTTAAAAAATGTTACTTTTTGCGGGCATATAGTATTTGTTCTCGACGATGCCCGGCCCGCATCCTCGCCGTCGACCCGTTCGCCATGATGTCCGGCTGACCCATGTCCGGGACTGGGCTCCGCCGGGCTGGCACTGGGAGGTGCTGCCTGGAGGGGCGCGCCGCTTGGTGAGGAACCCGGCCTCGGGTCCCGTTGTCGACCCTGATCTCCTTTGGTGGCGTTCGCCTGGGCCACATTCGGTGTAGAGGGAGCCGGCCCTGCCGAAGGTGGTGCGTCGTCGTGTCAGGGAGGAGGACGAGCACGTCCATCGCTACATGGCTGCTATGGACGCCAGGTTCTCCAATAACTGGCAGGTTCCTTGGGCAGATGACCGGAGATATGATCATGTGATGGTTCCTTATCTTTGGGTGTCCACCGCCCGCGCCCCTGGAACCGCGAGTGGCCTAGATTCTTCTGTAGTATTCAATCTTTATTAGCTACCTAGCCAATGATGTATTCAAGATTATATATTATTCGAGACGATGTATTCGAGATTATATATTATTCGAGACGATGCATATTATGTACTATATGATTCAGTTTTTCCTTATTGATTGCATCCATGCATTGTAATTTGAATACTAAATTGTTTTATATTTATTCTACATTAGTGTTAAATAAAAGCTATGGCGGACAATACCGGCAGAGAGGGAGAAGAGGCCATGTTCGAGATCATACGCAGCCCTACCAGGCCAGATGATCTGAATGAAGCAGATGACGGCTCCCAATATCTGAACAACACCGGGGAGGGTGATGATAAGATATTCGATCAGGGCGACCGAGCTGATGAAGTCATGAACTATTATTATGATTATGACTATGATGACACAAACAATGTTGATTTTGAAATAACAAAGACTACCGGCGAGGTATATTTATATAAGCAGGCATCTAGTGATCATCATATGTTTTTTATGATTTGAATATATATTAACGAATCGATCTTTCTTCTTTCAGCCCTTCAGATCGAGCAAATCTGCTTCTACAGACAGCAGGACAAAGCGAGGCCCAGGCAAAAAGTTGAAGGAGGGTGTAAAGTACAACATCGATTCCATCAAAGCAGGTGGCGAACCCCTCACGCCTAAGAACATTGCGAACAAGTTCGTTCGTCAGTGCGGAGTTCTTGTGAAGGACTAACTCCCGATCTCCATTCAAGAATGGAAAGAGCCAAAAACTAAACGTCCAGATGTTACTTGGGTCAACGACAGAGCAAAAGCCAATCTTTGGGAATCTCTGATGGAACATTTCACCCTACCAGATTATTTCACTGATGCAGATGTGTAGAAAGTCAAGGACGCTGCTCTTAAGAAGATGGCAATTGCATTCAACACCCACCAGAAAAATGTATGGGCCAACTATCTCGCTGCAAACAGGAAGACTCCTGAATTCACGGGAACACTGGAGAAGCAAAGAGAACACTAGCCCGCTTTCGTGGAATTCAAGGAATCAGAAATATCTAAGGAACGGTCGAGAAAAAACAAGGCCAATGCCGCAAACAAGATGCAGTTCCATAGGCTGGGGCCAGGTGGCTACGCGGTGGCAATGCCTAAGTGGGATAAGTCTGAGCAAGATATGGAGGATGCAGGGGTCGCTCCGGTTACTAGGAGCTGCCCCCAGGTGCAGAACTTGGTTCTATGCGCATGGGGGGAGTTGGACCCGAAGACAGGCGAGGTTTCGAAGAAGGCAAGTTTAAAAGGAGCTGAACAAAAGTTACTTGACGCAATAGAAGATGCTCGAAAGGGTGTGTTCACACCCAATAGAGAGAACGACAAGCTTACGCGCGCCCTGGGAAATCCTGAACACCCGGGAAGAACACGAGGCAAGGGCGTTATTCCCTGGTATGAGGGATTTTCAGAATGGAACAACGACTACACGACCCATGCAAGAAAGAAGAGGGAGGAGGAGAAGAAGAGGAAGCTGGAGGAGGAGCAGAGGAAGCAGGACGCAGAACGCCTTCAAGGCCTAGAAGCAAGGCACACGGACTTTGGCACTCAAATTCCAGCAGCAGCAGCAGATCGACTCACTTAGCTAGGAAAGGGGGTCTCAGCAGCGGCAATAGCAAGCGGATGATCGTCCAGCATTGGATAGCACCGTCCCATCCATGCTGAGAAGCAGCATTGGTTTCGCCCCGGGCGACCCACTGCTGGATACATACCCTGTGGATGACATCATAGAGGACACTAACTGTGAGCTACACTTCAAAATGAAGAACATATCCATGAAGGTGGCACACGCCCTTGCTTTGACAAATACCCCCGAAGAAACCTTCCATTGCACCCCGATTCCAACGGGCTATACTCGTGTCTTGGTTGATGAGGTGGTGGACCAATATTCGGGGCTAGAGCTTGACATTCCTGGAGGTGACGACGAGCACACACTGGGAGAGGCCATACATCGTATCATCCTATGGAGAAAGGATTGCATCATCTTTCGAAGGCCACCGACACTGCGTCAGCCGACTCCTCCTCGAAGTCTGCCACCGAGTCATGGGACTCCCGCTCCTCCAAGTCCACGAACGCGTGAGCCGACTCCTCCTCGAAGTCCGCCACCGTGTTAGCAGACTCCCGCTCCTCCAAGTCCACGAACGCTTGAGCCGAATCCTCCTCGAAGTCCGCCACTGTGTCAGCAGACTCCCGCTCCTCCAAGTCCACCAATGCGTGAGCAGACTCCTGCTCCAACTCAGCCACGTCAGCTGTCTCTGCCGCCTCAGCAATCACAGAAGAGACACGCCGCAGCTATGGTGCGTAGCGGTATGAGTTGAGGTAGTACAGGAGGTACATGCAGAGGCAAGCGATATAAATATGGTCCAAGCAGCCTCGCTCCTCTTCCTCAGAGGCCTTACGACATGACCGAGGATCAAAACAAAGCCATAGTGAAGGCCCAAGTGGACGCCCATTTTGGACCGAAACCGGCACCGCCGCCAAGGGAGAAAGTGCCTGAGGAAAAGATTGACCACTTCATTCGTATGGCTAGACCACCAGCTCCCAAGCCTGTTGACTCTGACTATGAGCGCCAACTCAGGAAGGCACATCGAGCACGACTAGAGGGAAGCAAGCTCGAGCCAACAAGCAGCTGCCAAAAAATGCGGGAAAACCATTCCCCAGCTAGGAGAACAGGCGGCGCAATCGACCCCCCCCCCCCTGCTTGTTGTGCCAACAACACATGAGAGTACGCGTGCCGTATATTATTATGGGCAAACCGTTCCCCAGCTGAACAATCTGGTAATAACCGAGGAGCATATAAGCCAGGCTAAAATGCTCGGTTTCAGTGTTGGACAACTCCTCGACATCGAGCCCATGTCTCCTCTTAGAGAGGAGGAAATAAAACAACAATATGTCCGCGGCCAAACTTTGGTCAAGCCCGAGGAGGTCAAGAACCTCCCAACGAGAATGTATGAATTGCATTAGTGGTACATGAACATTACCAAGATTTCCAATCGAGAGTCCCTCATGGTGAATGTCAAGGAGGAGAATTACTACCATGAGAAAGCTCTGTCCGTTGAGTATTCAGAACTATTTTAGTTATACAATCAAGACGCACTCAACAAATCTCTTGTCAGTTGCTATTGTCTGTAAGTGATTTCTTTCTATAATTTATGTCTCAAGCTAGCTATAGTGATCGTTTTGATCAATCATTACCTGCAATTATCCTCACTATATTCTTTTCTGTGGTATTATGCAGGATGAAGAAGTATGAAATGAAAAAATCTGGACGCTGTGGCATTGGGTTCATTGACCCTAATACCGTTAATGAGTACACATAGAATATTCCAAGTTGTCAAGAAAGTTTAGAGGAAAGCATGCTAGAGTTCTTCAAGCGCCTCAATAGTAATGAAGATATACTACTTCCTTACAACTTCCTGTGAGTCACACTGTCTTGTACTACAAATTCTGTTTTTGCTTACTAGCTAGCTAGATGTTAATAATTAAGTGCATAGGGTTTAGGCTAGTTGATTAGTGTTGTGCACATGCCCACTTAATTAAGACATGCAAACGTGTGTGCATCCAGTTTCCACTGGATCTTGTTAGTCATTAAAGTTGATAAAGGAACAATTGAAGTACTGGACTCACTACTTAAGGCAGAAAGTGACTTCGCCATCGTGAAGGGGATAGTCGGCAGGTAATTTCAATCATTATTTACTATATCTCGGCCTATTTAATTAGTTCGTCATTTCCTGATATCAACTATTTAATAACCACTTTATTCATTTTCTTTGCTGGCGGGAAGGGCTTGGGCAAAGTTCATCAAGGTGACTCCGGGCAAATGGCGACAAAAGCTGTATTGGTATCGACCCAAGGTAAGTAATTAAGTATTACTAGCTAGCTTACCATCTCTTTAATTCTTGTTTCAATACCATTAAATAATTATCATGCTTGATTTAATTATTATCTAATTAAATTCCATTCTTGTAAAGGCCCTGAGGCAGGCTCTGGGGAATAATCTATGTGCATACTACGTTTGCGAGAACATTCGCATGATGGCATCCGAAAGGAGCAAATCTCAAAGACAGGAATGGGTACGTTTGCCAGAACACTATTCACAATATTTACATAATTATCGATATCTAGTCACACAACTAATACACATGCATATTGATCTCCTTCTTAATAGTTCAAAGAGGTGCGGGAGAAGCACCTACCAACGGAGCGCATACTAGCACTTCAAGAGGAAATAGCGGGATTTTTGCTCGACCAGGTCATAGATCCCAAAGGAGAATACTATTACCCGCTACCGCCCCCATGAACCACTTGTCATCGTCCTCCGAAGGCACCAAGGCAACATGTAGGAGAAATTGTATATATATATACATGTGTACGTGTGAATAATTAATGGTGGTTGTGAGACATTCAATGATATATATATACATATATATATATGATTTGTTCTACGAGAAAATCTATTTATATATATGCATAACGTGTACAATACGTAGTATCGTAAAATACCAGCAAACAAAAAAGAATTATATGGAAAACACAAAATTAATGGAAAAATTAAAAATAAAATCAAAACCACCCCAAACATTTAGTGTCGGTTGGTGTTACCAACAGGTACTAATGTCGTACACGCACCCGGGCCTGGCTCGTGCCACGTGGTGGCACTTTAGCGCCGGTTCGTGATGAACCGGTACTAAAGGGGGGACCTTTAGTCCCCACTCTTTGGTGCCGGTTCTGGAACCGGCACTAAAGTCCCTTACGAACCGACGCTAAAGCCCGGTTCTGCGCTAGTGTTCCCTCAATTTTTGAGAACCAAGGTATCAATCCAGTAGGAGACCACGCGCGAGTCACCTCGTACCTGCACAAACAAATAAGAAGCTCGCAATCAACATGATAAAGTGGTCGTCAATCCCTTCACGACCACTTGCAAGAGTGAGATATGATAGAGATAATAATAATAAGATAAATATTTTTGGTATTTTTATGATATATATTGAAAGTAAAGATTGCAAAATAAACGGTAATGGAAATAACGGTGGATTAATATGATGGAAGATAGACCCGGGGGCCATAGGTTTCACTAGTGGCTTCTCTCAAGATAGCACAAGTATTGCGGTTGGTGAACAAATTACTGTCGAGCAATTGATAGAAAAGCGAATAATTATGAGAATATCTAGGCATGATCATGTATATAGGCATCACGTCCGAGACAAGTAGACCGAAACGATTCTGCATCTACTACTATTACTCCACACATCGACCGCTATCCAGCATGCATCAAGAGTATTAAGTTCATAAGAACAGAGTAACGCCTTAAGCAAGATGAGATGATGTAGATGGATAAACTCATGCAATATGATATAAACCCCATATTTTTATCCTCGATGGCAACAATACAATACGTGTCGTTTCCCTTTCTGTCACTGGGATCGAGCACCGCAAGATTGAACCCAAAGCTAAGCACTTCTCCCATTGCAAGAAAGATCAATCTAGCAGGCCAAACCAAACTGATAATTCGAAGAGACTTGCAAAGATAAACCAATCATACATAAAACAATTCAAAGAAGATTCAAATATTGTTCATAGATAGACTTGATCATAAACCCACAATTCATCGGATCTCGACAAACACACCGCAAAAGAAGATTACATCGAATAGATCTCCAAGAGAATCGAGGAGAACTTTGTATTGAGATCCAAAGAGAGAGAAGAAGCCATCTAGCTACTACTTATGGACCCGAAGGTCTGAGGTAAACTACTCACACATCATCGAAGGGGCCATGGAGTTGATGTAGAGGCCCTCTGTGATCAATGCCCCCTCCGGCGGAGCTCCAGAAAAGGCCCCAAGATGGGATCTCTTGGGTACAGAAGGTTGTGGCGGTGGAAATAGGGTTTCATGGTGCTCCTGGATGTTTGCGGGGTATATGGATATATATAGGAGGAATAAGTAGGTCGGTGGAGCAACGAGGGCCCCACGAGGGTGGAGGGCCAGCCCCCTGCCTCGTGGCCGCCTCGTTGATTGCTTGACGTTCACTCCAAGTCCTCTGGATCACGTTTGTTCCAAAAATCATGTTCCCGAAGGTTTCATTCTGTTTAGACTCCGTTTGATTGTGACAGCCTGGTTTTTGCCCTCCTTTATTTGCCTGATTTTCAGTCGGATTGATTTTGAAATTTGGAGTTTTTGAATCTTTTCATATGGACTTAAGCACTTGGGTACCCCTTGGCTTTCACCCAAGTGTCCCATTTCCCTCTCTAACCATCATTCCCCTCTGGTTCATCTAAAAATAATTATTGGAATATTTTTATTAAATGAAAAATATTCATTTCCCTCTCTTAAACCCTAGCTAGATCAATGTGCTCCAAAGCAACCCCAATTTTTCTTGCCCACAAAAAATTGAGAAAATTCAAAAATATTCTTGGAACCCTAGGGTACCCTCCTGAGAAAAAATATTGCATAACTTTTTGGAATATTTTTGCTACAAAAAATATTTTTTGTTTTGGACAGAAATGGTAGCTTCTACAGCAACTACCATTTTACTTGCTCCATTGGGGCTGATTTTTCTTGTGCATCATCACCTTAGTTGATGATTGCTACCCTCCAAAGCTCAGCTCCCAACTCCCAGCCGTTTGACCTCAGTAACCTCTCAAAGTTACTGATCAGAAACTTACTAGGCTTGTGAAATCTTTTCTACTGCGTCTGAATCCAAACCAAAGCGTGGTAACCTTCAAAACTACCACGAACAACATGCCAGACATGAAGTTTGGGCTTAGGTCGGCCTGAGGTCAGAGTTCACGCAGTGACCGCGTTCGTCCAAGCGTGCTGGCATATGGCCAACGCACTCTACGATGCGCCCAAGCCTCTGTTGATCGCGTGCTCGCTTCCCCGCCTGCCTAAGCGTGCCAAACCTCGCCACCATCTTCGTCCTAGCCCCCTTAACTCTCCCCTGGCACTTGCCGACGCCAGAGCTCGCCGCAGCAGGCACGGGCACGGTCCGGCCAACAAAACAGTGCGGTGCGCACTGTGCTCGTCGTCACCCCAGTGCCCATGTGCTCGTCCCCGTTCGCCCACAGTCCCCTGATACGTCTCCAATGTATCTATAATTTTTGATTGCTCCATGTTATATTATCTACTATTTTGGAAATTATTGGGCTTTATTATCCACTTCTATATTATTTTTGGGACTAACCTATTAACCGGAGGCCCAACCCAGAATTGCTGTTTTTTTTGCCTATTTTAGGGTTTCGAAGAAAAGGAATATCAAACGGAGTCCAAACGAAATGAAACCTTCGGGAACGTGATTTTCTCAACAAACGTGATCTAGGAGACTTGGACCCTATGTCAAGAAACAAATGAGGAGGCCACGAGGTAGGGGGGCGCGCCTACCCCCCAGGCGCCCCTCCACCCTCGTGGGCCCCCTGTTGCTCCACCGATGTACTCCTTCCTCCTATATATACCTACGTACCCCCAAACGATCAGATACGGAGCCAAAAACCTAATTCCACCGCCGCAACTTTCTGTATCCACGAGATCCCATCTTGGGGCCTGTTTCGGAGCTCCGCTGGAGGGGGTATCCATCACGGAGGGCTTCTACATCAACACCATAGCATCTCCGATGAAGTGTGAGTAGTTTACCTCAGACCTTAGGGTCCATAGTTATTAGCTAGATGGCTTATTCTCTCTTTTTGGATCTCAATACAAAGTTCTCCCCCTCTCTTGTGGAGATCTATTCGATGTAATCTTCTTTCTGCGGTGTGTTTGTTGAGACCGATGAATTGTGGGTTTATGATCAAGATTATCTATGAACAATATTTGAATCTTCTCTGAATTCTTTTATGTATGATTGGTTATCTTTGCAAGTCTCATCGAATTATCAGTTTGGTTTGGCCTACTAGATTGATCTTTCTTGCAATAGGAGAAGTGCTTAGCTTTGGGCTCAATCTTACGGTGTCCTTTCCCGGTGACAGTAGGGGCAGCAAGGCACGTATTGTATTGTTGCCATCAAGGATAACAAGATGGTTTTTTTATCATATTGCATGAATTTATCCCTCTACATCATGTCATCTTGCTTAAGGCGTTACTCTGTTTCCATGAACTTAATACTCTAGATGCATGCTGGATAGCGGTCGATGAGTGGAGTAATAGTAGTAGATGCAGGCAGGAGTCGGTCTACTTGTCTCGGACGTGATGCCTATATACATGATCATACCTAGATACTCTCATAACTATGCTCAATTCTGTCAATTGCTCAACAGTAATTCGTTCACCCACCGTAAAATACTTATGCTCTTGAGAGAAGCCACAAGTGAAACCTATGGCCCCCAGGTCTATCTTCATCATATTAATCTTCCTATACTTATTTATTTACTTTACTTTTTTACTTTGATTTTTTTACTTTGCTTTTTTACTTTGCATCTTTATCACAAAATTACCAAAAATATTATCTTATCATATCTATCAGATCTCAGTCTCATGAGTGACCGAGAAGGGATTGACACCCCCTTATCGCATTGGTTGCGAGGAGTTATTTGTTTTGTGCAGGTACGAGGGACTCGCGCGTAGCCTCCTACTGGATTGATACCTTGGTTCTCAAAAACTGAGGGAAATACTTACGCTACTCTGCTGCATCATCCTTTCCTCTTCAAGGAAATCCAACGCAGTGCTCAAGAGGCAGCAAGCAGATTTCTGGCGCCTTTGCCGGGGAGTCTACGCAGAAGTCAACATACCAAGTACCCATCACATGCCCTTATCTCTCGCATTACATTATTTGCCATTTGCCTCTCATTTTCCTCTCCCCCACTTCACCCTTGCCGTTTTATTTGCCCTATCTCTCTCTATCCTCCCTCTCTTTCTCTATTTGCCTCTTTTTGCCGTCATGTTTGAAATTGGGGAAATTATTGTCATTATGGACAATAATAATATCATGAAAAATTCTGATGCTCCTGCTGAACAACCCCCTATCTTACATACAAAGAAATTTCGTACTGGTAGTGGTAATATTATTGGAAAAGGAGTTATCCAAGATTTCTTTACTTGTGCCGGTGCTTTGCCTTCTATGGGTAGTTCTATTCTTCATAGAACCAGTAGCCTTGCGGACGCTATCGCCATGCTTGTACTTGAACTTGAAAGACAATTTGTGCACTTGCATCCTTGCATACAAAGGATTTTCCTAGAATTTTCTAATATTGAGCATTCTTCTGTTAAACGTGCCGCTACTATCTTTTTGGCTCATGAGTTTAGATTCATAATAAAAGAGGCCAAAGAAATATTTGCGCATTATAGGGTGGACGCTGGTCGTCCTCCCATAACTATCCTTTTTGATCAAGAAGAAATAATGTGTTTTCAATCTCTAGATTTTGTTGCTTTCAATGAGAATCTTAGAAAAAAGGTTCCTGCCAATGTTCTAGTTGATAGAATCTCTGAACTTAATAATGATTTGGGTATTCAAAATAATGAGTTAGGATATTCTCTCGAGTTTAGGCTCACAAAGTTCTGTCAAAAGAATGCTTATAATGATGAATTAATTGTGCAATACGAAGGGCCGAAGGAGGAACTTATACCTCCTAAAGTTGATCTTGGGGACTCTTGTCCCATTAAATTTGGCCCTTTTGATTACTTTTGCTTGCCTCAAAGAAAAATTGCTGCCAAGCGTAGAGAATATGAAATGAGCTTTAATGATTTATCCCACTACTATGGCAATACCTAGATCTATCCATGCTTTTTATGCCTAGCTAGGGGCGTTAAACGATAGCGCTTGTTGGGAGGCAACCCAATTTTATTTTTATTCATTGATTTTTGCTCCTGTTTAGTAATAGATAATTTATCTAGCCTCTGGTTTGGTTGTGTTTTTGTGTTTAATTAGTGTTTGTCCCAAGTAGAACCGTTGGGAAGACTTGGGGAAAGTCTTGTTCATCTTGCTGTAAAAAAACAGAAACTTTAGCGCTTACGAGAACTGCTGCCATTTTTATTTGGAAAGAGCTATTTAGTTAATTATTTTTGCAGATGATTAATAGATAAATTCTCACGTACAGCAATTTATTTTAGAATTTTTGGGGTTCCAGATCTTGCGCTAGCTACATATTACTACAGACTGTTCTGTTTTTGACAGATTCTGTTTTTTGTGTGTTGTTTGCTTATTTTGATGAATCTATGGCTAGTAAAATAGTTTATAAACCATAGAGGAGTTGGAATACCGTAGGTTTAACACCAATAAAAATAAAGAATGAGTTTATTACAGTACCTTGAAGTGGTCTTTTGTTTTCTTTCGCTAATGGAGCTCACGAGATCTTCTACTTTGAGTTTTGTGTTGTGAAGTTTTCAAGTTTTGGGTAAAGATTTGATGGATTATGGAACAAGGAGTGGCAAGAGCCTAAGCTTGGGGATGCCCATGTCACCCCCAATATAATCTAAGGACACCTAAAAGCCAAAGCTTGGGGATGCCCCGGAAGGCATCCCCTCTTTTCGTCTACTTCTATCGGTAACTTTACTTGGAGCTATATTTTTATTCACCACATGATATGTGTTTTGCTTGGAGCGTCTTCTATGATTTGAGTCTTTGATTTTTAGTTTACCACAATCATCCTTACTGTACACACTTTTTGAGAGAGCCATACATGATTTGCAATTTGTTAGAATACTCTATGTGCTTCGCTTATATCTTTTGAGTTATATAGTTTTGCTCTAGTACTTCACTTATACTTTTAGAGCACGGTGGTGGATTTGTTTTATAGAAACTATTGATCTCTCATGCTTCACTTATATTATTTTGAGAGTCTTAAATAGCATGGTAATTTTCTTAAATAATCATAATATGCTTGGTATGCAAGAATAGTAAAAACTTTCTTATGAGTGTTTTGAATACTAAGAGAAGTTGGATGCTTGATAATTGTTTTGAGATATGGAGGTAATAATATCAAAGTCGTGCTAGTTGAGTAGTTGTGAATTTGAGAAATGCTTGTGTTGAAGTTTGCAAGTCCCGTAGCATGCACGTATGGTAAACGTTGTGTAACAAATTTGAAACATGAGGTGTTCTTTGATTGTCATCCTTATGAGTGGCGGTCGGGGACGAGCGATGGTCTTTTCCTACCAATCTATCCCCCTAGGAGCATGCGCGTAGTGCTTGGTTTTTGATGACTTGTAGATTTTTGCAATAAGTATGTGAGTTCTTTATGACTAACGTTGAGTCCATGGATTATACGCACTCTCACCCTTCCATCATTGCTAGCCTCTTCGGTACCGTGCATTGCCCTTTCTCACATTGAGAGTAGGTGCAAACTTCACCGGTGCCTCCAAACCCCGTGATACGATACACTCTTTCACACATAAACCTCCTTATATCTTCCTCAAAACAGCCACCATACCTACCTATTATGGCATTTCCATAGCCATTCTGAGATATATTTCCATGCAACTTTCCACCATTCCGTTTATGATGACACATTCATCATTGTCATATTGCTTAGCATGATCATGTAGTTGACATAGTATTTGTGGCAAAGCTATCGTTCATAATTATTGCATACATGTCACTCTTGGTTCATTGCATATCCCGGTACACCGCCGGAGGCATTCATATAGAGTCATACTTTGTTCTAGTATCAAGTTGTAATCATTGAGTTGTAAATAAATAGAAGTGTGATGATCATCATTTTCTAGAGCATTGTCCCAAGTGAGGAATAAATAAATAAATAAATAAATAAAAGAAGAGAAATGCCATAAAAAAGAGAAGGCCCATAAAAAGAAAAAAATGAGAGAAAAAGAGAGAAGGGACAATGCTAATATCCTTTACCACACTTGTGCTTCAAAGTAGCACCATAATCTTCATGATAGAGAGTCTCTTATTTTGTCACTTTCATATACTAGTGGAAATTTTCATTATAGAACTTGGCTTGTATATTCCAACAATGGGCCTCCTCAAGTGCCCTAGGTCTTGTGAGCAAGCAAGTTGGATGCACACCCACTCAGTTTCTTTTGTCGAGCTTTCATACATTTATAGCTCTAGTGCACCCGTTGCATGGCAGTACCTACTCCTTGCATTAACATCAATCGATGGGCATCTCCATAGCCCATTGATTAGCCTCGTTGATGTGAGACTATCTCCTTTTTTGTCTTCTCCACATAACCCCCATCATCATATTCTATTCCACCCATAGTGCTATGTCCATGGCTCGCGCTCATATATTGCGTGAAAGTTTATAGGTTTGAGATTACTAAAGTATGAAACAATTGCTTGGCTTGTCATCGGGGTTGTGCATGATGAGAGCATTCTTGTGTGACGAAAATGGAGCATGACTAAACTATATGATTTTGTAGGGATGAACTTTCTTTGGCCATGTTATTTTGAGAAGACATAATTGCTTAGTTAGTATGCTTGAAGTATTATTATTTTTATGTCAATATGAACTTTTATCTTGAATCTTTCGGATCTGAATATTCATACCACAACTAAGAAGAATTACATTAAAATTATGCGAAGTAGCACTCCACATCAAAAATTATCCTTTTTGTCATTTACCTAGTGGAGGACGAGCAGGAATTAAGCTTGGGGATGCTTGATACGTCTCCAACGTATCTATAATTTTTGATTGCTCCATGCTATATTATCTACTGTTTTGGACATTATTGGGCTTTATTATCCACTTTTATATTATTTTTGGGACTAACCTATTAACCGGAGGCCCAGCCCAGAATTGCTATTTTTTTGCCTATTTTAGGGTTTCGAAGAAAAGGAATATCAAACGGAGTCCAAACGGAATGAATCCTTCGGGAACGTGATTTTCTCAACAAACGTGATCCTGGAGACTTGGACCCTACGTCAAGAAACAAAGGAGGAGGCCACGAGGTAGGGGGCGCGCCCTCCACCCTCGTGGGCCCCCTGTTGCTCCAACGGCGTACTCCTTCCTCCTATATATACCTACATACCCCCAAACGATCAGATACGGAGCCAAAAACCTAATTCCACCGCCGCAACTTTCTGTATCCACGAGATCCCATCTTGGGGCCTGTTTCGGAGCTCCGCCGGAGGGGGTATCCATCACGGAGGGCTTCTACATCAACACCGTAGCCTCTCTGATGAAGTGTGAGTAGTTTACCTCAGACCTTCGGGTCCATAGTTATTAGCTAGATGGCTTCTTCTCTCTTTTTGGATCTCAATACAAAGTTCTCCCCCTCTCTTGTGGAGATCTATTCGATGTAATTTTCTTTTTGCGGTGTGTTTGTTGAGACCGATGAATTGTGGGTTTATGATCAAGATTATCTATGAACAATATTTGAATCTTCTCTGAATTCTTTTATGTATGATTGGTTATCTTTGCAAGTCTCTTCGAATTATCAGTTTGGTTTGGCCTACTAGATTGATCTTTCTTGCAATAGGAGAAGTGCTTAGCTTTGGGCTCAATCTTACGGTGTCCTTTCCCGGTGACAGTAGGGGCAGCAAGGCACGTATTGTATTGTTGCCATCAAGGATAACAAGATGGTTTTTTTTATCATATTGCATGAATTTATCCCTCTACGTCATGTCATCTTGCTTAAGGCGTTACTCTGTTTCCATGAACTTAATACTCTAGATGCATGCTGGATAGCGGTCGATGAGTGGAGTAATAGTAGTAGATGCAGGCAGGAGTCGGTCTACTTGTCTCGGACGTGATGCCTATATACATGATCATACCTAGATACTCTCATAACTATGCTCAATTCTGTCAATTGCTCAACAGTAATTCGTTCACCCACCGTAAAATACTTATGCTCTTGAGAGAAGCCACTAGTGAAACCTATGGCCCCCGGGTCTATCTTCATCATATTAATCTTCCTATACTTATTTATTTATTTTGCTTTTTTACTTTGCTTTTATTTTACTTTGCATCTTTATCACAAATTTACCAAAATATTATCTTATCATATCTATCAGATCTCACTCTCGTGAGTGACGAGAAGGGATTGACACCCCCTTGTCGCGTTGGTTGTGAGGAGTTATTTGTTTTGTGCAGGTACGGGGGACTCACGCGTAGCCTCCTACTGGATTGATACCTTGGTTCTCAAAAATTGAGGGAAATACTTATGCTACTCTGCTGCATCATCCTTTCCTCTTCAAGGAATTACAACATAGTGCTCAAGAGGTAGCATCGCCACGTGAGCTCTGTCTCCTTCTCCCTCTCTCACTGACGCCACTCGTCGCCGGGCGCCGTGTCCAGGTGTCCACCGGCGGAGCCCGAACCCCCCTCGATGCTCGGCTATAAATAGAGCCCTTCCCCAGCCTCCTCGAGCATCATCCACCACTCCCACACACTCCACAACCTAGTAGAGAACCGTAGCCCGGCCGGGCAGGCCGCGGGCCGTCGTCCCCGAGCTCGAGCTCGCCGGCGATCCCCTCGGGTCATCTCCCTAGCTCCGGCTCCTCCTAGGCCCGGGCAACCCTTCCAGGGCCTCCGCCACTCTGCGGTGGTGCCGTTCCACCCGGTTGGAGCCCCTGGAGTCGCCTCTGCTCGCCGTCGTCTTCGTCTCCGGCGAACTCTGCTACCTGTCTCCGCTAGAGAGGACGATTCTGATGCCGTCCGACCACCCCTAGCTACTCTACGGGTACGGGCAGGTCCGCCTCCGTCTCCTCTCTCGATCCCTCCCTCTCGTTTTGGACAAGGAGCCCTCGTCGCCGGTGTTTGCTCTGGCTAAGCCGCGCCGCCCCCTGTCTTGTTTCCCCTCTCCCCCTCACCTGACTAGAGGGGCCCGCTCGTCAGCCACTCAGTACGCGCGCGAAGCGGTACGAGTGGTGGTACCCCGAGGCTTTATTCCTTCGACGTCACCCCCTAGTCGGTTTTCAAATTTCATTTATATCCAAAGAGCTTCAAATAGCTATAACTTTTCAACCATAAGTCCAATTGAATTGATTCTTTTTGCATTGTGTTCTTTGTAAAGAAATCTAGCTGCTCACCCAAATGGGATTTTTCCCTGTTGTCTAGATTTTCTGGTGAATTTCAGAAGGGTTCTTGATATTTTCTTTTTGTGTTTATAAATGTTTTCAGAGGAGTGAAGCTTGTCTTGAGGATCACCAGGAGGCTTGTGAACCTCATCTGCACTAAGGCAAGCCACATCAACATTTTCATGGTGCCATTGCAATATTTGTGATTTTCCTACTTGAATGAATGATTTAGTCCATGCATATAGCTCACTATTGTGTTGTTTATATTCTGTTAAATGCTGGTCCAAGTTAATATGCTTGTGTTACAGAAAGTTTAAAACTAACTAAGTTGGTAAAGAGACTAGAATTAATTTTTGCTATGAAAGAAATGATATGGTTATGGATATAAGTAATTAATTGGAGTTATTTTTCTTACATAAGAAAGATCATAAAAATTTGTTAGAAAATATTCTGCTTAATGTGAGGTTTAATCTTGACCAGAGAAGTGTCAAGAGTTGTTGATGATTATGCTTAGTGTGGATATAGTTGACTCAGTCTTTTCCGTTAATATGTGATGCATATGTTATTGTTGCACTTCACGGCATACTATGACACCTCTTATTTTCAATTTAAAGTTGAGGCTGATAATAATACAACTTGAGTATATCGTTGACAGGGTCATGGTGCCATTGAATCGAGTTTTTCCCGGTGCAACCACATTTTCCTATATGGAAGGCCTTTATTCGGTCCGTTGTCATGCCTCTAGTCGGTGCTTCCAACGGTGGTAGTTGTGTCTTTGGTAGACACGGGGCCACCCAGGACTAGCCCAGTTGGGAGTGGGTCGGAGTGGCCGAGAGAGTGTCATGGAAATGGAGGGATTTCGTTAGAATGCCGTTGGTACACCCGAATGGGAGTATGAGGCCATGGGTTCCGTGGTGTGGGTACAGTGCGCTACCTCTGCAGAGTGTATTAATCTATCGATAGCCGAGTCCACGGTTACGGACACGCTCGGAAGTAGGTTACACCATGGGTCAACATTTAATAAAACTTTCACACTAAGTTATGAACTCTGCACTGTTGATGATGGCAAGAAGGCCATCGGGTTGGATAAGACCAAATGTCGGTCGTGGTTGTGATCACCGGAAGGATCATTGTTTTAGACCAAGTATGGGTCGTGGTTGTGATCGCCGGAAAGATCACGAGATATTCATAGTTAAGATTTTGAGGTTGGCACGCTATTGATCCAAGAAGTGATCACCGTTGGTAAGGGAGATTTATCTCACAAGAGTATGATCACACCATGTGGGTTATATTGTTGCATTGTTAATAATTGGTTAATTATCATGATATTGTTTGTCATTATGTTTGTGTCTGTTGTGAGCTTGCAAGTACATTCCATGTACTGACCTGGCGTGTCATGCCAGATTTTAGGAAAGCCTTGTTGGGAAGGAGTGATGTCCGAGTCTAGATCATGTCCACATCGGTGTCCCTGTGCTATGGAGTTCCGCTATGACGTTGTTCCGCTGCCGCGTAGTTGTTATGATCGAGGCCTTTATGTTCACTAAATAATGTACATATTGTTCACCCGCGCCGTGTGTGCCGCTTGGCCTCGCTACCTGTTGTAATGTAAACTTTGATCCGCTAGCATCAATAAAGCGGTTGTTTTCTGTACCAAGATGTTGTGTGTTGCCAGAAGACATGGTCTCTGGGCTGGCAATGCATGGTAAACCGGTTGCTCTGAGCCCGGGTGCCACATTGATATTCCTTTTCTACGAAACACTAAAATAGGCAAAAAAACATCAATTTGGGCTGGGCCTCCGGTTAATAGGTTAGTCCCAAAAATAATATATATAAAAGTGTAAAATAAAGCCCATTAACATCCAAAAAAGATAATATAATAGCATGGAACAATAAAAAATTATAGATACGTTGGAGACGTATCACCAACCCGCACCACCTCGCCATGGAGGCAAAGAGGTGGCGGCTCCCGGATACACCCACGACTTATGCCAGGACTTGGACAATAGAGCCGGTCAAGCTAGATCAATCTATGGGTCAAGGGGACGTGCCCCGATGCGAGAAGACGACCATCAAGCCTGGCGCGATAGGCATAACCACACCCAGGCTGAAAATCGAACACGGATGTCATCTGAACTCCGTCGTGACTGAGGGAGTCTTGGATTAGGGGGTCCTCGGACAGCCGGACTATATACTTTGGCCGGACTGTTAGACTATGAAGATACAAGATTGAAGACTTTGTCCCATGTCCGGGTGGGACTCTCCTTTGCGTGGAAGGCAAGCTTGGCAATTCAGATATGTAGATCTCCTCCATTGTAACCAACTCTGTGTAACCCTATCCCCCTCCGGTGTCTATATAACACAAAGGGTTTAGTCTGTAGAACAACAATCATAATCATAGGCTAGATCTAGGGTTTAGCCTCTACGATCTCGTGGTAGATCAACTCTTGTAATACTCATATCATCAAGATCAATCAAGCAGGAAGTAGGGTATTACCTCCAACGAGAGGGCCCGAACCTGGGTAAACATTGTGTCCCCCGCCTGCTGTTACCATCCGCCTTAGACGCACAATTCGGGACCCCCTACCCGAGATCCGCCGGTTTTGACACTGACATTGGTGCTTTCATTGAAAGTTCCACTGTGCCGTCACCATAAGTCTTGATGGCTCCTTCGACCATCTGGAACGATGCGATCCAGGGTGAGGTTTTTCTCCCCGGACAGATCTTCGTATTCGACGGCTTCGCACTGCGGGCCAACTCGCTTGGCCATCTGGAGCAGATTGACAGCTATGCCCTTGGCCGTCAGGTCAGGTTTGGAAGCTCAAACTATACTGTCGACATCCGCGGAGACTTGATCTTCGACGGATTCGAGCCCATGTCAGGTGTGCTGCACAGTCACGACGAGCATGACCTAGCACTACCGTCGGACGGTGTTAGGGAGATCACACCTATGGCTACTCCGGCCCTCAATCCAGAGCAGATTGCGCCGTCCGAGGATGGGTGGATGGACCCCGCCACAGAAGCCGCACACTCAGCGGCGATAGAGCTGAATACTGACTTTACCTCCTACGAGACCTGTGTTGCCGGATCCTTGGATTCATCCCCGGCCATGAGCTCCAAACCGCTTGCGTCCGTGCCTATCGAATCTGATTGGACGCCGATCATGGAGTTTTCCTCCGCGGATATCTTCCAGCACTCGCCCCTGGGCGACGTGCTGAATTCATTAAGGTCTCTCTCCTTGTCGGAAGGCCCTTGCCCGAACTATGTCCGGCTTGAGTGGCAAGCGGACGACGAAGAAATTTGTTCCCCACCCACCACCCACTTAATAGCCACCGTTGACGACTTAACCGCCATGCTTGATTTCGGCTCCGAAGACATCGACGGTATGGACGACGATGTAGGAGAAGAACTGGAACCACTGCCCACAGGGCGCTGGACTGCCACCTCATCATATGATATATACATGGTGGACACCCCCCAAATAAAGCGATGGTGATAAGGCAACAGATGATAATCCCCTCGATAAGCAATCTAAGCATCGGCGTCAACGACGCCGCTCTAATCCCCGCCACAGCAAAAGCGGCGATACCGGCACAAGAGATAATAACGCTGCGGATAGTGCCGAAGACAAAGACAATCCCCTCCAGCCAGGCCTCGAGCGGGAGGATGGGCAAGCTAGCCCTAAGGAACAGGCAGCAGACGGAGAATCAGAGGATGACAATTACATGCCTCTCTCCGAAGGCGGGGTGAGCCTCAGCGACGAAGAATTTGTCGTGCCTGAGGATCCCGCCGAACAGGAGCGCTTCAAGCGCCGGCTTATAGCCACATCAAAAAGCCTGAGGAAAAAGCAACAACAGCTTCAAGCTGACCAAGATCTGCTAGCGGATAGATGGATGAGGTCCTGGCGGCCGAGGAATACGAACTCGAGCGCCCAACCAAAAGTTACCCAAAGCGCAGGTTGCTACCCCTACTCGAGGAAGAAGCATTAAAACCTACACTTCCAGCGTATGATGTGGCTGACCGGCCACCTCGTGGCCGATACAAAGCGGCATGTCAGGCCGAAGTCCATCCCGCACCCCGTCGCCAATTAAACAAAAATACCAAGGCCCGGGGTAACACGCAGGACCTGCGAGACGTATTGGAAAACAAAGCAGGACATGAAAGATCGATCAATGGATCACGGGGGCGCGCCCCAACGCGTGATGATGACCGTCACGCCGGATATACTAAAAGCAAATCCGTCCGGGCCGAATACAACAGACAAGACTCATATGAACCACGTCGTGATATAGCCCGGCACAGAGGCGCTGCACACCCCCTATGCTTCACTGATGAAGTAATGGATCATGAATTCCTAGAGGGTTTTAAACCCGTGAACATTGAATCATATGATGGTACAACAGACCCCACGGTATGGATTGAAGATTTCCTCCTCCACATCCACATGGCCCGCGGTGACGATCTACATGCCATCAAGTACCTCCCATTAAAACTAAAAGGACCTGCTCAGCATTGGCTCAATAGCCTGCCGGCAAACTCCATTGGTAGTTGGGAGAATTTGGAGGACACATTCCTTGACAACTTCCAGGGCACTTATGTGCGACCACCGGATGCCGATGACTTGAGTCACATAACCCAACAGCCAGGGGAATCAGCTAGGAAATTCTAGACTCGGTTCCTAACTAAAAAGAACCAAATTGTCGACTGTCCGGATGCTGAGGCCCTAGCGGCATTTAAGCATAACATCAGCGACGAGTGGCTCGCCCGACACCTCGGCCAAGAAAAGCCGAAATCCATGGCAGCCCTCACGACACTTATGACCCGCTTTTGTGCGGGCGAGGATAGCTGGCTGGCTCACAGCAACAGCACATCAAGAACCCCAGGCAACTCAGATGCCAAAGATAGCAACGACAGGCCACGTCACGACAGACACAAGCGCCACAACACCGGCGACAACGCCGAAGACACGGCAGTTAATGCCGGATTCAGTGGCTCTAAATCTGGTCGGCGGAAAAAACCGTTCAAAAGAAGCAATCCGGGCCCATCCAGCTTGGACCGCATACTCGATCGTTCGTGTCAAATTCACGGCACCCCTGATAAACCAGCCAACCACACCAACAGAGAATTTTGGGTGTTCAAACAGGCTGGCAAGTTGAATGCCGAAAACAAGGAAAAGGGGCTGCATAGCGACGACGAGAAGGAACCCCGGCTGCCAAACACAGGAGGACAAAAGAAATTTCCTCCCCAAGTGAAAACGGTAAACATGATATATGCAACCCATATTCCCAAGCGGGAATGGAAGCGCGCACTGAAGGACGTCTATGCGATGGAGCCAGTCGCCCCAAAGTTCAACCCATGGTCTTCTTGTCCGATCACCTTCGATCGTAGGGATCATCCCACTAGTATCCGACATGGAGGTTCTGCCGCATTGGTCCTTGGCCCCATCATTGACGAATTTCACCTCACTCGAGTCCTTATGGACGGTGGCAGCAGCCTGAACCTGCTATATTAGGATACAGTGCACAAAATGGGTATAGACCCCTCGAGGATCAAACCCACCAAAACCACCTTTAAAGGTGTCATCCCAGGTGTAGAGGCCTGTTGCACGGGCTCAATCACACTAGAAGTGGTCTTCGGATCTCCGGACAACTTCCGAAGCGAGGAGTTAATCTTCGATATCGTACCCTTCCGCAGTGGCTATCACGCACTGCTCGGACGAACTGCATTTGCCAGATTCAATGCGGTACCACATTATGCATACCTAAATCTCAAAATTCTAGGACCTCATGGGGTTATAACAGTTAATAGAAACACAGAACGCTCGCTCCGCACGGAGGAGCACACCGCGGCCCTCGCAACAGAAGCACAAAGCAGCCTTACGAGGCAAACCACCAATTCGGCGAAAAAGACCCCGGACTCCTTCAAACGAGTCTGGAGTACCCTCCAAGAGGATCACCAGGCACGTTTAGAGCTCGCCTAGCAATTTGGCCTCCGTCCTAGTCCCTATCAAGCGGCGAAATTTGCGCCACATGTACATAATTACGCACTGAAGATACCATGGTCATAGGCGGAGGCACGACCTTGGCACGGCCCACAATGCGGCTCAACCGCTTCAGGACCCGTATACCTTTAACATTTTCTTCCTTTCAGGCCCCCATTCTCTGAAGGCCCTCTCCGATCGCATGATTATCGGACCCGCCACGGGAGGAAAACACCAAGGAAGCAAGAAGCTTTGACATACAAGGGAATCCTCAGGTGGTCTCTGATAACGATCGATATACCTGTTTTGCATACCCACACGCAGCTTGACCTTGGATAGGACATGTCAAATAGTCCTATTTTTTACTTATTGCACTACATGTATGCATACGCTTTGACGTATCATTTAAATAACATTGTACAACATTAGCTCATTATTGCATTCCTTTATCTTTTTTCCCTGTCTACTTATTTATGACAAATCGCACCCATACATTCTAATATGTCCAGTGCGCCAGGGGCTTCAGTGTACCCCATTACACGGCATGAAAAGCCCAAACACTTTCGACTGTGCGGCACCCTGAACTTATAACATTATATGCATCAGCTCCGAATCATGTCTTAGGTCAATAGTTGGGTTTGCCCAGCTCCCATGTTTTGGTACCTTACGTTCCGCCGTATCGGCTAAGGTAGCACTAGGAGAACTACTGCAATTGTGTCCCTGTTGGGGATATTACTACTGGGCGTAAACCGGCCAGGACAGGCCGGGTTAACTTCATCAGTAGTTGAGTATGTCAAAAGCCCATGAGGGCAGATGAGGGCTAAAGGCCCATAATCGGTTTAAGGCCTATAGCTATAAACCGGCGTCGGTATGTAACTTGTGTTATAAGTTAGGAATAGTGGAGACCGAACCGGACACATCTATGAGCCGGTATCGGGACTCTGTAAACCGACGGGCGTCACCCATGTATATAAGGGGACGACTCGGCGGCGGTTCAAGGACAGACAACAACTCGAGACATAGGCGAAGCTTGTTTGCTCCCTAGTCATCTAAACACCCATCAATTCCATCACAACTAGACGTAGGCTTTTACCTTCATCGAAGGGGCTGAACTAGTATAAACTCCCTTGCGTCCTTGTGTCCGCTTTAACCCCTTCAAGATAAACCATCATGATGGCTCCACGACTAAGTCCTTTCTCTAGGACATCTGCCGTGACAAACCCACGACAGTTGGCGCCCACCGTGGGGCTATCGCATGATGGTTTCCAGTTCTTGGAGGGACGCTTTGAAGGACTCGAGGGCTACGCTGTAGGCCGGAGGACTAAGAGTCGTCGCGGCAAACTCTACATCGACGACGCAGGCTGGGGCCCTGAGGCCGGCTCAGTTGAGTACGGGTACCAGGTCCCCTTTGGTAGCATTCACGTTTTCATTGGCAAGATCGGTGAACCGGGCCCTGAGCCGGACATCTGCACCGACCTCGTCGAGACGGCTCAGCATGCGCAATCTGCCCGGGTTAAACCAGCCATGAAGCGTGCCTTCGTGGGAATGATCCATGGAGGGAGTTATGAGGACGGATCGGAGCTTCGCGGGGCGACTGCCGTTCGTTCCGGTGACGAATCTTCGATAGGAGAAACCAAATCTCTTTATCAGCTACAAGATGGCCGGATTGAGAGCTGTTCCGATGGCGACAGTATTTCGGACCCCTCTGATCTGCCTAATTGGGTTGGAATATTCATGACCGGAACACAAGCAGCGCTTCACTCTTCGACAGCCGCGGCAACGATCTCTGGTTCAGCAGCAGCAACGGCTGCCGGGGCAGGAGGCCCTGTGCGCCCACCGGCTCAGGTTCTATCAGAACTATTTGATGTGTTGGCTGTGCTTATGGTAGAAGTTAATCCGCCAGATCAGGACGCTCACAACACGGAGATTGCAAAGGTAAAGGAACAAATCACCCAGGCCAAGACGGATCTGGCGGCTGAGGACACCAGGATGGCCGCAGAGCGGGCCGCTTTAGACGCACAGGCCTACAGGCTTATGTTGGACCAGAGTGCGTCACATGAAGTCATGAGGAGGAAGCACCGATCCCGCTTACCTCCAGTTTTCGAGGCCAGAGACCTTTTCAACACTCCAGGACCAAGAGCCGGCAATCCGCTGGAGGGGAACCGGGCAGAAGCCCCTGGGACCGGTGCACCGGTTCAGCCCCGTCAGATGAACCTGCCTCGTCAAAACACCGTTATACCTCAGGACGCTTTAACACCTCCGGGTCACTACTCCAACCCAATTGACAATCTTGTTGCCGCTGCTGCACGACTGGAGGCCATTCCAATTGAAGGTGACTCACCGCTGGCAGTAGAGACGCGACGAGTCAAGGAACTTCTGCGGACAGCTTTGGCCCAACAGGAAGCATACTCATACAGCCGCGACCGGATCCACTCGACCCCCCGTCCAAGCCGGAGCTATAGCAGACATATGGATGAGCCAGCAGGGTCGAGTAATGAACGACGTGGAGCACCCCGTGGCAACAACCCGACGGGTGGGGCTGATGACGCTCAGGAAGTAGTAAACCGGGCCCGAGCGCGCAGGGAGGCCGAGTTAGCCACACAACATCAGGCTCGGCAGCTCACGCCGGTTCGTCCAACCATCTCGATCGAACCTGGTGTTACTTCTAGTTCTTTGGGGGTACCTTGCCTTATTCCCGCTTTACGCAATGTGCGCCTGCCCAAGGATTTCAAAGGCCCGCGCAAGGTACCAAATTACACGGCGGATCAACCTCCAGAGACATGGGTGGAGAGCTATGAGATGGCCATGGAGATGCTGGATGTGGATGGCATGGCGTGTGCGAAATACTTCACCATGATGCTTGAAGGAACGGCCCGTACTTGGTTAAAAAGCTTGCCAGCTAATTCTATCAGTTCATGGGCCCAATTACGAGCCCGGTTTATCAACAATTTCAAGGATACCTGTAAACAGCCTATGTCAATAGTGGACTTAGCTGCATGCGTCCAGGAGGAAGGAGAATCAATGACTCATTGGGTGCGCCGGGTTTCACAAGTATTGCATTCCTCAGACCGCATCAATGCTGACACCGCGGTACTGACCCTAGAGGGCAACTGCCGGTTTGGGCCCCTGAAGTTGAAATTGGGACGGATGAAGCGTCATTGCACTGACATGGGGACCCTCATGGCCACTTTGGTAAAATATGCTGATTCTGATAGTACCAAAGATCCCGAATCTGATGATGACAAGACAGGGAAGGGGCAGAAGAACAGCAGCTCCAAAGGTCAGCAACATCACTGGGTAGGCAATGGCGGAGGAGGCAAGCGTAAAGCGGATGGTAACATGGATTTTGTGGCTAATACCAACGCATGGGACAATGGCCAGTGGCGCAAGGGTAGGCCAAAAAATCGTAGTGGAGCACCCAACCCTAACCCAAACCGCCTGAACTATCTGCTAAGCCAGCCCTGTCCAAGACATGGGACGAAGGAGGAGCCAGCAAACCACCTTTGGAAGGATTGCTTTATTATGCAGGAGTTCAGGAATTCTAATAATTTCTGGTATGATCACGGATCTGGTGGTGGCTCAGGGTCCGGGCCGGGTTACGGCGGAGGAAGTTCCGGTTCAGGATTTAATGGTAATCCGGGCGGACATAATGGTCAAAATAATCAGAACAACCAGGGTGGTTACAACCAACAGCAGCAACAGTCAGGTTACCAGAGCAACCCAAAGCAGTTGAGTAGTGGGCAGTACCATGTCTTTACCACTAGCTTGGACAAGCGAGACCGGAAGGTTCAGAGACGGGCAGTCAACTCTATTGAACTGGCCACACCCCGTTATCTACGTTGGTCTGAACAGCCAATCATATGGAGCAGAGAGGATCACCCACCCCAGGTCGATAATCCGGGTCAGTTGGCTCTGGTGGTGGCGCCTCACGTGGGAGGTTATAAGTTCACCAAGGTGCTCATGGATGGAGGGAGTAGCATTAACATCCTATACTATGAAACCTTCCGTCGTATGGGACTAACAGATAAGAATCTCAAACCGTCCAATACAGTATTCCACGGTGTAGTGCCTGGCAGATCAGCATATCCCGTTGGTAAGATAGCTCTTGAAGTGGCCTTTGGGGATGATCATGATTCCAGGTCGGAGACATTGACGTTTGAAGTGGTGAAAATCCAAAGTCCATATCACGCCCTGTTTGGGCGACCGGCCTACGCCAAGTTTATGGCACGGCCCTGTTATGTGTATTTGCAGCTCAAGATGCCGGGTCACAAGGGGACAATAACGGTTCACGGAAGCCGCAAAATCGCTTTGGAGTGCGAGGAAGGAGATGCGGCCTATGCAGAGTCGGTTTGTGCCACCGAGGAGCTGAAGTATTATAAGGACAATGTTGATCCGGCGGACATGACTCCATTAAAGAAGCCAACTACGGAGCATGATCCGGCCCTGAAGTTCAAATCGGCAGCAGAAACTAAGCTTGTTGACTTTGTACCTGGCGATTCGTCCAAGCAGTTCAGCATCAGTGCTAACTTGGATCCGAAATAGGAAAGCGCGCTCATCGAGTTCATCCGTGAGAATCGGGACATTTTTGCATGGAAGCCCTCTGACATGCCAGGTGTACCGAGGCAACTCGCTGAGCACACCCTTAATGTGGATCCTAAATACAAACCGGTGAAACAGTTCCTCCGCCGGTTTAACGAAGAAAGACGCAAGGCAATTGGAGAAGAGGTAGCCAGGCTCTTAGCAGCTGGCTTTATTGTTGAAGTTTTTCACCCTGAGTGGCTTGCCAATCCGGTGCTGGTCCTTAAGAAAAACGGCACCTGGCGCATGTGTGTGGATTACACAGATCTTAATAAGGCTTGTCCAGCAGATCCTTTTGCCCTCCCCCGTATTGATCAAATTATTGATGCTACGGCGGGTTGTGAGCGTTTAAGTTTTTTGGATGCATATTCTGGCTATCATCAGATCAAAATGGCAGTTAAGGACCAGGAGAAGACGGCATTCATAACTCCCTTTGGAGCCTTCTGCTATGTGTCTATGCCCTTTGGGCTCAAGAGTGCCCAGGCAACTTATCAACGGTGTGTGCAAAATTGTCTACAACAACAGATTGGCCGTAATGTACATGCTTACGTGGATGATATCGTGGTTAAATCCAGGGAGAAGGAGACTCTGATTGATGATTTGAAGGAAACCTTTGATAACCTGAGGACATACAAGATGATGCTTAATCCGGACAAGTGCGTCTTTGGTGTACCGGCGGGCAAGTTATTGGGCTTTCTGGTGTCCAATAGGGGAATTGAGGCTAATCCGGAGAAGATCACAGCCATCACCTCCCTGGCTAAACCGAAGTGTATCAATGATGTTCAACGCCTGGCAGGCCGGATTGCCGCGTTAAGCCGGTTTATCAGTCGTCTTGGTGAGAAGGCAATCCCTTTGTATCAGATGTTGAAGAAGACGGATCAGTTTGTCTGGAGTTCTGCTGCTGATGAAGCATTTGAGGACTTAAAGCGGCAATTGGCCAATCCGCCTGTGCTCGCCGCTCCCATTGACAAGGAGCCGTTACTGCTATATGTTGCTGCTAATGCTCGTGCGGTCAGCGTGGCTATTGTGGTGGAGCGAAAGGAGGCAGGTAAGGAGCATCCGGTTCAACGTCCGGTCTATTATATCAGCGAGGTACTCATTGAGTCCAAGCAAAGGTATCCGCATTGGCAGAAGCTGGTGTATGGAGTTTTTATGGCAAGCCGGAAGCTTAAACAATACTTCCAAGGGCACCCAATTACGGTGGTCAGTTCTGCTCCTTTGGGGGATATCATCCAGAACCGGGAAGCAACTGGCCGGATTGCCAAGTGGGCTATAGAGCTTGGGCCGCACGTTTGAAGTATGTGCCTCGGACGGGTTAAGTCTCAAGCACTTGTTGATTTCATCAATGATTGGACGGAAATGCAAGCACCTGAAGAAAAGCCGGATCACACATATTGGACCATCCATTTTGACGGATCCAGGCAATTGGAAGGCTCGGGGGCTGGAGTCGTATTAACTTTTTTCTTTTTTTTCTCTTTTTTTTCTTTTTTTTTTTTTTTTTTTTTTTTTTTTTTTTTTTTTTTTTTTTTTTTTTTTTTTTTTTTTTTTTTTTTTTTTTTTTTTTTTTTTTTTTTTTTTTTTTGTTTTTTTTTTTTTTTTTTTTTTTTTTTTTTTTTTTTTTTTTTTTTTTTTTTTTTTTTTTTTTTTTTTTTTTTTTTTTTTTTTTTTTTTTTTTTTTTTTTTTTTTTTTTTTTTTTTTTTTTTTTTGTTGTTGTTGTTGTTGTTGTTGTTGTTGTTGTTGTTGTTGTTGTTGTTTTGTTTTTTGTTGTTTTGTTGTTGTTGTTTCGTCGTCGTCGTCGTCGTCGTTGTCCAGGAATAGCGCTGACGCACCACGTCGAACGTCCGCTTATAGGCACGTTTACCGTTTTGCCTTAGTCGTTACGCACAGTGCCTGTTGCTCTTTTTTCCATTCCCTCTCCGCCTCCAAGTGTACTCACTGTCCGCGCCCCGTACTGCCATGCATCCTTTTCTTTTTTCTTCCCCCCACGAGGTGATAAGTTTTGTTACGTTCTCCATTTAATGTTCCCTTGTACTAACAATGCAGCTGAGTATGAAGCCTTGCTCCATGGTCTCCGGATGGCTAAGGAGATGAATCTAAGTCGAGTTAAGTGTTTCGGTGACTCGGACCTCGTGGCTCAGCAAGTGTCTGGCACTTGGGACTCCAAGGACCCACTCATGGCAGCATATCGTCGTGAGGTGGATATTGTTGCAGGTCATTTTAAGGCTATCAGGTGGACCACGTGGACCGGCGGAAAAATGAAGCGGCGGACGCTTTAAGCCGGCTGGGCTCTCAGCGCAAACCGGTCCCGCCCAATGTTTTTCTGGATGTGCTGCACAACCCGTCGGTCAAGATCCCTGGTGAAGCGGATTTGGCTATTCCTGATCCGGAGGCTCAATTGGTGGCAGCTCTTCATGTTATTCCGGATTGGACGCTTCCTTACCTGGCGTACAAGAACCGGGGCGAGTTACCAGAGGATGAGACTCTGGCCCGACAGATAATCCGGCGATCCAAGTCCATGACTATTATCAACGGCGAGTTGCATCATTGCAGTGTGTCAGGAGCATTTCAACGCTGTGTGTCTCCTGAAGAAGGCCGTGAAATTTTGCGTGAGATCCACGAAGGAGATTGTGGTCACCACGCCGGTTCAAAATCTCTGGTGGCTAAAGCGTTTCGCCATGGCTTCTATTGGTTAACTGCTCATGCTGATGCGGAGGATCTGGTCAGACGATGTGATGGTTGCCAAAAGTTTTCAAGACGTGCTCATGTACCGGCTCAAGAATTGAGAATGATTCCAATTACTTGGCCGTGCGACTTGGGGGCTGGATATGGTTGGGCCTTTCAAAAGGTCCAAAGATAAGAAGACCCACCTCCTGGTGGCGGTTGACAAGTTTACAAAGTGGGTGGAGGCAGAACCTGTTAGCAAGTGTGATGCGGCCACGGCGGTTCAGTTCATAAAAAAGTGATTTTCCGGTTTGGCTTTCCACACAGTATCATCACAGATAATGGTACCAATTTGTCCAAAGGTGCCATGAAGGAGTTCTGCGAACGGGAGCACATCCGGCTCGACGTTTCATCAGTGGCACACCCACAGTCCAATGGTCAAGCAGAAAGAGCTAATCAAGAGATCTTGAGAGGCATCAAGCCCCGGCTCATGGTTCCTTTGCAGAGAACGCCGGGTTGTTGGGTAGAAGAATTACCATCTGTGTTATGGAGCATCAATACAACACCCAACAGATCAACAGGATACACACCGTTCTTCATGGTTTATGGAGCGGAGGCGGTTCTCCCCAGTGATATCCGTCATGATTCACCTCGTGTGACGGCTTATATTGAAGCGGACAACGAGACAGCACGGCAAGATGCTTTGGACCGGTTGGATGAAGAGCGTGACATCGCAGCCGCCCGATCGGCGATTTACCAGCAGGATCTTCGTCGTTATCACAGTTCGCCGGGTCAGAACCAGAACCTTTCAGGAAGGAGATTTGGTGCTTCGGCTCATCCAAGATCAGACTGATATGCATAAGCTATCCCCACCTTGGGAGGGGCCTTTCGTGGTCAGCAAGAATCTGCACAACGGGTCATACTATCTGATCGATATTCGAGAGCATAAGGACTCACGTACATCAGAGGAGGAGACCAACAGGCCGTGGAACATAGCTCATCTTCGGCCTTACTATACCTGAGCCATTGGCTCTACTTATGTACATATTACGACGATGTATATATTATGATTAAATATAATAAACCGGAACCTCAGCTAAAGCGGGGTATCTGTTCTTTTACATCATGTGTGGTTACACGGAGTTGTTCTAAAGCGGCCTCCGGTTTACCCCTTGAGTTAGCTTTTTAAAAGCATCATGTTATATCACTTGGGGGTTTGGTCGTGTCCGAACCAATACCATACCTCTTGATAGGCGAGAGCCACCAGATCACTTGGGGACTTGGTCACGTCTGAACCAGTCATGCCTCTTGATCGGCCTAAGGCCACAGAATCACTTGGGGGCTTGGTCGAACCCGAACCATTGCCATGCCACTTGATCGGCATAAATGCCACGGTTTCATTTGGGGACCTGGCTGACTAGAACCATAGTTACACCTAACGGGAGCTTGGTCGTGTTCGGCCATGGTAACGCCATCTGATCAGCTCAAATAAACCTTTTTTGCAAACGGTTTTGTCATTGCATTTGCTTCACACTTTTCTTTGCAAGATACTTCTTTCTTTTTATTGCGTTCTTTAAACCGACAAAGTTTTCAACCGGTTCTACTGTCAATTGACGGAACACGGTTCACTTCAATCCGGAGACTATTTGCCCGGTTTGATCTTTTTTGTTAACATCCTCTTATGGAGTAACACGGTGTTTATTATAACCCGGGCGGTTTACATGGTAAACCGGCGTCATATATATATGGGAGCTGCTATCTCCTCCAACAGTGTGGGTTTATAAAACTCCGCTTCAAGATTGGCCAGCCAACTTCACGCTCAACGATGGCAGGTATTATGTATCTCAAAAATTTGGTCATATACTTAAAAAAATTCGGATGTTTTGATTTCATGTATGCAGACATCATATTCCGCCTGACGGTACAACCGCGGTGGCACTTGAAGATTTTTTTTGCAGAAAGTACTTTGGCAAGTTCATCACCCAAAGGAAGAGCAAATTATGCACGAAGGCATATCAACATCAAAAGTATCAGCTAGCCTATTACAAGGCAACACAGTGCCCACAATAAGATCATTGTTTTTTTTTGCAAAGGAGAAGCAGTTTTAAACCGGCTTCCGGTTCAAGCTTGGTCACCAGCCTGGCCTGATGGTTGTGGGTCATCCTGCGCCGCTTCAGCTTCAGTTTCTCTACCCAGCGGCTGGAAATCAACAGTTGTCCAGTCGATTCCCATTAATGCTTGAAAAACAGCTTCATCATGGATCAGCAATGACGGGTCAATATCGGGAGCGTAAGTATGCTTACGGATTGGAGGGATAAGATTTTCCGATTCATGAATTGGTGCAGCTATTCGCTTGTTTCTGATTGTCATATTGGGCTTGATAATGAGACAAGTCTGCTTCTTCAGCCAATTGACAAGCTAGCGGACGCACCTCCCGGTTTATTGCTCGCAGATCCGCTTCACCAAACTCTGACCCGTCTTCCTTCAAGCTGGGATAGCCCTGAGCCGCTTCAATAGGATCAAAATCCGGCACCCAAGCTTTTGCCCGGATTAAGGCATTGATCGCACCGGTTCGAGCAGCAGATTTCTTCAGCTCTTCAACCCGGGCAGGAAGCACCGACAGTTTCATCAGAGTGTCTTGAATCAAAGTGGGCACCGGTTTGTTGTGGGATGCGGTACAGATGATCCGCTGGACCAGTGTACAGTTGTTCGACCAACGTATAGGCGGCTTTCAATTTCTTCCGCACATCTGACCCCAAGTGACCAATGCGTGTCCCTGAAATATCGTAAAGGGTTAAAACCGGCAGCTCTGTAAGAAGGCCGAGTCAATTCAGAAGTCAAACTGGCTTACCAAAGATAGCAGTGTCATGGCATGCACGTGCCGCTTTATGCTGGTCAGTTCATCCGCCACTGGTTTTAGTGCAGCCTCGGCATCCTCTGCTCGTTTGATTAAAGCGGACTTTTCAGTGGCCCAATCCGCCCGCTTCTTCTTGAAGCTCTCCTTAAGCTGTTCCATGGCGCTTAAAGCGCTGGCTAATTCCTCTTTTGCTTTGGAGGTTTCAGCTTGTTGGGTTTCAGGTTTTCTTGGAGATCGGCGACTTGGCTTTCTTTCGTCTTCAGCTCAGCCTGCATGCAGACAGTTATATGCTTCAACAAAACGGTACAAGGATTGAAGTACCAACCACATAACAAGTTATGCACTTGGCACTTGGGGGCTAATGCATATTCGATCTTCATCTTTCAATTGCTTACAAAGTCCCAAGATCAATACAAGTATTCAACTTGGCACTTGGGGGCTAATGGCTATTTGCTCGTATATATTCTGATGCGGCAATCTCAATTACTTAAAGTACCGGTTTAACTACGCTAAGTTGAACCGGCCCTTG